>NW_026638227.1:0-356513 GCF_028554395.1 Pezoporus wallicus
GACGAGTTGTGGAGTCAATCTGCGTGTCAGCAGAGGTCAGACTTGGGGTCTGTTCCTTTCTGCTGCACTGTTATAAAAACCTAATATCGCCAGTCTGTTTTAATCGGTTTTTATTATCATTAATATCGAGAGACAATAAGCAAGCAGCGCTGGGTGCGCCGGGGAGTCTCCGCTCCACCCAAGACACGCGAGGGGAACTTCTGGGGATAGTCGCTTATACTTTTTGGTCTTGGCTTTCAGCCAGTCCTGTTGTCTTCTTTTCCCGGGCTTCTCCACCTGTTGCTGGGGTCTTGTCTCTGGGTGAAGAAATATTATGTCTCTCACAAGTCTGACCGCCATCTTAGACCCATAAATTCCACTCCTTAGGTGTTTCTTTGTTCAGCGCACAGGTTTCACAACGTTCTGCAACAGGACATATCTCTAAGTTACCTATTCCGCCGCCCCCCCTTTTCTAAGAACATCCATGCAATTTAAACAATGGACAAAAAGTTTATTTGCACAATACAGCGGTTGACCCAAGGGAATTATTCCCTTGTTTCTTCTTCCTCCTCACTGTGGTATTGACAGGGACACTTATCATGCCCTTTGCACATAGCACAATGATCACAAGGGATTCCATCTCCACACGAAGTGCAGTGACCACTAGGACCCCTGAGTTGCTGACACGCATCACTCTGATGTAACTCAAACGCAGGCAATGATTTTTCCTGTGCTGATTCCTGCCTTGCATCGTGTTGAACACCACGGGCACAGTGGATCCCGACGCCCTGCGTCCTCCAGGGAGCAGCCGTGGGGGCTTCTGAGCAGTCAGGGGCCTGCAACATCCTGCTCCACGGTCAGGGACCATTGCTCCAGATCTTAGGCACTCAGAAGGCAGAGGGCCAAACATCAATCCACTGTCCTTATGGCAGGGAGTGGTTGGGATCCGATGCTCAACCAGCTGAAATGAGAGCAGGGACATAGCAGCAGTGGCAGAACAGCAAGTACATAATAAGCCAGGAAATAGCGGCCAAGAAAACAACAGAAAGGAAACAGCATCCAAGGAAAGTCTCATGAGCTCCTACATGGCGCAAGAGCTTAACTGGGGTGCTGGCATCGCCACCATCACACTTACGCTATGCCACGCTCCTCCAAATCGTCCTCTTCTTCGGAGCCCTCCCCATCGTAGAGCTGGGCCAGGGACGCCTCCTGCTGGGCCTCGAGGGGCTGGAGCACATACTGCAGCCACTGGGGTTCCGACTGGAGCGACTCCTGAGGGAACTGGGAGGGCAGGGATTGGAGCGGTGAGAAGCAGGCACGGGGCAGGGAGCAGGCAGACGGGAGGAGCTGGAGCCTGCCCCTGCCCTTACCTCTTCCTCGTCCGTGTCCGTGTCCTTGCTCCTGTTGGACCACTTGACTCGCAGGTCCTGAAAGCGCCTGGAAACAAGCGGGAGCAGGGGGATGAGAAGCAAAGGATGAACTCCTGTGGTGCTGGAGGAGATGGGGGGGCTCTGGGCAGGGCTGGGCGCTGCTGGAGCAGAGCCTGTTGGGGCAGGGCAGGAGTTACCGTCGCAGACGCGGGCACCATCTGCTGCTGCCTTGGGAATCCTCGGCAGGTTTCTTGGTGCAGACCTGGTGACGGAGAGACAGAGACTCAGAACGCGGGGGTTCCTCATGGAACACTGCAGGACGGGGGAGCCGGAAGGTTCTTCCTCCAGCCCAGCCCCTTCTACATCCGTGCAAGGCTGTGCCAGCAGCCACGCCTTTAGGAAGAGCCCCCCCATGCCTCCCTGCCCAGCTCCCAGGCGCTCCCGGCCTCTGGAATGACCCAGAACTCCTCATCTCAGCCTTGCTGATGTCTGCCTTTCTCCTCTGCAGGGTCCCCCCGCCCCTGCAACACGCACGATGCCTTCTAAACACATGAAAGCTCATTTGTCCCTTTGGAGGAGAAGGGCCCCAAAGGGAGGTTCAAACTCTGTGAGCACGACGGGGCCCCTGCCCTGTGCCCGGGCATGGCCCCGACCCACCAGAGCCGCGGCACCATGCGGAAGGGCTGGGTATGGGCTCAGGGCAGGGAGCAGGGGCATTGCTGCACGAATGGAAGCAGCGGGCACTGGAGCAGAGCAAGGCCAGGACAGGAGCTGGGGAGGGGATGCTTGGGGTGAGGGACTGCGGGATAGAGCCCGGGAAGGGCTGATGGCAGAGGCTGTGATGAGAGGGAGCCGCAGCCCTGCTCAAGGAAGGAGCTGCTGGGAAGCTGCCCAGCAGAGCTGGGGACAGACCCTGGCAGGAGCCAGGACAAGCTGCTCCCAGCAGCTCTGAACCCCTCCGAGCCCCAGGGTGCGGGTACCGCAACGAGCTCCAAGTCTGGGAGAACATCTCCTGTGCTCCCCAGCACATCCACGGGCATCCGCAGCAGCACCCGGGGCCCATGAGCACTGTGGGAGCACCCCCCTTCCCCTGGGTGCTCCAGCCCCAGGGCTTGGCTGGCAGTGCTCTGCCAAATGAGTCCATGGCTCACCTTGAAGCAGCACAGCACCAGAATTGCAATAGATGTGATGAGGGTGATGATGGCGGACAGCAAGAGCGCCAGCAGCCGCCTGTGGCCAGAGGTGTGCTTGGCCATCTCCTGGGAGAAAAGGAGGGCGCATTAGGATGGAGAGGAAAGGAAAAGGAGGCCCCTTCCATTCCCACTGCCCACACACACACACACGCAGCAGTGCCCTGCTCTCTCGTACCGTCTCTGCAGACTCCCTGTCCATGTCCTTGGGCTGGGCACGGGGATGCGAGGTGCCGGCATCCTCCTCCCACACACACTGCTCCAGGAGGTCAGAGGGCTCCGGGTCGCGCTGCCTCTCGCTCAGCAGCTTCAGGAGCAGCCCCATCCTCGAGACCATGCTGGAGCAGGCCGGCTGGAGCTGGGGCAGGCCACAGTCCCCACGCAGGGCTCGAGCCACGCGTGCCATGAACTCGTGCAGGGCTCGGTCTGGCACCAGTGAGTGCCGGTGGCGGCTGAACAAGGAGTCAAAGGCGGCTCCTGGTGTGGCCGCGCTGCCCAGGGCGCTGGAGCTGCCGGGTGCCGTTGGGACGGGCGGTTCCTGCCCCTTGTGCTGCCCGCGCCTGGTGGTGCTTGCAGGGGCGCTGGGTGGGCTCCCGCCCCGAGGGGAACGCTCTGCTGCAGCCGTGGCCTCTGGAGCGCTGCTGGCAGCAGGGGGGCCGTTGTCAGCCGGCAGAGCATGGACGAAATGCTGCATACTGCTCAGTCTCTGCTCTGCTCCACCCTCTGCTGCTGGGAGCTCTTCCTCTGCACCCTTGCTGCCCACTGTCCTTCCACTGTCCTGCAGCTTCTGCTCCTTGCTGGTCCCAGCAGAGTCCGGAGTTGGAGCTGGTGCTTCCTCCTGGACTTCTGCCCCCTCCTCATCCTCCATCCCATCCGCCGTGTTGCTTTGCTGGAGGGCATTGGTGTGACTGTGACTCCAACCAGCCTGGGCCAGATGCGGGGCCTCTGTTGGGTTTGGTGTAGGGAGCTGTGCTGCAGGAGGTGCTTGCTGGTGGCCGGAGACAGGCAGGATGTCACTGATGTCCAGCCTCTGGACTGCTTCCCAAAGGACGGATTCTGCCCGGGTCAAGTGCCGGCCAGGCTCACGGCGTTCCCAGCCTGTGGCTCTTCCTCCCTGTCCTGCTGGCATCTCCTGCCCCTCGTCGCTCTGCGCTGGTTGGGCTGTGCTGGGGCTTTTCACAGTCAGGATGCTCACGGCCTTGTGCAGCTTGGTCTTGAGCTGTGCCACGAGCCCTTCTGCCAGAGAATAGAACCTCCTGGTGTCAGTGGAGCTGCTCCAGCCCCTGTGCTGAACGCTCTGCAGCATCCGCACCAGCTCCTTGGCGGTGTTGCTCTCCTGGCTCGAGAGCTGCTGAGGGGAAGGTGCCGACGCATCGGGGCTGCTCAGGCTCAGGACAACCGTGAGCGTGACTGTTCTCTGCTCCCTGAGCGAGGGCTCCTTGGGCTGGATCTTCAACGTGGAGCTGCTCTTCCCCTTCCTGGGTGGCACGGCTCCCGTCAGGGGCCCTGGTGTCTCTGCCAGGGGAGCTGTAACACACCGAGAGCACATCAGGCACAAGAAGCTTTCTGGCAGACGCAGGCTCAGAGGGTTCGCTATAGCTGGGGGGCACGGGCAGGGCCGTGGGGCACTTACCGCAGCGGGGAGCACTGGTGCTGCACACGCTCGCGCAGTCGAAGCTGAGGGTCCTGCACGGGGTCTCGGTGCTGTGCTTGTGCTGGCAGAGGCAGCAGGCCGTGTCGTTGGACAGCTTGCTAGAGAACAGAGGTTGTGCACACACACTCAGCATCGCCACCCAGGGCAGCGACTCCAACCCAGGCTGCGCGCCGAATCGCGTCAGGGGTCTGCTTCAGCGTCCGCTGCGGCTCTGGGAAACCTCCCCTCACCCCCAGTGTCCCAGTGGACAGCTTTGTGGTGCCGGGTTTGCTCCCCACGCAGACCCCTTGTCCCAGCAGCTGAGATCTGCTGGCGGTGGGAGCCGGCCCCTGCACTCACAGTGTTTCCAAGCGGGATGTTCTCAGGAGCAGCTCGAGCAGCGTCTGCCGAGTCACTCGTGTGGCAGCCAGGTCCCTGCAAGGTTGCAGTAAACACAGCACATCTGAGGTGGCGGCACCAGCCTCTGCCTCGGGAGCAAGCCCAGTCCCTGCTGCTTGCGGTGCTGGCCGCAGGGGGATCTGCTGCTACCTAATCCAGGAGAAATGATGGAACCCCCTCTCTCCTTCCTGCTGTGCCCTGCTCCCACCCGTGGCTCTGAACCAGGAGGGATCCTGCAGATCCCATGGGAGACGGATGCAGACAAGTTCAAGTCCGTGTCCCAGCTCCCTGCTGCCTTTGCTGCCGGGACACAGCAGAGCTGCTCAGCCTTTGCCTGGCTCTGCCGCTGCCTCCGGCAGGAGAAGGGTGGGATTGCTGCTGGATCTCTGCTTTCCTGGCCACGGGGCACCCAGAGACACAAAGAGCGAGCCATGGTAGGCTGTTAACAGGGAGTCCGTACTTACAGGTGCGTGACTGAAGGCAGCTTGAAGAACCACGGGTCCTCGATAACAGACAGGGGGTTATGGCCCAGGACCCTGAAATGAACCAACACCCTTGTGAGCTGGGGGTGCAGGATGTGAGCGGTGGCGTGGGCTCAGGGCTACGTGTGTGAGGAAGGGCTGGGGTGAAGGTTCCAGGCCGGGGCAGATGCTGACGGGCAGATTCACAACATACACCAGGTCCTGACTATCTCCAGCCCAGAGATCAAAAGCCCAGAAGTGCTGCTTCTGGAAAACACAACGTCTCTTTCTTTCCTCCTCAGCTCACACCTTCTGGTGGCTCCCCTCCACCAGGCCTTGCCCTCACATTCCCACTGTCCATGAGCTTTGTCTCTGTTCCTGCACCCAGCCAGGCAAAGCCGTGGCCTGACAGAGCTGTCAGTCAGCACTGATGCTGCTGCCTCTGTGGGGCAAGAGGTGAGCAGAGCACAGTGACAAGCGCCACTGCTCTGAGCTACCCTTAGCCCTTGGAACACTCACAGTGTCTGGAGGAACTGCATCCCGTGCCATGCCCGGAAGGCGTCACTGCGGATCTCGGTGAGGAGATTTCCCTCCAGGTTTCTGGGGAAACAGGAGAGCACAGAAATGAACTGGGTCTGACCCCCAGGAATCTGGAGTGAAGCAGCTCTGATCGGGAGCAAGCAGCCCCATCCAAGGTGGAACTGGGAGGAAGCTGCCATTTTCTCTCCTGCTGTTTGTTAACCTGCCTGGGAGAGATGAAGTGCACGTGTGCTGCCTCTCTGCCTGCTCAGGGACACAGCAAGCCTCATGCCTTGGCTTCTGCTCTGGCTGTGTTTGCACAAGCCGTGGCCCCACCGTGCTGTGGCCACCAGCCATGCCCTGAGCTCCTGGGCTCGGCTGCTCCTTCAGCAGCAGAAATTGGAGCCCTTGTTCTAAAACTAACGGGAGGTTTTTCCAGCAGCAGCGGGTTCTAAATGCAAACGGGCTTCACCAAGCACACCAGGAAGAAACCCCCATAACTCACAGGGTCTCCAGGAAAGGAAGGTTCTCAAACGCATCTGCCTCGATCGCCTGGATTTTGTTGTAAGATAAATCCCTGTTAACAGGAGAACAGAAAAAGTCGGTGCCATTTGCACGGTGCTGGTTCCTCTCGGGTGCTCGCACACGGGCAGCACAGACGTGCCACAGCTCTCATTTCACGTGGGGTTTCTCTCTGGCACTGGCTTGCAGTGGTGCGTAACCGGGGCTCACGCTCCTGGCCGCGGTGGCTGCAGCTCAGAGAGGTTCTCCCAGCTCTGATCCCACCGGGGTGTTTCAGGGCTGACTTTCCTCTCTGGTAACAGAGCAGGTTCTTTATGCACGCCCCAAGCACCTCTTGCGTGAGGCCTCAGGGACCGGCTGAAACGCCCTGTGTCACCAGCATGGGGCTATTTCCCCTCGCTCCCAAACGTCACCTCCCTGCACAGCCCTGCTCTGGTGTGCGCAGGAGCCCTCTGGCCTGGCTCTAGAAACCAAAAGGCTCCTTGTCCCAGCCTGAACCCCCTGCCTGGGCTTGTTCTGCCGCAGGCAAGGAGAGAGGAACCTTTGTGGGCAGCGTCTCATGGCCGGCTCAGCCAGAGACCCCGGCCCCATTGTGTGGGTGAAAGGGAAGTGCCTGCTCCTCTCCATGGGCGATGGAGAGAAGCTGCACCGGCAGCTCTGGGGCACCTGAGCTGAGAGGGGACGAGTGCACGAGCTTGGCCCTGGAGGAGGCGACCTCGTGTGGGTCTGTGCAGGGAAAGGGCAGCAGCCGCCTGCTCCTGCTTGGCCGTGGGGCAGTGGGAGCGCAGCGCGTCCCTGCGGAGCCCTCCCCTGCACCAAGGCCCTGCTGTGCCCTGGGGGATCCCCGCAGGAATAAAGCCCTTCCCGGGGCGGGCTGGGCAGCAGGGGCAGGGCCGGGGGAGGCTGTGCCCAGCGCCGCGGGCAGGGGGGTACCTACAGGTGCCTCAGCAGGAGCAGCCCCTCCAGTGAGCGCCTCTTCACTGCCCGCAGGCTGTTGTGCTGGAGGACCCTGCAAGAGACAGACGGACACGGGCAGTGGCACCGCGGCTCAGGGGCTATGGAGCTGTCGGGGGAGCAGCCCTGCAGCAGCGGCCCTGCAGCACCTCCGCGGGTCCCGCCGGGGCTCATCACCCTCCCGGCAGGAGCAGGCACTTGCTCCCGGCCTGCTGACCCTGACTGCAGCCCGAGCACGGGCTCCTCAGGCCCAGGGATGGCCCCGGGGGCGGGAGGGAGGGACACAGCCCCGGGCACTGCTCGCCATGGAGCAGCTCTGGGGATTCAGAGCCCTCCTTGCTGAGCAGCTCGGCCTTGGCTGCACGCGGCAAGCACTGGTGCGGTGCTCGACAGCCCGGCGGAGGGATGGGGATCCCGGAACCCCTGCGCCATGTCCGACGCTGGTGGATACTCACAGCTTCTCAGCCCACGGGTATCCCTGCCACACCTGCGTGGGGATGAGGGCGAGCGCGTTCCCACTGAAATCCCTGCGGAGAAGCCATTGGCAGCGTCACCCCCAGCACAAACCCTTCCCCTGCCCCAGGGCTGTGGCCTGGAGCTGCCCCCTCGGCGCTGCCCCTCAGCCCCCCACAGGCAGCGGGGCCCTGGAGCCGCTCTCGGGGTGTCCCGGGGCAGCGCCCGGAGCTGCAGGGCACTCACAGGATAATGAAGGTTCGCTGGTGCGTGGCCGGGGGCACGCGGGCCAGGGCAGCGCCGCTGCAGTCCAGCCGGTGCCTGCGGCAGCGGCAGAGCCCCGGGCAGGGCTCCAGGGGCCCGGCCAGACTGGGGGCCAGGCCCAGCAGCAGCAGCAGCAGCAGCAGCAGCAGCTGCAGCGGTGCCATGGCGGGGCAGGATCTGAGCATGTTCGGTACTGCAGGAGGCTCAAGGCTGGGGATCCAAACCAGGAGCTCTGAGCCCAGCAGCGGGTCTGGGGCGGTGCTGGCCCTGCTGGGCAGATAAAGCCTGGAACACCTCACATGTCACAATGGGGCCAGGCCTGGGAGCGTGCGTCCCCATTGTGACATGGGATAGTCCCTGCCACTGGCGCTGGTTGCTCCAATGTGGGGAAAGCTTCAGGCCCGATGTGTTGGCTTGGAAACAGCAGTGTCACTTCCAAGGGACACCTGGAAGTGTCGGTGTCACACCCAGACCCTGCGGTGAACTGCTGGGCACCTCCTTCTCCATTTGGATGGCAACGGGCTCCAACTGAAGGGAGTCAAAAAGCACTGCACATGCGCAGTTGCAGGAGTTCACGGAAATACTAATTATCGTACGAAGCGGGGACAGGTTATGAATGCGTATAGCAGCTCTCATGAATACGTAACCACAATGCTATACATGTTTGAAGGACGGGCGCCTGCGGCATGCACGACTTTGGTGGGCTAGCCCCGTGGTGCCCAGCGCTGAAGAAACATGGCCACTTTACAACCCTCATGGGCTCATTGGTTGTACAGGCCTTTCTCCGCACGTCAGCGGCTCCCCTCCGGCCGAGGGGCTGCGCCTGGAGGCAGCGGGACAGGGAGCTGCGGAGCACGGGCGCGCCGCCTCCACCTCCCTCACTTGCACGGCGGCGGCAGCAGCAGGCTCCGGCGGGCTCCCGCCATTGCCCGCCCGCCCCTGGCCCTTGTGTGCTCCGGCAGGCACGGGTTGGCGCTGCGCCCGCCGAGATGCGCGCGGCGGGGGGTCCACTTCTCCCGGCGAGAGGCGGGGGGAAACCCAGCCTCTGCCCCGGAGGTTTTACACCCGCAACAACAGTCTGTTAACAGAAAACGACTCAGTCCTCACACGCGTCAATTCCTTCTCCAACCTCGCACACCCTCGGAACGCTGCAGGGTGCCAGAGCAGCTCTTGGACCCTGTTCAGCCCCAGAACACGCTGTATTGGAGCAGGGATGCAGCCGTGCACCCAGCACCTCGCTGACACTGACGTGCTTTGCTCATAGGGCCTCCAGGCACAGCTTGGGTTTGCTCTGAAGAGCAGGGCAGGGCTCCAGAAGGCAGAAGTCCATCAACTCCCAGGACAACACAACAGTTTTATTGGTCTAGAATGCCCAGTCTAAACGTAATCTTCTTGTCTAATCTGAACCTACTGTGTAATCTCAACCGGATGTTGAATCTAAACCTAATGCGAAATCTAAACTCACGTTAAAACGAATGGTGTTTTGTACAGGAGAAATGATGGCACCCTCTCTCTCCTTCCTGCTGTGTCCTGCTCCCACCCGTGGCTCTGAACCAGGAGGGATCCTGCAGATCCCATGGGAGACGGATGCAGACAAGTTCAAGTCCGTGTCCCAGCTCCCTGCTGCCTTTGCTGCCGGGACACAGCAGAACTGCTCAGCACAGGACGAGCGCTGGATGGTGCTGGGGCCTTGCTCTGCTCCACGCTGCGCAGGGTACTCACAGCATGGCGACGGGCCGCTGGCGGGCGGGCGGGGTCCCGCGGGCCAGCGCAGCGCAGCCGGGACCCGGGCAGGGCTCCAGGGGCGGGGCCAGGCGCAGCAGCAGCAACAACAGTCTGTTAACAGAGAACGACTCGGTCCTCACGCGCGTGTCCTGAACCCTCCTCAGCAGTCAACCATTGTGCTGAGCCTGGAGAACCTCCATGTATTTTACTGCCCCGAGGAAACTCAGGGTCGTTCACTGCTGCAAGTTATGCAGGTGGCGGTGATCCCGGGAAATAAAGGGTTAGCATTGTGCCTGCTTGCTTAAGCAGTCGCTGTGCTTGGTGGAGCAGAGCCATAGGAGGCAAAGCTACTAGAATGGTGAAGCAGAATTGTAGGAGTTAGAGCTGCTAGGCAGAATTGTAGTGGATAGGATTCATAGCTTAATATTTAAGATGTTATCAATATTGTAGCCAATTTCGGTTTAAAGTATAAGTTTTATTAAACTGAGTAAGCGATAGCAGATAAAACAGCCCTGGATGCCCTGGGGAGTCCTCTGCTCCGCCCAAGACGCGCACACGCGGTCCCTGGGAGGTGGTCCTTTATCTTTTTCGGTTCAAGGCCCCAGCCAATCCTGTCTCCCCTCCTCACTCGGATGTTGACATGGCTCTTCCCCATTGGTTCCCTTTGTTGCAGGGGGTCTCATTACCGGGAAGTTTCGAGAAGCTCCCAGAGGCTTCTAGAAGCATCCACATCCAGCCTCCTCACCCTCGCAGCCCCCTCCCCTCAAGCGTTGCAACAAGACACCACTTCGAGCCACCCAGCCCCCCTTTTCTCTCTCACAATCCTGTGCAACAATACAACTGACCTCCCGCCCATTACTTGCAGAGTACAACAGTTACAGAATGAAAAAGGAGTATTGTTTCACATAAGGACAGCCACAGAGAGCCTCCCTCTCCCCAAACTTCTTGATGAACAAACCCCACACATTACAATTTCCCCCCTTTTTCTTTTCATCATTTTTGTTCATCAAATCGTTGTAACACATCTTGGCTTAACAGCAATGAATTTTCTTGTTCTACAGGTTCATATTTCGTTCCTATCAGCATTAGGTGAGCTGCTTCGTGTCTACCTCGTGCAATTTCTAATGTTTTATTAAAAATACATGGTCCAAATGTTAATCCCAATATAATTAATATCAGGGGACCTGCTATTGTTGACAGGAAGGTTGTAAGCCAGGAGGATTGACTAAACCAAGATTCATACCAACTGCGTTGTGCCTCTCGTTCTTTTCGTTTTTTTTCCAATCCTTCTCGTAATTTGGTCATAGTATCCCGCACCACCCCTGTGTGATCTGCGTATACACAGCACTCTTCCTTCAGTGCTGCACATACCCCTCCTTGTTGTAAATACATTAAATCTAGTCCTCTTCGGTTTTGTAAGACCACTTCTGACAGCGATCTAATGGATTTTTCTAAGGCCGTTATTGATCAATTTTCACCAGGTCCTCGTCTACTGCTATCCTCAGTGCTTTAAATTCTTGGCTTTGTTGTGTCAATGAGGTTACTCCTGTGCCTACTCCCACACCCCCCAAGATCATTAAAGTGGCTTTTGTTAATGCTGTGAATGGCTCTCGTTTAGTCAGGTGGTGTCCCTGAGTAATGTATGCATCATAAATAAAGTTCTCAGGGTGATAAAAAATTTTAGGGGCTATTGTTACTTGAATACAAAAGTCTGAGGATTCATTAAAATGTTTGAACGACAGGCAAGGTGTAACTCCTATAGCGGAGCAAACCCACTTGGTGTTATCAGCTGGTACTAACCATTTTGCAGGTTTCTCGGGTCTTTTTGACCCTATTTTATCAGTATTGGCACATAACCTCTTTTTGTGTTCTGGAATTTTTCCTACACACAGGCCTTTTCCCGTCACTTGGGTTAAGGAGGTGATTCCTGTTTTTTCTGTGTCCCACATACACTGTGCCAGATTATACCATTTAGGCGTTTAGGTTTCTTAGTTACTCCAACAGCCTCATAAAAGGGTGGTTTCACCCCATAACACAACCAACAGTGTTCCGTAAGATTTGGATTGGTTTTGTTCAACACCAAGTAACTAGCATGCATTAACTTCCAAAGCGGATTGATTTCAGGGCTTTCGTTAGGGGCTGGTTTATTCCCAAGGGTTTCATCAGGAGTTTGGGTGAGTCAAGTCATCTTCATTTCAGGAGTTATTGTTATATTGTCTGTTTTAGGAATTCTTGTTGTACTATCCATTGTTCCTTCGGCCAAATCATCAGTTAATATCTGGTTAGGGCCTACTGGCAGTGGATCATTTGGGACCACTTCTTTTTTTATGAGAATTAAACCACCCTTATCTGTCCCTGGTTCCGTATACCTCACTCCCCACACTCTTCCAATTATCCATCCTACGTCTTCAGGGTTGGTGGCATTTAAGAGGTATTTGCAGTTTCCATGTCCTCCCCACCCTTGTGGTGGTCTGCACCCATATGGACCCCACTGAACCTTTAGGTACCTGTCTATGCCACTACCTGGTATCCAGCCAGGGCTATAGTCTCACAACCCCAATAACTGCAGTCATATTGATTAGTTACAATATCCCTTTCCAGGATTTGAACTAGGGCACATATAGAATCCCATGTACTCCCAGCATCGGGGTCTCGGGACAAGCTGACATAGGGTAGCATTAAAGCTTGGTTCTCCCAGTGTTATTTGGGTTGCGATAACCTGTAGGTCCTCAAATCGGAGTAAGGTCCACTTAAACAGTTGGTGGGGTTGGTAGTTCATTCCCTTAGCCCATGTTTGTGGTATACATATTATAAGTAGAATAAGCAGTATGTCTAGGATGTGCCAAAAAGGGTGGATTCTTTTCCATTTTTTTGTTGTTAATAGTTTTGGATCAATTATACCAATATTATCCCTCCAATTAGAACCTTGGATATACTTGTTATAAGGGACTTTCAAGTCCCTTTGGGCATTGAGGTGGTTCTTCCAGTACTCCTGTATATCTCTAATGACAAGAGTCAGTTCTCCACAGTATTTTACCTCTCTACCTCGCTCGTCGACTCGGTTGCTTCGAGCCATGAGGGATAACATCTTCTCGGTAGCAGGGGTAGTCTTCAGGAGAGGGAGTGCTATTTCGGGTGTTTGCCTCCGTTTATACAGTTCCCTTACCTGGTTCCTTTTGGAGTAATATTTTGATATATTCAATTTATATATATAACTTAATGTATTTGATTACCACCGTTCTTGGCACTCTTACAGACAACTGATTTCACACCAATCTCAAAATGTTATTATTGTTACTACATATCCCAGTCCCCTTTATGTCCATTTAAACCTTCTTGAGGGTGACTTTCAGATCTCCAGGTGGGCTCACAACTTCCCAAGACTGGTCCGAATCTCTGATAGGTCCTTTTACACGGCTCGCATGAGTCCAACCCTTCTCTGCCGTCTGGATGGCGGTTTCTGTGGTGAGTAAAACAAGATAGGGTCCTTCCCAATGAGGGATTAGTGGGGATTCCTTCCAAGTTTTAATTAGTACCTTATCCCCTGGTTTTATAGAATGAATGTGCATATTTAAAGGAGGTCGTTGAGATATCATACCTCGTTTACGTAACTCCTCTCTTTGTTTGGTTAGATGAATTAGGTATGGTCTCAACATTATGTCTTCAGTTATTGGATGTTCAACTGGCATTTCCGTATTATAAGGCATACCATAAAACATTTCAAAGGGAGAACCTCCCAGATCGGACCTGGGTTGTGTTGCGATGTTTAACAAAGCTAGTGGTAGACATTTAGTCCAGGAGAGTTTTGTTTCTATCATGATTTTAGTTAATTGTTTCTTGATTTCTCCGTTCATTCTTTCCACCCGTCCTGAGCTTTGGGGATGCCAAGGGGTGTGATACTCCCATTTTATGCCCAGTTGATTCATTGTTTCCCTAATTACCTTTGAAGTAAAATGTGGGCCTTTTTCTGAGTCTATGGCTTCAGCAATTCCATATCTTGGAATTATGAGTTCTAAAAGAATTTTTACCACAGTTCGTGTCGTTGCCCGGGAGGTGGGAAATGCCTCTACAAAATGGGTTAGATGATCTACCATCACTAAGAGGTATTTGTAGTTACCACTCTTAGGCATTTCAGTAAAATCAATCTGTATTCGTGAAAAGGGTCTTACAGCTAATTTGTGACCTCCTGGAATTGTTTTTCGTTGATGTTGTTTGTTTACCCTTTGACAAGTTAAACAGGATCTTACTATTTCCTTTGCTATATCATGTATTCCTATACACATATACTGCAGGGCAAATTGGTTGACAAGGGCTTGGGTTCCCCTATGTGTTTTTTCATGTATTCTCACCATAATTTGGCGAGCTAAAGTCTTTGGGACAACTTGTCTCCCATCTTCTAATTTCCATTTTCCTTGTTGTTCTTCTAGACCCATTTTAGTCAAGCTTTCTTTTTCTACTTGAGTAAATTTATGTACATCGTTTATTTTTTCAGACTCCATAGAGGAGTTTGGCATTATTTTTACAACCCCCAGAGCTACCCATTTTGCCTCCATGTCTGCTAAATTGTTTCCTCTTATCTCAAAGGTTGTTCCTTATTGGTGTCCTTTTATATGGACTACTGCAATGCTTTCAGGTTCTCTCAGGGGCTGGAGGATTTGAATTATTAGCTTTTCATGAATTAAGCCTTTTCCTTGAGAATTTATCAATCCTCTTTCCTCCCAAATTTTTCCAAAAGTATGTACTACACCATATGCATATCTAGAGTCTGTATATATCATGCCCCGTCTATTCTTCAATAGTTTTAAGGCCTGTAATACTGCATACAGCTCACATGCCTGCGCGGACCACCTGGGGTTCAGGGGTCCCGATTGCACAACACTAAAGTTTTTCCCGTCTATAACGGCATATCCTGACTTCCTTTTCCCTTCTATCGCTCTTGAAGAACCATCTACAAAGAATTTTTCGCCTCCTATTAATTCTTCTTCCTCCAAATCTGGGCGTATTTTTACTTGTTCCTCTATATTACGTATACAATCATGTGATAATTCTTGAGCCAGTTCCCCATATAAAAATTGAGCGGGGTTTTGGAGGCTCGTGCTTTCTAATTCCGATTTAGGAGAAGAAACTAGAATTCCTTCGTATTTGAGGAGCCTAGTATCAGTAATCCATTTGTCAGCCTTCTGCTGTAGTACTCCCTGAATGTTGTGGGGTGATAATACCTTCAATTCCCCCCCCGAATGTGATTTTTCTGGCTTCTTCTACCAGAAGCACAGTAGCCACCACAGCTTATAAGCAGGTCAGCCACCCTCTACTGACTGGATCTAACAATTTTGATAGATATCCAATAGGTTTTTTCCATCCGGCCCAATCCTGCACCAAAACCCCATACCCGGTACCCTCATCTACGTTTACAAACAAATAAAAAGGTCTTTTTAGATCAGGTAAACTTAGGACAGGTGCATTAACTAAATCCTCTTTCAGTTCCTATAACTGAGCCTCGTCTGATCCGGTCCATTTTAATAGGCCATCCATGGTTAATTTTGCATATAAAAACTTAACCTTTTTACTATAGTCTTTTATCCATTGCCTACAATAACCAAGTAAGCCAAGCAATTGCCGTACCTGTCTCTTAGCAGTTGGGGCTTTTAGAGATAATATACCAGTAACTCTCTCTGGATCTAGTTTCTTTGTTCCTTTGCTGAGTCAGTGTCCCAGATATTTTACTTCCTCTTCCACAAACTGTAATTTTGATTCAGATACTTTCAACCCTTGTAAACTTAAAAAATTTAATAATCTAATACTCTCTCGCCGAACCTCCTCCTCTTGTGCTCCCGCTAATAACAGATCATCAACATATTGTATTAATGTCACACTACTCCCCTTTTTGTATTTTTGTAATATCTGCTCTAAGGCTTGTCCAAATAAGTTAGGGGATTCTGTGAAGCCCTGAGGGAGAACTGTCCACCTTAACTGCTGCTTCCAATGTGTCTCAGGGTCTTCCCATTCAAAAGCAAAAAAATCTCTACAATCCTCCTCTAAGGGACAAGCCCAAAACGCATCTTTTAGATCTATTACACTATACCAACAGTCTTTGGGATTTATTTTGCTCAGGATTGTATATGGATTTGCTACTACAGGGAATCTAGAAACTGTTCTTTTATTTATTTCTCTCAAGTCGTGGACCAACCTGTATTTTCCATCTGCCTTTTTCACAGGTAAGATTGGAGTATTAAAAGGGGACATACAGGGCTCCAACAGTCCCTTTTCGAGTAAACAATCTATTTCAGGTTTTAACCCCCATCGTCCCTCTTCCGAGAGAGGATATTGTTTGATCCTGACAGGTTTATCCGGGTCTCTAATTATTACCGAAAAGGGTTCGATATCCAATTTTCCTACTGTATCAGGATTATACCATACTTCCGGATTTATCTTTTCTCGGTCTACTAATCGAAGGGGATGTAATTTTACTTGCAGTTCCTCATGTTGAACTTCTAGACTAATTCCTAATTCTACCATTAAATCTCTTCCCAAGAGATTGTAGTCTGCCTCAGGTACGAGTAACAATGACCCCACCCCAATTTTAGAACTTGTTTCAAACATTACGTCTTTAATTACAGGCACCCCAAAGGGTTCCCCTTTTGCCCCTATAACTTGTACAACTTCTGAAGATTTTTTACAGCCCCAAGGAAGTCTTTGAACGGTCGATCGTTCCGCCCCTGAGTCCACGAGGAACTCAATTTCTTGTTGCTGGGGACCCACTTTAAGTTTTATCAAGGGCTCTTTGGTCTCTCGAGTCCCCAGCAAATAGAGCCCCTGACCTCCTCAGTCCTCCTTCCACATTTTCTCATCAGCTATACGCTTCCTACACTCACATCTCGTGGCCTTTACCCCTGCAATAGAAACATATCAGTTGTTCCCTCTCTCTTTCTCTGGGAGGGCCTTTGAATCCTCGATCCTGCTTATACTCAGGCTTCCTCCCGGATATTCCCCTTCCAAATTCCTTTTGTCCCTCTCTAACAGCCGCCACTAACATTCGTGTGTGTCTTCTATGGGTTTCTTCTAACACTCTGGCCTATCTCCTATTTGCTTCCTCGTCTTTCATATACTTTCTGAGCCTCTCTCAATAATTCATCAAGCCCTCTGGACTGCCAATCATCCCAACTTTTCCAATTTTTTCCTAATGTCGATCCATGAACTAGCTACAAATTGGGCCTTAATTAATGCTTGCCCAACCGGCATGTCGGGGTCTACTTCTGAATATAGCTGGAAACTCTTTCGCAAACGCTCCAGCCATTCTGTGGGAGTTTCATCCTTTTTCTGTTGTTCGCTAAAAGCCTTATTGATATTCTGGCCTCTGGGGACCGAGTCTCTTATACCTTGGATTATTATAGTCCTCAGTTCTTGCATATGACCCCTGTGTATTTCATTTTGGTTATTCCAGTTAGGTCTCTGTAGAGGCCATTTTATATCAGCTGCGGGACCCTGTTGGAGTTGTTGGTCCCATATTCTCATACAGGCTCTCCTGATCATATCCCTCTCCTCGGCTGTAAACAAAATCCCCAGTATCGCCTGAAACTTCTCCCAAGTATATATATTAGGCCCTAGGAATTGATCCACTCCCTCTGCAACCCCCAAGGGGTCTTCCAGCAAAGTCCCCATTTCTTTCTTAAATTCCCTAGCATATGCTGAATTCAAGGGTACTGAAACATATCCCATTTCTGGGTGTGCCCCTCCCACTGATATTTCCCTTAAAGGGTATAGCGGGGCTTCAGTTTGTTTCTTACTTTTACTTCGTGTGACCGGTCCCTCGGTCTCAAAAGTATCGAGGGGTGCCTCCGGGTCCTCACACGGGGCACTTGGAACGTTAGAGGGAGTCTTGGGTGGGGGCGAAGGCTGAGGTGGAGGAGGAGGAGGTATATATGGTGGGGGCGACATGGGAACCTCCTCCTCTGGCCTAGTCTTTTATTGTCCCCCTTTTTCTTTTAAGGGGTATAGAGTGGCTCTAGTCTCTGATCCTATCCACAATTGGGCATATTCACTTTCTTCCAAATCAAAAGGCTCTTTCGAACTGACATAGATATTCAGGGCCTGACATATCCAATTTTCAAAAGACCCATATACTGGCCAATATAGGTGATCAGTCCTAATCTGTTTACCCCCCCATACTTCCATACAATAATGTATCATTTTTGCCCTGTCTTTCCCTTTTCTAGAGGGATAATCATTCCAATACTTAATCATTAAACCTAAAGGACTATCTGGAGGTATCTGAGATAACTTTAATCCCTCCTTAGAACCTCCCATGGGATCAGAACCCTTACTCTTTTTCTGTCCCATCTTCCGGTGTGCCTTGTTTCACTCAGTCTTTCGTATGCCCTCTCCTCGTGGCCCAGTCCCTCGCAGCAGATGGGAACCACACTACTAAGAGGTCCACACTCGCTTTGTCCGTACTTGGACGTCTCACTCATTCACACACCGGGATCCCAACCCCAACCGAATGGATCTCAGTTTCGCAACATATTCATGTCCTCGTTTCTGTCCTCTTCATTCGGGCTTTGTGCACAAAATTAAGGGGTTGCCGGCTTCATCTTTTATCTGCTATCGAATTTTGGGTTCGTCGGTGGAGAAGCTGGCAAAATGAACCACAAACAGGGGGCCACTCCTGAGAGTCTCATCAGAAATTCTTCATCCGAGTCACGGCACCCATTTGTTATCAATATTGTAGCCCATTTCGGTTTAAAGTATAAGTTTTATTAAACTGAGTAAGCGATAGCAGATAAAACAGCGCTGGGTGCCGCGGGGAGTCCTCTGCTCCGCCCAAGACGCGCACACGCGGTCCCTGGGAGGCGGTCCTTTACCTTTTTCGGTTCAAGGCCCCAGCCAATCCTGTCGCCCCTCCTCACTCGGATGTTGACATGGCTCTTCCCCATTGGTTCCCTTTGTTGCAGGGGTCTCACTCCCGAGAAGTTTCGAGAAGTTTCGGGAAGTTTCGAGAAGCTCCCAGAGGCTTCTAGAAGCATCCACATCCAGCCTCCTCACCCTCGCAGCCCCCTCCCCTCAAGCGTTGCAACAAGACACCACTTCGAGCCACCCAGCCCCCCTTTTCTCTCTCACAATCCTGTGCAACAATACAACTGACCTCCCGCCCATTACTTGCAGAGTACAACAGTTACAGAATGAAAAAGGAGTATTGTTTCACATAAGGACAGCCACAGAGAGCCTCCCTCTCCCCAAACTTCTTGATGAACAAACCCCACACATTACATAAGACATTCTTGTTCAAACAGTATCTTTAGACAGAAAAGGAACAGAAGATAGCCAGCGTAACAAAATCTACAAACTTGGCAAGTTTCTGCTTTAAGATACATAAAATCGGCTTGTACCAAACCTGAGGTTTGGACAGGAGCCGAAACCCTATTGAGTCTGAGTGAAAGCAAGAGGCTACCCGCGTTGATGAAGAGGAACTACAGGCCTTCATCCTCACTACCCCCTAACGACCACCACCAGGAGGCACTGCGCAGGCACACCAATGGGACGAATGCCAGAAAAACTAATTATAATGTTAGACAGGAATAGGTTTTGCATATGTATTAGGCGTGAAGCAGTCTTATTTTTAGGAAGTCATTATATGTAAATAAAAAAACTGAGTGGCAAAGGGGGTGTGCATGCTTTTGGAGGAGCAACCCCCATGCGCCTCAGCTGAATAAAGCATACCTACTTTACAACCCTGACGAGTTGTGGAGTCAATCTGCGTGTCAGCAGAGGTCAGACTTGGGGTCTGTTCCTTTCTGCTGCACTGTTATAAAAACCTAATATTGCCAGTCTGTTTTAATCGATTTTTATTATAATTAAAATCGAGAGACAATAAGCAGCGCTGGGTGCGCCGGGGAGTCTCCGCTCCACCCAAGACGCACGAGGGGAACTTCTGGGGATAGTCGCTTATACTTTTTGGTCTTGGCTTTCAGCCAATCCTGTTGTCTTCTTTTCCCGGGCTTCTCCACCTGTTGCTGGGGTCTGGTCTCTGGGTGAAGAAATATTATGTCTCCCACAAGTCTGACCGCCATCTTAGACCCATAAATTCCACTCCTTAGGTGTTTCTTTGTTCAGAACACAGGTTTCACAACGTTCTGCAACAGGACACATCTCTAAGTTACCTATTCCGCCACCCCCCCTTTTCTAAGAACATCCATGCAATTTAAACAATGAACAAAACGTTTATTTGCACAATACAGCGGTTGACCCAAGGGAATTATTCCCTTGTTTCTTCTTCCTCCTCACTGTGATATTGACAGGGACACTTATCATGCCCTTTGCACATAGCACAATGATCACAAGGGATTCCATCGCCACACAAAGTGCAATGATCACTAGGACCCCTGAGTTGCTGACACGCATCACTCTGATGTAACTCAGACGCAGGCAATGATTTTTCCTGTGCTGATTCCTGCCTTGCATCGTGTTGAACACCACAGGCACAGTGGATCCCGACGCCCTGCATCCTCCAGGGAGGAGCCGTGGGGGCTTCTGAGCAGTCAGGGGCCTGCAGCATCCTGCTCCACGGACAGGGACCATTGCTCCAGATCTTAGGCACTCAGAAGCCAGAGGGCCAAACATCAGTCCACTGTCCTTATGGCAGGGAGTGGTTGGGATCCGATGCTCAACCAGCTGAAATGAGAGCAGGGACATAGCAGCAGTGGCAGAACAGCAACTACATAATAAGCCAGGAAATAGCGGCCAAGAAAACAACAGAAAGGAAACAGCATCCAAGGAAAGTCTCATGAGCTCCTACATGGCGCAAGAGCTTAACTGGGATGCTGGCATCGCCACCATCACACTTACGCTATGCCACGCTCCTCCAAATCGTCCTCTTCTTCGGAGCCCTCCCCATCGTAGAGCTGGGCCAGGGACGCCTCCTGCTGGGCCTCGAGGGGCTGGAGCACATACTGCAGCCACTGGGGTTCCGACTGGAGCGACTCCGGAGGGAACTGGGAGGGCAGGGATTGGAGCGGTGAGAAGCAGGCACGGGGCAGGGAACAGGCAGACGGGAGGAGCTGGAGCCTGCCCCTGCCCTTACCTCTTCCTCGTCCGTGTCCGTGTCCTTGCTCCTGTTGCGCCACTTGACTCGCAGGTCCTGAAAGCGCCTGGAAACAAGCGGGAGCAGGGGGATGAGAAGCGAAGGATGAACTCCTGTGGTGCTGGAGGAGATGGGGGGGCTCTGGGCAGGGCTGGGAGCTGCTGGAGCAGAGACTGTTGGGGCAGGGCAGGAGTTACCGTCGCAGACGCGGGCACCATCTGCTGCTGCCTTGGGAATCCTCGGCAGGTTTCTTGGTGCAGACCTGGTGACGGAGAGACAGAGACTCAGAACGCGGGGGTTCCTCATGGAACACTGCAGGACGGGGGAGCCGGAAGGTTCTTCCTCCAGCCCAGCCCCTTCTGCATCCGTGCAAGGCTGTGCCAGCAGCCACGCCTTTAGGAAGAGCCCCCCCATGCCTCTCTGCCCAGCTCTCAGGCACTCCGGGCCTCTGGAATGACCCAGAACTCCTCATCTCAGCCTTGCTGATGTCTGCCTTTCTCCTCTGCAGGGTCCCCCCGCCCCTGCAACACGCACGATGCCTTCTAAACACATGAAAGCTCATTTGTCCCTTTGGAGGAGAAGGGCCCCAAAGGGAGGTTCAAACTCTGTGAGCACGACGGGGCCCCTGCCCTGTGCCCGGGCATGGCCCCGATCACCAGAGCCGCGGCACCATGCGGAAGGGCTGGGTATGGGCTCAGGGCAGGGAGCAGGGGCATTGCTGCACGAATGGAAGCAGCGGGCACTGGAGCAGAGCAAGGCCAGGACAGGAGCTGGGGATGGGATGCTTGGGGTGAGGGACTGCGGGATAGAGCCCGGGAAGGGCTGATGGCAGAGGCTGTGATGAGAGGGAGCCACAGCCCTGCTCAAGGAAGGAGCTGCTGGGAAGCTGCCCAGCAGAGCTGGGGACAGACCCTGGCAAGAGCCACGACAAGCTGCTCCCAGCAGCTCTGAACCCCTCCGAGCCCCAGGGTGTGGGTACCGCAACGAGCTCCAAGTCCAGGAGAACATCTCCCGTGCTCCCCAGCACATCCACGGGCATCCGCAGCAGCACCCGGGGCCCATGAGCACTGTGGGAGCACCCCCCTTCCCCTGGGTGCTCCAGCCCCAGGGCTTGGCTGGCAGTGCTCTGCCAAATGAGTCCATGGCTCACCTTGAAGCAGCACAGCACCAGAATTGCAATAGATGTGATGAGGGTGATGATGGCAGACAGCAAGAGCGCCAGCAGCCGCCTGTGGCCAGAGGTGTGCTTGGCCATCTCCTGGGAGAAAAGGAGGGCGCATTAGGGTGGAGAGGAAAGGAAAAGGAGGCCCCTTCCATTCCCACTGTCCACACACACACACGCAGCAGTGCCCTGCTCTCTCGTACCGTCTCTGCAGACTCCCTGTCCATGTCCTTGGGCTGGGCACGGGGATGCGAGGTGCCGGCATCCTCCTCCCACACACACTGCTCCAGGAGGTCAGAGGGCTCCGGGTCGCGCTGCCTCTCGCTCAGCAGCTTCAGGAGCAGCCCCATCCTCGAGACCATGCTGGAGCAGGCCGGCTGGAGCTGGGGCAGGCCACAGTCCCCACGCAGGGCTCGAGCCACGCGTGCCATGAACTCGTGCAGGGCTCGGTCTGGCACCAGTGAGTGCCGGTGGCGGCTGAACAAGGAGTCAAAGGCGGCTCCTGGTGTGGCCGCGCTGCCCGGGGCACTGGAGCTGCCGGGTGCCGTTGGGACGGGCGGTTCCTGCCCCTTGTGCTGCCCGCGCCTGGTGGTGCTTGCAGGGGCGCTGGGTGGGCTCCCGCCCCGAGGGGAACGCTCTGCTGCAGCCGTGGCCTCTGGAGCGCTGCTGGCAGCAGGGGGCCGTTGTCAGCCGGCAGAGCATGGACGAAATGCTGCATACTGCTCAGTCTCTGCTCTGCTCCACCCTCTGCTGCTGGGAGCTCTTCCTCTGCACCCTTGCTGCCCACTGTCCTTTCACTGTCCTGCAGCTTCTGCTCCTTGCTGGTCCCAGCAGAGTCCGGAGTTGGAGCTGGTGCTTCCTCCTGGACTTCTGCCCCCTCCTCATCCTCCATCCCATCCGCCGTGTTGCTTTCTTGGAGGGCATTGGTGTGACTGTGATTCCAACCAGCCTGGGCCAGATGCGGGGCCTCTGTTGGGTTTGGTGTAGGGAGCTGTGCTGCAGGAGGTGCTCGCTGGTGGCCGGAGACAGGCAGGATGTCACTGATGTCCAGCCTCTGGACTGCTTCCCAAAGGACGGATTCTGCCCGGGTCAAGTGCCGGCCAGGTTCACGGCGTTCCCAGCCTGCGGCTCTTCCTCCCTGTCCTGCTGGCATCTCCTGCCCCTCGTCGCTCTGCGCTGGTTGGGCTGTGCTGGGGCTTTTCACAGTCAAGATGCTCACGGCCTTGTGCAGCTTGGTCTTGAGCTGTGCCACGAGCCCTTCTGCCAGAGAATAGAACCTCCTGGTGTCAGTGGAGCTGCTCCAGCCCCTGTGCTGAACGCTCTGCAGCATCCGCACCAGCTCCTTGGCGGTGTTGCTCTCCTGGCTCGAGAGCTGCTGAGGGGAAGGTGCCGACGCATCGGGGCTGCTCAGGCTCAGGACAACCGTGAGCGTGACTGTTCTCTGCTCCCTGAGCGAGGGCTCCTTGGGCTGGATCTTCAACGTGGAGCTGCTCTTCCCCTTCCTGGGTGGCACGGCTCCCGTCAGGGGCCCTGGTGTCTCTGCCAGGGGAGCTGTAACACACCGAGAGCACATCAGGCACAAGAAGCTTTCTGGCAGACGCAGGCTCAGAGGGTTCGCTATAGCTGGGGGGCACGGGCAGGGCCGTGGGGCACCTACCGCAGCGGGGAGCACTGGTGCTGCACACGCTCACGCAGTCGAAGCTGAGGGTCCTGCACGGGGTCTCGGTGCTGTGCTTGTGCTGGCAGAGGCAGCAGGCCGTGTCGTTGGACAGCTTGCTAGAGAACAGAGGTTGTGCACACACACTCAGCATCGCCACCCAGGGCAGCGACTCCAACCCAGGCTGCGCGCCGAATCGCGTCAGGGGTCTGCTTCAGCGTCCGCTGCGGCTCTGGGAAACCTCCCCTCACCCCCAGTGTCCCAGTGGACAGCTTTGTGGTGCCGGGTTTGCTCCCCACGCAGACCCCTTGTCCCAGCAGCTGAGATCTGCTGGCGGTGGGAGCCGGCCCCTGCACTCACAGTGTTTCCAAGCGGGATGTTCTCAGGAGCAGCTCGAGCAGCGTCTGCCGAGTCACTCGTGTGGCAGCCAGGTCCCTGCAAGGTTGCAGTAAACACAGCACATCTGAGGTGGCGGCACCAGCCTCTGCCTCGGGAGCAAGCCCAGTCCCTGCTGCTTGCGGTGCTGGCCGCAGGGGGATCTGCTGCTACCTAATCCAGGAGAAATGATGGAACCCCCTCTCTCCTTCCTGCTGTGCCCTGCTCCCACCCGTGGCTCTGAACCAGGAGGGATCCTGCAGATCCCATGGGAGACGGATGCAGACAAGTTCAAGTCCGTGTCCCAGCTCCCTGCTGCCTTTGCTGCCGGGACACAGCAGAGCTGCTCAGCCTTTGCCTGGCTCTGCCGCTGCCTCCGGCAGGAGAAGGGTGGGATTGCTGCTGGATCTCTGCTTTCCTGGCCACGGGGCACCCAGAGACACAAAGAGCGAGCCATGGTAGGCTGTTAACAGGGAGTCCGTACTTACAGGTGCGTGACTGAAGGCAGCTTGAAGAACCACGGGTCCTCGATAACAGACAGGGGGTTATGGCCCAGGACCCTGAAATGAACCAACACCCTTGTGAGCTGGGGGTGCAGGATGTGAGCGGTGGCGTGGGCTCAGGGCTACGTGTGTGAGGAAGGGCTGGGGTGAAGGTTCCAGGCCGGGGCAGATGCTGACGGGCAGATTCACAACATACACCAGGTCCTGACTATCTCCAGCCCAGAGATCAAAAGCCCAGAAGTGCTGCTTCTGGAAAACACAACGTCTCTTTCTTTCCTCCTCAGCTCACACCTTCTGGTGGCTCCCCTCCACCAGGCCTTGCCCTCACATTCCCACTGTCCATGAGCTTTGTCTCTGTTCCTGCACCCAGCCAGGCAAAGCCGTGGCCTGACAGAGCTGTCAGTCAGCACTGATGCTGCTGCCTCTGTGGGGCAAGAGGTGAGCAGAGCACAGTGACAAGCGCCACTGCTCTGAGCTACCCTTAGCCCTTGGAACACTCACAGTGTCTGGAGGAACTGCATCCCGTGCCATGCCCGGAAGGCGTCACTGCGGATCTCGGTGAGGAGATTTCCCTCCAGGTTTCTGGGGAAACAGGAGAGCACAGAAATGAACTGGGTCTGACCCCCAGGAATCTGGAGTGAAGCAGCTCTGATCGGGAGCAAGCAGCCCCATCCAAGGTGGAACTGGGAGGAAGCTGCCATTTTCTCTCCTGCTGTTTGTTAACCTGCCTGGGAGAGATGAAGTGCACGTGTGCTGCCTCTCTGCCTGCTCAGGGACACAGCAAGCCTCATGCCTTGGCTTCTGCTCTGGCTGTGTTTGCACAAGCCGTGGCCCCACCGTGCTGTGGCCACCAGCCATGCCCTGAGCTCCTGGGCTCGGCTGCTCCTTCAGCAGCAGAAATTGGAGCCCTTGTTCTAAAACTAACGGGAGGTTTTTCCAGCAGCAGCGGGTTCTAAATGCAAACGGGCTTCACCAAGCACACCAGGAAGAAACCCCCATAACTCACAGGGTCTCCAGGAAAGGAAGGTTCTCAAACGCATCTGCCTCGATCGCCTGGATTTTGTTGTAAGATAAATCCCTGTTAACAGGAGAACAGAAAAAGTCGGTGCCATTTGCACGGTGCTGGTTCCTCTCGGGTGCTCGCACACGGGCAGCACAGACGTGCCACAGCTCTCATTTCACGTGGGGTTTCTCTCTGGCACTGGCTTGCAGTGGTGCGTAACCGGGGCTCACGCTCCTGGCCGCGGTGGCTGCAGCTCAGAGAGGTTCTCCCAGCTCTGATCCCACCGGGGTGTTTCAGGGCTGACTTTCCTCTCTGGTAACAGAGCAGGTTCTTTATGCACGCCCCAAGCACCTCTTGCGTGAGGCCTCAGGGACCGGCTGAAACGCCCTGTGTCACCAGCATGGGGCTATTTCCCCTCGCTCCCAAACGTCACCTCCCTGCACAGCCCTGCTCTGGTGTGCGCAGGAGCCCTCTGGCCTGGCTCTAGAAACCAAAAGGCTCCTTGTCCCAGCCTGAACCCCCTGCCTGGGCTTGTTCTGCCGCAGGCAAGGAGAGAGGAACCTTTGTGGGCAGCGTCTCATGGCCGGCTCAGCCAGAGACCCCGGCCCCATTGTGTGGGTGAAAGGGAAGTGCCTGCTCCTCTCCATGGGCGATGGAGAGAAGCTGCACCGGCAGCTCTGGGGCACCTGAGCTGAGAGGGGACGAGTGCACGAGCTTGGCCCTGGAGGAGGCGACCTCGTGTGGGTCTGTGCAGGGAAAGGGCAGCAGCCGCCTGCTCCTGCTTGGCCGTGGGGCAGTGGGAGCGCAGCGCGTCCCTGCGGAGCCCTCCCCTGCACCAAGGCCCTGCTGTGCCCTGGGGGATCCCCGCAGGAATAAAGCCCTTCCCGGGGCGGGCTGGGCAGCAGGGGCAGGGCCGGGGGAGGCTGTGCCCAGCGCCGCGGGCAGGGGGTACCTACAGGTGCCTCAGCAGGAGCAGCCCCTCCAGTGAGCGCCTCTTCACTGCCCGCAGGCTGTTGTGCTGGAGGACCCTGCAAGAGACAGACGGACACGGGCAGTGGCACCGCGGCTCAGGGGCTATGGAGCTGTCGGGGGAGCAGCCCTGCAGCAGCGGCCCTGCAGCACCTCCGCGGGTCCCGCCGGGGCTCATCACCCTCCCGGCAGGAGCAGGCACTTGCTCCCGGCCTGCTGACCCTGACTGCAGCCCGAGCACGGGCTCCTCAGGCCCAGGGATGGCCCCGGGGGCGGGAGGGAGGGACACAGCCCCGGGCACTGCTCGCCATGGAGCAGCTCTGGGGATTCGGAGCCCTCCTTGCTGAGCAGCTCGGCCTTGGCTGCACGCGGCAAGCACTGGTGCGGTGCTCGACAGCCCGGCGGAGGGATGGGGATCCCGGAACCCCTGCGCCATGTCCGACGCTGGTGGATACTCACAGCTTCTCAGCCCACGGGTATCCCTGCCACGCCTGCGTGGGGATGAGGGCGAGCGCGTTCCCACTGAAATCCCTGCGGAGAAGCCATTGGCAGCGTCACCCCCAGCACAAACCCTTCCCCTGCCCCAGGGCTGTGGCCTGGAGCTGCCCCCTCGGCGCTGCCCCTCAGCCCCCCACAGGCAGCGGGGCCCTGGAGCCGCTCTCGGGGTGTCCCGGGGCAGCGCCCGGAGCTGCAGGGCACTCACAGGATAGTGAAGGATTGCTGGCGCGTGGCCGGGGGCACGCGGGCCAGGGCAGCGCCGCTGCAGTCCAGCCGGTGCCTGCGGCAGCGGCAGGGCCCCGGGCAGGGCTCCAGGGACCTGGCCAGACTGGGGGCCAGGCCCAGCAGCAGCAGCAGCAGCAGCAGCAGCAGCTGCAGCGGTGCCATGGCGGGGCAGGATCTGAGCATGTTCCGTACTGCAGGAGGCTCAAGGCTGGGGATCCAAACCAGGAGCTCTGAGCCCAGCAGCGGGTCTGGGGCGGTGCTGGCCCTGCTGGGCAGATAAAGCCTGGAACACCTCACATGTCACAATGGGGCCAGGCCTGGGAGCGTGCGTCCCCATTTTGACATGGGACAGTCCCTGCCACTGGCGCTGGTTGCTCCAATGTGGGGAAAGCTTCAGGCCCGATGTGTTGGCTTGGAAACAGCAGTGTCACTTCCAAGGGACACCTGGAAGTGTCGGTGTCACACCCAGACCCTGCGGTGAACTGCTGGGCACCTCCTTCTCCATTTGGATGGCAACGGGCTCCAACTGAAGGGAGTCAAAAAGCACTGCGTATGCGCAGTTGCAGGAGTTCACGGAAATACTAATTATCGTACGAAGCGGGGACAGGTTATGAATGCGTATAGCAGCTCTCATGAATACGTAACCACAATGCTATACATGTTTGAAGGACGGGCGCCTGCGGCATGCACGACTTTGGTGGGCTAGCCCCGTGGTGCCCAGCGCTGAAGAAACATGGCCACTTTACAACCCTCATGGGCTCATTGGTTGTACAGGCCTTTCTCCGCACGTCAGCGGCTCCCCTCCGGCCGAGGGGCTGCGCCTGGAGGCAGCGGGACAGGGAGCTGCGGAGCACGGGCGCGCCGCCTCCACCTCCCTCACTTGCACGACGGCAGCAGCAGGCTCCGGCGGGCTCCCGCCATTGCCCGCCCGCCCCTGGCCCTTGTGTGCTCCGGCAGGCACGGGTTGGCTCTGCGCCCGCCGAGATGCGCGCGGCGGGGGGGTCCACTTCTCCCGGCGAGAGGCGGGGGGAAACCCAGCCTCTGCCCCGGAGGTTTTACACCCGCAACAACAGTCTGTTAACAGAAAACGACTCAACCCTCAGCCCCAGAACACCTGGAGCACTGAAGAGCAGGGCAGGGCTCCAGAAGGCAGAAGTCCCACTCCCAGGACAACACAACAGTTTTATTGGTCTAGAATGCCCAGTCTAAACGTAATCTTCTTGTCTAATCTGAACCTACTGTCGGATGTTGAATCTAAACCTAATGCGAAATCTAAACTCACGTTAAAACTCAGTCCTCATGCACGCGGTGCAACAACAGTCTGTTAACAGAGAACGACTCGGACGCGCGTGTCCTGAACCCTCCTCAGCAGTCAACCATTGTGCTGAGGCTGGAGAACCTCCATGTATTTTACTGCCCCGAGGAAACTCAGGGTTGTTCACTGCTGCAAGTTATGCAGGTGGCGGTGATCCCGGGAAATAAAGGGTTAACATTGTGCCTGCTTGCTTAAGCAGTCGCTGTGCTTGGTGGAGCAGAGCCATAGGAGGCAAAGTTACTAGAATGGTGAAGCAGAATTGTAGGAGTTAGAGCTGCTAGGCAGAATTGTAGTAGATAGGATTCATAGCTTAATATTTACGTGTGTACAGGTGTTTACATGTGCTCACACGTGTGTACAGGTGTGTACATGTGCTTACACGTGTGTACAGGTGTGTACATGTGCTCACACGTGTGTACAAGTGTACATGTGCTCACACGTGTACGTTTACATGTGCTCACGTGTGTACAGGTGTGTACATGCGCTGGCACGTGTGTACAAGTGTTTACATGTGCTCACACGTGTGTACAGGTGTGTACATGTGCTTACACATGTGTACGTGTTTACACTTGTGTACACGTGTGTACATGCGCTGACACGTGTGTACAAGTGTTTACATGTGCTCACACGTGTGTACAGGTGTGTACCTGTGCTTACACGTGTGTGTTTACACTTGTGTACACGTGTGTACATGCGCTGACACGTGTGTACAAGTGTTTACATGTGCTCACATGTGTGTACAGGTGTGTACATGCGCTGACACGTGTGTACAAGTGTTTACATGTGCTCACACGTGTGTACAGGTGTGTACATGTGCTCCCCGGCGGCGGCGCGGAGCCGGTGAGCGGGGCTGGTGCGGGGCGCGCAGGGACACGGCGTGGTGGGGTCTGGGGGCAGCAGGGACACGGAGGGCGGGGGGGTGCAGGGGTCTCTGGAGCCCGATCCGTGCGTGCCCCCCCCGGCCGTGGGCCAGCCAGACCCCACACGCATGGGACAGCCCTGCCCTGCCGGCAGCCTCAGCCCCACCCTGAGCCCCCCAGGGTGCGGGGTGCCCACGCTGTGGGTCAGGTGCTCCTTTGCAGGGGCGCCCGGGGGTGGGGGTGTTGATGGTGTCTGGTCCTCGACCCGCTCCCTCCAGTGCTCACACCTGGAACCTCTCCACATGGTTCCTCCCCACAGACCTGATCCCGGAGATCCCAGCACCAGGGGCATCCCTCCCGCTTCCTCTGGGTTCTTGTTCACGGTGTTCCCAATAAATCGCTCTTTCTCACTTAAAATGAGCAGCTTCAAACAAGCTCCAAGTGGTTCTTGTGTCCAGAAACAGAGGGGTTAAACACCCGGTTCTTGTTTCCAGAGAACCCCGGTTCCGCCGTCGAGGGATGCGAGTTCCCAGCGTGTCAAATGGCCACAGGACCAACCGGGAAGTGCCAGCACCGGGCACCCCAAGCCGCGCAGAAGCTGGGGATATAACCACGGGAGCACCGTGCAGCAGTGCGCCGGGGGGGTCCCAGCACACCTCGCCCTTGCCTGGCGGCTCTGGTGGCTGCAGCGCTGGGGAAGGTCAGCCCCAGCCTCCCCTGCCCACCAGGGCCTGGCACAGGAGCAGGCAGCAGCCAGGCACAAATCCTCCTTCCCCCGTGTCTGAGGCACCAGATCCTGCCCTTGGCGGCAGCGCTGGGGGCTTAGCGGCTGCTTTCCCTCTGCGGCTGCTCCTGTCTGTGGTGCCGCGGGGCGACACGTTGTTGTGGTTCATCAGCAGAGACCCTTCTCCATCCACCATCAGGTTGGTCAGCAGCAGGGAGATGCTCCCGTGGGGAAGCGGGTGGTGTGTTGGTCCCCATCCCTCGCACAGTGCCAGCATTCCGGTGGTGGGAATCACGGCTGGGTGCAGAGGAGGAGCTGAGGTTGGACTGAGAGGGTCCTGCCACTGCTCTGAGCCTGCCCTGACCCTCGCTGGATGATATCCAGGAGGTTTTATCCCACAGCAAGGCAATCCCCTGGTCGTGGCAGCTGATTTTCCTGCTCCCAGGCTGCTCCTGCTTGGAGTCAGCTTGTATTTAAGTGTGGCTGGGTGTGCATGGGCTCAGGAGGGGAAGGCAGAAGCTGGGTAGGAGGAGAGAGTTGTTCCAGTCCTGGCCCTTGGACTCAGGATGCCATCCAATCCCTCATTCCCTGGGGCAGAGGGTGACTGGTGCAGTTCTCGTGCTTGGAAAATGACTGGCTCCATGTCCAGGCCTTGAGTCACTGGCTCCTGCCATCGTGGGCTGGTGTTTTCCACTGGCAGACCACGAGCACTGACCTGCTGCTTATGTATAGCTCAGTGTTGTTGTGGGGACTGTGAGGAGCCAGGACGGGGTCTCTGCCTCTCCTGACACAAGGCTTCATTCCAGCAAAGCCCTCCCAAAGGACCGGGCTGTTAGGAGCAGCTCTGCTCTCGCTCCAGTGCCTCTGCTCCCTGGTAGGTTGAACCGCTCCGGTTTGCTGCTGGTTTCTCTTGGCTTCACTTGAGCTGTTGGCTCTGCCTGCATGGCCTCCGGTGTGGTGACTGCTGGGAAGGGACGTGGGGCTTTTCCTGCTGTAGCTGTGCTTGCCTGGGCATTGGCACATCCATCCCATCCCATCCCTTTTCCGTCCCAGATCACCAGGAGCAGCTGGGGCTTTCCAGAGTGTGCTGGAAGGGCTCTGGAGCAATCCAGTTGTGGCGCCAGCACTGCTGGTGCCATTCCCTGTGTCCCACCAGCCTTGGGATGGCTGAAATTCCCCTCAGAGCTGGTTCCTCGCCCTTGTAATTCAGGAAAATGCTGTCCCAGCAGGAGCGGTGCCATGTGGATTTGCGATGCTGGGACAAACTGGTTGGACTGGTCGTGGTGGGAGTGGAGAGTCCCATGGTGGAGGTGGTGGGTGTTAGGAAAACCACAAATGGTTTGGGTTGGAAGGACCTTGAAACTCATCCAGTCACTTGGGTGTCTCCTGAAGCCCCCAGCAGCTCCTCAAGCCCCTGAGCAGGGGTCCCACTCCTGTAACCGCTGTGCTCCCCATTCCTGTGTCGCAACCCAAAGAGAGGAAATCTCATGATGAGTCCTGGTGAAAAGAGTTTCCTTTCATGGGAACTCGTCTGTGAACTCCGGGAACACGGAGGATCTGTCCGGGTTTGTCCACACAGAGCTCTTCACCGGCTGGTGCGGGGCACGCGTGGGGTGCTCCGGATTTGGGCTGCTCTGGACTGGGAGCGCTGCTGCTGCCTTCAGGACCAGCTGTGGCCATGTGGGAGCTGCTCTGCAGATGTGTTTATGCCCTGGTTCGACCGCTCATGGGGCAGGGAGAGGGGCAGGTTGAGGCTTCAGCTCCAATGTGGGGAAAGCTTCAGGCCCGATGTGTTGGCTTGGAAACAGCAGTGTCACTTCCAAGGGACACCTGGAAGTGTCGGTGTCACACCCAGACCCTGCGGTGAACTGCTGGGCACCTCCTCCATTTGGATGGCAACGGGCTCTAACTGAAGGGAGTCAATTCCTTCTCCAACCTCACACACCCTCGGAACGCTGCAGGGTGCCAGAGCAGCTCTTGGACCCTGTTCAGCCCCAGAACATGCTGTATTGGAGCAGGGATGCAGCTCTGCACCCAGCACCTCGCTGACACTGACATGCTTTGCTCATAGGGCCTCCAGGCACAGCTTGGGTTTGCTCTGAAGAGCAGGGCAGGGCTCCAAAAGGCAGAAATCAAAGTTCCCTTGTGTGCTGTGACCCTGAAGCATGGCTCAGGTTCTGCCATGGTTTCCCAGGAAGACACTGGTTTTGTTCTTTTTCCGACCAAACCCAGCTGCAGCAGAGCAGCCCTTGGGAATGGGGTGATCTTGGGGTTCATCTGCCTCTGGACGGAGTAACTGCAAACCTGATGGGGAGCCTGCATCCTTCCTTCCTTCCTATTTTCCCAGACAGCTCTGTGCCATGGGATGAGCACCTGGGCACCTCCAAGGGGATCACAGAATCCCAGCCTGGTTTGGGGTGGAAGGGACAAGCAGGGACCCCTTCCACTGGAGCAGCTTGCTCCAAGCCCCTGTGCCTTGAACACTGCCAGGGATGGGGCAGCCACAGCTTCTCTGGGCACCCTGTGCCAGCGCTTCAGCACCCTTGGTCTCACCCTGGGTCCATCCCCACTGGCTTCAGCAGTAGCATCGGTCTCGAGTTCCAGAGAGCTGAGCTGCCATTGCCTCTGCCCGGGGTCTGCTGGGCAGTGACTGCCTCTGTCCAGGCCACCTTCATGCCATTCCCATGGTTTGAAGTGCTGTCATACAGGCTCAGTTGCTAAGCGCCTGGTTTGGTTCCCTTGGTGGCACCTGTTCATTGCAGGAGGTGTAGAAACAGAAGGAAAACCATGGCCCTGTGTGCTTCACTGCTTGCTTGGCTGCCCTGGCATCTCCCCCAGGTTGAGGGCAGCTTCCAGGGGATAATTTACTCCCTCTTGGTCTCTTGGCTATGCTCTTTTTTGCCTGACCCCCTCCTCGTCGCGGGAAAGCGTGGTGTGTTTCAGTGTGGTTGGAAGTGGGTCGGTCCCAGCAGCATCCTGGCTGTGAGCGCTTGCAAAATCCCTTGGTGGAGGATCTGTGCCTCTTGTGGGGCAGGCATGGGAGGTGTCAACCAGAGGGGTGCTCAAACGTTCCTCCTCCTTGTCCCAAAGGTGACATGTGAAGGCAGCGCCCGGTACAGGGAGCGGCAGCAGCTGAGATGCATTCGAGCCACACTGATGACCCCAAGGAAGCCATAGAGGTGAGTGAGGCACCCCAGTGCTCCCACACAGCGCCAGTTCCTCCCCAGTGAGACTCCAGTTACCAGCAGGGTCATGGTGGGACCTGTGGGTCCTGCCAGCTGGAATTGGGATGGGTTCTATGGGCAAAGGTGGCTCCTGCTTTGCAGGACAGAGGATCCGTGGTGGTTTGTCTGGTGGGAGGGTCAAAGAAATAGGGCAGCCACGAGTTAAACCACACCAGGCTCCACCTTGGGCTTTGCTTCTCGTGGCAGGACCCAGCAAGGGCCAGGGGCAGCACTCAGCACTGGTGCCTGGGGGAAGCAGCGTTGCTGCTCCCTGCATTTGCCGTTTCCTTCCCCAGGTCTGGGAGTCTGAACACGTTGTCAGGAGCCAAGTTCAAACCCCGCGGTTCTTCCCGGTATTCCCTTCACCCCCAGCAGAGTTAATTCCTGTGCGGCAGATGAGATCAGTGGCACTCTTTAATCCTGGGAGCCCACGTTTGCTGCCTGCGGGAGGCTGGCTGGTGCTGGCAGCAGAGCTGGGGGTGTCTGGCAAACAGCCCTGCTCCAAGGGGTGTCCCTGATGCGAGCAGGGACAAGGTGCATGTTCTGGCTGTTCCCCTTGAGCTACAGCTGCTGGGAAAGCAACAAATATCCTGGGCTGGAAATAGAACCTGGGTTTGTGCAGCCAAGCCAGGCTGGAGTCACAGCTCTGCTCCTCCCCAGGCGCATGGAATGCTGCGTGGGGGGTGTTGAAATGGGGCTTGTTAGTGGGATCCTGGCTGGATTCACAGTGTTTACCAAATGCCTGCTGGGAATTGCAGCTTTCCTTTTCAGTGAGGTTGATTGAGACACCCGGGCTCAGCTGCACTGAGGAGAGAATCCTCTCCACCAGCATCAGATTGTGAAACTCCCTGCGCTTGCTCTGGCTGGTGCGAGACAGGGGGAGGCAGAGCTACTGGAAGGGAAAATTCTCATGTCCCAGCTTCAGAGCCTCTCTGAAGGCAGCAGCTAAACCCCAGCCATCTTTCCAAAAGCATCTTTCGGGGGGAGGGGCTGTCCCCAGTAGCACCAGGGGGTTGATGAGCATAGCCAAGCTGCTCAGAGCACTGGTGGGATCGATGGCTTTGATTCCTGCCCATGGGACTTGTTAGAGCATCACATGCTGCTTGGGCTGATCTGCATGAGTTCAAGTCCTATCCCAGCCCTTGCTTCCTCCTTTTGGTTTCTGTTTTCTCACCCGAGCTTATTTAATCTGTGCTTCCCTGAGCAAGTGTATGGAAGGAGCCAGTTTCTCCCTATCCCAGAGAAGCTGTGGCTGCCCCATCCCTGGCAGTGTTCAAGGCCAGGTTGGATGAGGCTTGGAGCAAGCTGCTCCAGTGGAAGGTGTCCCTGCCCATGGCAGGGGTTGGAACTGGAGTTGCTTTAAGGTCCCTTCCAAGACAAACCAGGCTGGGATTCGATGACTCTTCAGCAATTTGGTGTCTGCAGGGGAAGCATCACACACTCTAAAGGCAATCCCAGCAAGCCCATGGGCTCCAAACCACCAGCCACAGTTGCACAAATTACTCTGATTACAAACTAAAGCCAGTTGAACTGTGATGCCATGAGGCGAGTCCCCAGCTTGAGCAGTTCAGCTGTGGTCCTCCCTAACAGTCACATGGTGCTTCATTTTGGATAAGCCTTGTGGTTTTGCAGGCCTTTTATATGAAACCTTCCTTAATACTTCCTTTTTTTTAAGCCAAGCTTGTACCTCCTGTCTTGCAGCTGATCAAGAAGCAGCTGGTGAACGCCATCAAGGCACTGCAGAAGCAGTACGTGACCTCAGATGCTGTTGTAACCAGTGATGATGGGAATGCCAACACCCTGTGCAGTGCTCTGGAAGCTGTCTTTGTGCACGGGCTGAAGGCAAAGCACATCAAGACAGAGAGTGGGGGGAAAGGGAAGAAAACAGGGAGTCGGGCGCCACTTCCCCAACCAGTCTTCTGGGATCTTTTGAAGAGCATCACCCACCGGTGAGTGCGCATCCCTGCCCAAACAGGGTTTGTACTCTCAGGTTTGTCCCCTCTCCTTGGGGCAAAAGCCACAGCATTCAGGGAATGGCCATCAGGAGGATGGCTCAGTGGAAAGATACGTGTCCACCCATCCCGTGTGCTCAGTCCCTTCACATGCTCTCCTAGGGTGTCTTGGCATCACGATGATGCCAAGCTGGGCACCCTTTTCTTATGTTTGGGTGCCAGGCTGTGTAGGGGACTCAGTGTCCCCAGTGGGACCCGGTGACAGCAGCAGTGGGTTATGAGATGCACAGCGCAGGGTCTGGTCTCTCTTTGGAGATGGTTGTCCTCAATTTCCCCATGTCCCAACCAGCCTTTGAGGGGGTCTCACCTCAGTACCTGTCATTTGGTGGGGGATTTCTGAGCCACTCCCTAAGCAGAGTCCTCCCACAGTAAAGAGCAGCCCACACACAGAGAGTTTTGAAAGCCTCGTCCAACTTCATCACCGACTCATAAATTATAGAAGAGTGGATGAAAATAACTCTTCCACATGCTGCGGGGATATTTTGGGGGATATTTTTGTGCCCTTTGAAGGTGTTTTTCTCTTCCTTGAGAAACAGATTTAAAAAAATAATTATGATACTTTTGTTCTGGTTTTTGAGGCATCTGGGACCAGGGAGGATTGGGGAGTGTGGTGTCGCTGTTGGATTGTAGGGGAGGAATGGCTGAATTGAGGAGGTTGAGGTTGCTTGAGTTCAGCCTGACCTGGTTAGGGTTTTTTTTTGAGATGCCACAGCAGTTTTCTCTGTGTTTTGGCTGACTTTAAATGCGAAGCTGGGCTTTGTCACCATGAGTATCCAGCCAGAGCAAGCCCCACCAATGTGCAGGAACAATGGGAATTTCCCCCTCTGCATCCTTGGTTCAGGGAGATGCCTTCAGCCAGAGAGGACAAGCACCCAGAGGTACCCCAGGGGTGCCTGTTACCAATATACTTAGCTTTGGAACTAGATGATTTTAAGGTCCTTTCAAAGCCTAACCAGTCTGTGATTCAGAAGCTCTTTTTCCTTTGTGGGGAACCATGTTTTCCATGAAGGAGAGAGATTTTCCACAGACCTGTTCCAACTCATAAACACCCCACAGCAGAGCAGGATGGGCAGTTCGTGATGGGAGATCTGCCCCTCCTGCACCCCGTGATGGACCAAAACCAGAGCTGCTCGCATCCTGTTCTGTTCTTTTTCTCCCTTTTCCCTAGAAATATCATCTCTGAGTTGGAGCAACTCATTTTTATCAACACGGATGTGGGGCGCTGCCGAGCCTGGCTGCGGCTAGCTCTCAATGATGGCCTCATGGAGTGTTACTTGAAGCTGCTGCTGCGGGAGAAGTCCCCACTGCCTGAATACTACCAAAGCACTGCTCTGCTCTTAGATGCTGAAGAGTGTGAGTTTCTCCTTTGCTACTTGCAAGGTTTAACATCCTTAACCTTCGAGCTCTCCTATAAATCAGCAGTTCTGAACGAGTGGACTATCACCCCTCTGTCCCTGTCGGGGCTGTGTCCTGTTTCGGAGCTGCTGGAGCCCCTCACATCCTCAGCATCCGAACCCCACAGAAAAGCATCGCTGGGTTCCATCTCCCACTCATCAGGCTCGGATGAGATCGAGATTCAACCCTCTGTCCTCTCCATCAGCAAAGGCAGCAGCAAAATCAAGCTCACATCATCCTCGTTGAGCCTCAACACCACCAGCTCATCCCAGCTCTCCTCCAGCCTGGGCTCCGACAGCATCCTCCCAGCCCACTGCGCCCGCAGCCCCGAGGGGGGCGAGGAGCCTCTGTCCTGTGACTCCGACCTGGGCACTGCCACTGCTGAGGACCTGGACCGGTCACTGCAGGAGTGAGTGTTCTCCCGCTTCTTCTCTTCAGAGGGATTCTTAACCCTCTCCTGGGCTCTTGTTGATTTCTCTCTATAGGCAGGAAGGGTTTCTCCCCTGGCTTTTTTTAACAACCCGTATTGGCCCATATGGAGCCAGGCTGAGGACATAGGGGCTGTTCAGAAGAGAAGCTGTGTGGAGACCTCAGAGCAGCTTCCAGTGTCTGAAGGGGGCTACAAGGATGCTGGAGAGGGGCTCTTCATCAGGGATTGTAGTGATAGGACATGGGTTGATGGGTTCAAACTGAAACAGGGGAAGTTCAGGTTAGATCTGAGGGAGAAGCTCTTCCCTGTAAGGGTGCTGAGGCACTGACACAGGGTGCCCAGAGAAGCTGTGGCTGCCCCATCCCTGGCAGTGTTCAAGGCCAGGTTGGACACGGGCTTGGAGCAAGCTGCTCCAGTGGAAGGTGTCCCCGCCCGTGGCAGGGGTTGGAACTGGAGGAGCTTTAAGGTCCCCTCCAACTCAGACCAGTCTAGGGTCTATGATTGTTTCTCCTGGGAAAAGCCTGAAAGGTAAAGAGAACGACTCAGCACCTGCTGCTGGAACCTGCTGCCCCGGCAGATGAGCTCCTGGCCACTGAAGTGTGTGTCTGTCCTCTTTACCAAGGCAGAAGCATCAGAGAAATGCTGCTGCCCGGTCTCAGGAATGTCCCATCTCCCTGGCGTACGCTGGGGGATGCTCTGGGGCTTTCTGCAGGGAGGAAGAAATGAGTTTGATCACAGGAAAGGGCTGTAATTTGCAGCTTCAGTGGATGATTTAGGGGAGGGAGATTGTTAGTTTGTCATCATCATGATCTATTTGTGCCAAGCATCCGGCACAAAGAATTCCAGGGGTTATATAAACCCTGAGTAATCAGGAAATATTTTCCCTGCCGCCTTTAAAACTTGGCTCTGAAGGAGCCTGGTGCTGGTTGGCAAAGGCACCCTCTTCCCAATAAGGGTCTTCAAGGGGGTTTTAAGTCTCTTCTTCCTCATCAATAACAGCATCATTACCTGCAGGATTTTATGTCTTATGATCATCCTGGAAGAACCTGCCTTGATTGGATTAAACTCGTGATGGAAAGACATCATTTAGCGCTGCTTTAATTCCCTCCGGCTGGTGGTGAAGCAGGGGCATGGGAACAGCATCTCATCTGGCCGGGCTCCACTTGGAATTGCTTGTTAACAGTTAGGGAAACTGGCACAATCCCATGGCTGGGTCTGTGTCCAGGAGCTGGGGGTGTGGGGAGCACCCAGCCTTCTCCCTCCATTAGGAGATGTCCATCAGCAGCAAATTAAACCCCAGGAATGTGTAGTCAGGAAATGCATCCTTGCAGGCAGGCTCCCTGTTCTGTGCAGCACAAATCACACATCTCCTGTCTGCGCTGTCATTGCCAGGGAGGTGTTTTTGCAGCCACATGGTGCTGCCAGAGCACAGGAGAAGAGCTGTGATGCTGAGCCCTTTGTTGGGGGTTATAGTTTGCAGTCGCTCTGTGTTGCATAGTTCTGATTACTGTGGCTGTGTTCACGCTGATCTCTCTTCCATATTTCCAGGGTGCTGTCCGAGTTCAGCAAAGCCAAGCCTAGCCAGGAAGCCCCAGAGGAACGGCTGCTCCCCAGCATGCTGGGCTGCTCCCCACAGCCACCCGCCTGCCCCGTGGCCACATCACCCCCTGCTCTGGCAGTGCCCCATGGAGCTCCCCAGCAGCCACCCCCCAGTGCAGACAGCCCCGGCTCTGCTGGGACGAGTGATGCAGTGAGCACCGGTGGTGGGGATGGAGAAGGAGCGTGGGCAGGCACTGCTCCGGCCCCATGCTGTGCTGGGCCCAGCAGAGGAGAGCCTGGCAGGAGCAGCACGGAGAGCAGCAGTGAGGTGAGCCAGGCCATGTGCAGCCCGACAGCCGAATACCTCCTGTCCCCACTGCTGGGTTGTCCGGTAGGTGTTACAGCTCCCTTGCTATCCATCTCCTTGGGTTTATGCTTCTGAGCAGTAGATGGAGTCACACAATCCCAGACTGGTTTGGGTTGGAAGAGACCTTAAAGCTCATCCAGTTCCATACAGGAGGTGCTCCATCTCCGTGATCATCCTCATGGCCTCTTCTGGACTTTCTCCAAGAGCTCCTTGTCCTTCTTATGTTGGGGACACCACAACTGCACACAGTGCTGCAGGTGGGGTCTCACGAGAGCATATATGTAATGGAAAGAGAGAGATAGTAGAAAAGGGAAGTAAAACTAGTGACAGGTTCTGAGGAAGCGCTGGTCTCTCCAGACTCTTCCCAGAGCAAGATGGCATTCCCTCGTGCTTAGGCTAGCAGGAGCAGCAGCAGATTTCCCTTGCTGCTGCCGAGGAGTTGACCCACTTGCTTCTGCTTTTAGGAAACTCTTTGAACAGCTCCGTCCTCTGTCTCATTTGTTACTGACTTTTCCATCGTGGTTTCCATCATTTCCATCCTGGCGAGGTTAGGATATACTTCAGACCTCCCCCTGCGCACAAAACAGTTTCTCTTTTTGGTCTCTGCTCCTTTCAGCTGCCTCCCAGTTATCCCATTTCCACTGCTTCCTTGTGGCACTGGGCCAGTTTGACCTAATCTATGTATAACATACAATGTCAACAGGAAATTCCCCCTGCTTCCGCATGACTCACAGGTCAACCTGCTCCTTTCTATGGAACACTGAGCTGGGTTGTGTTTTGCTGCTGGTGCTTGTTCAGGGACCTTGTCCCAGAACCATGGAATGGTTTGGGTCAGAAGGAACCTTCAAGGTCATCGAGTTCCAACCCTCGCTTTGTTCATCCCACCAGTATTTGCCAGCTGCCAGCACAGTCCCAGGGAGGGGTCACTGCGGGGGGATGTTGGAGGGGCACAGGATGTTCATTGAGTTTGATCATTAATTTGGGGGTTTGTTTTTAACTAGAAAAGGAAGAGCTGGATCTCGGAAGATGATTTCTACCGACCTTCCCTAGGAGAGAGCAGTGAAACCACAGCCAACACCAACAGCTTTGGCCCGGAGGGGGCTGGGGAGGGTCCTGCCCCAGGACTCATCAGTGCTCTTGACTTGGAAAGGCTCTCAGTGCCATCCTGGGAGAGCGGGAAGCCCAAAGCGTCACCGGAACGGGAGCAAAAGGGCTTCAGCGTGGTGCACCGCAGGCAGATGGGTACGGGCTGCCCTCCCCTCGTGGGCTTACCTGGAGCCCCTGCAAGGGGCAGTGCTGAGGGGCTGGGGGGTGACAGGCTGCTTGAGAGGCAGCTGTTTGCTGCTGTGCTGATAGCAGCAGTAGGGTCATAGGACCATAGAATCAACCAGGTTGAAAAAGACCTTTAAGCTCATCAAGTCCAGCCCTTACCCCAGCACTGCCAAGGCTTTCCTTTATGCCATTCCATTTGTTCTAAGCTTCAGTACCCAAATGTACGTGGACAGATGATGGAGGCCAAGGTCCTGCAAACTCCTGTCCCATCCCATCACCCACCAGGACTGGCTCTCAAAGCTGTGATGCCTCTGGTTTCTCACTGCGAGCAGCCCATTGGCTTTTCCCTCTCCACTGGCTTCCCCTTTACTGGCTAACCCGAGACATCTGCTTTTGCCCCAGGGCTTTCCAACCCTTTCCGAGGGCTCCTGAAGCTGGGCACCCTGGAGCGGAGAGGAGCCATGGGGATATGGAAGGAGTTCTCCTGCGAGCTGTCGCCGCTGGAGCTTCGGCTCCTGCTGGACCACGAGGACCGCATCTGTGTCGAGAGCTACTCCCTGCTGCGGTGCGAGGCACTGGCGCTGACGCACTCAGACGGGCGGTTCGAGCTGGTGTTCCTAGGGAAGAAGCTCTACCTCCGAGCTCCTTCTTGCGACGAGGCCGAGGACTGGTTGGACAGGATCCGCGAGGCGCTGCACGAGTGCCGGCCTCAGCTGGAGGAGGAGCAGTGGGAGACACTGGAGTACCCAGAAGAGGCTGGTGAAAGCCAGCCCATCCAGAGCGACTCCACTGCTCTGCTCCAGTACAGTGACGTGCCTGGGAACAGCTTTGACTGGACTCCAGCTCATGAACCAGAGCTGGATGCAATAAAAGAGGCTGTTCTGTACGTGGACATGGACAAAACCTGGGTCCCTTTTATTTTTTCCCTGTCTCTAGAAACTTTAAAGTGCTTTAAAGTCAGGAACAATGACAAAATTTTAAGCAACAGTTATGGCATAGAGACCATCCAGGACATCCTGCCGGACACAAGTCTCGGGGGACCCGCCTTCTTCAAGGTGATCACCTCCAAAGCTGTCCTGAAGCTGCAGGCTGAGAACGCAGAAGAAGCTGCCTCATGGAGGGAGCTGGTCCGAGCGGTGCTCATGTCCTACCTGGAGAGTGCAGAGGAGGCTCTGACGCTGGGTGGCAGCTTGGACGGGCACTCCCAGGTCGTCCTGAAGAACATTGTGAAGGAAAACGGCTTCTTGTTGCAATACCTGGTGGCCATCCCCATGGAGAAGGGCTTGGACTCTCAGAGCTTCATCTGTGCAGGTATATGTTGGGTTGTCCAGAAACCCAGCTCCATCTTCATGGAATCATAGAATGGTTTGGCTTGGAAAGGACCTTAAAGCTCATCCAGTTCCATCCTTCTGCCTTAGGCAGGGACACCTTCCACTAGAGGAGGTTGCTCCAAGCCCCGTCCAGCCTGGCCTTGGCATGGGCAGCCCCATCTTCTCAGGGGTAATGTTGAGTTCATTCAGTTTAACAAGGTGACATCAAGTTAGGGTGTCCTGGGCCATGCCAGCCCCTTGCAGGCCAGCTGCTGGTTCCCCATCCAAATCCCGTCAGGCACCGGCACGCCATGTCTGCACTCAGTGGCACCTCTGGGGGTTTGGGTCCTCAGGGTGAGTCCCCCCAAGTTGCATCCCCATTCCACCCCAGCACAGGTCCAGTGGGGCTTTAAGGTGCTTATGGTATAGCCAGGGGAGGTCTTGGCTTGAAAGCAATTTTAGGTGGACCAGGAGGCCCAGGACTCTCCAACCTCCAGGGAAGGTGTACTCAAGAACAAATGCTGTTTTTCCAGTAAGGCAGCACAGGAGTGAGCATTGCAATGGGTGTGACAAGCTGGTTTGGCAAAACATTCCTTTAACCTCCCACTAACCCCTCCCAGCACCCGGGCGATGCTGGGTTCATGGGACACCACTCACTGACCTCTCTGGGACGTACCGTTTGCTCTTTCCCTTGGGAAGTTAATTAACTTCAGGTCTCTCTCCTGCATCAATTTCAAACACCCTCCAGCGGGTGTTTGTTTCCTTTCAGTGTCTCTTCTTAGATATATATGTATTTTCCATTGTATTTAGTTTTACCTTGCCCTCCAGGCTCTGTCCTGCATCTTCTACCTGCCAACAGATGGAAGCAGCAAGCTGGAAAGACTTCCCAGCTTTTATGTGTAGGTTTTCTTGGAGGTCTCTGCCTGCCTGGCTTTCCCCTCCCAGCCTGGGGCAGGTTTCCTTCCATGGCAGGGCTTAAGAAGCATTAAAAGCCTTCAAAGATCAAGCCCATGATTGTGATTTTGGGGAGGAAGCACTCCAGCCACCCCAGTGCGCAAACGATGGGGTGGCAAAGCCGAGCTGGATTCCTCCTGGCTTACCCACTGCAATAATAAAGGTGGTTGGTTGTTGTTTAATCCATCCTGACCTCATCCCTGGCAGATGAGGATCCCTAGCAGACCTGGGTTTGGTACCCGGTGGTGTGACAGCAGGAAAGAAAAAGGCTGACTGAAGGCAAAACAGGGCAAAGCTACTGGTGAAGGGGATGGGGCAGGCAGGTGGGGCATCAGTTCTTCCCTAAAGCACTGGGATATTTCCTTTTCCTTAAAGGAAAAGCACTGGGATATTCTCTTTTCCTTAAAAAAACACCCCATCAAACAATTGAACCACTCAAAGGGTAAAAGTGGATTTAGGGATAGTCCAGACTCCTATTTAATGAAGAAAAAGTGAAGTGGGTCTCGTTGCATCACTGTGGTCTTAAATCCACAGGGAGGGGCCTGGGGACTTCTCACTGAAGTGCTTTAGCAGATCTCCAGCCCTTCCAAAAGCTTTCTTGTTCCATTCCACCCTCCCAAAAGCTTTTCCCCCCAGCCTGGCAGTGATGGGAACAGGCTCCCAGAGCAGCACGGGTCCCCTCTCATTCTCTGCTCCCTGCAGGCTGCTCCAGGCAGATCGGCTTCTCCTTCACCAAGCCCAAGCTCTGCGCCTTCTCTGGTCTCTACTATTGTGACAGTTGCCACCGGGATGAGGAGACAGTGATTCCCTCACGCCTCATCCACAATTGGGACCTGGCAAAGCGAGGGGTGAGTCTGGGCTCAGCCAGTGCACGGAGCAGGGAAGTGCTCCTGCATCTGCCTCTGCTTCCTGAAGGTCCGTCTGAATGTTCCCACCAGCAGCAGAGGTGGAGATGTCCACCTTAGACCTTCCTCTGAGCCTCCTGGGCTGCTCCTGGGTGCGTGCACACCTCTTGCCTCTCTCTGCCCCAGGTCTGCCAGCAGGCCTTCAAGTTCCTCAGCCAGATCCGTAACCAGCCGCTGATCGACCTGGAGTTGGTCAACGAGAGCCTCTACGACCACGTGGAGAGGATGGGACGGATCCTCCGAAGCAGGGAGCGGCTGAAGCTGCTGGGGGATTATCTCATCATGTGCCGCAGCGGGGCCCTGAAGGAGCTGAGCAAGCGGTGAGGTCCCTCTCTGGGTGATGTTCCTCCTGTATCCCCCTCTTTGCACCCCAGTGGTCCCCCTCATCCCTCACTGTTGGAGCAGGGAGCCAAGGCATGGGCTGGATTTTAGCTCCAGTGTCGTCTGCTCTAAGGAGTTCTCCATCTGTTGACACATTGAGATGTGACTCAGGAAACACCTTCCTGAGTGAGCTGCTTCTGGTTGGACAGGAAACACCTGGGAAAACAGATGAGATACTGATTTTCTTTTCTTTTTCCCCCCTTTGAAATGCTCTCACACAATTCCCAGCAGCAGGATTTGGGATGTGAGGCACGATGTGAACATCTGTGGTGATGTTCTTCAAGAGTCTGCATCATCCAGGCTTCTCCTTGTTCCAAAGCTTATTGGAGATGTGGTGGAAACCATCTACCTCCTTGCTCTCTTCTTTTGCAGGCTTGATCACAGGCACTACCTCTTGGAGTATCCCCACAAATACAGCGTTGCTGACCTGAGGCAGGTGAGAGCTCTGTGTGGTCACAGGGGTTTTGCTGGTGCAAACATCCCAGGTTTTATTCATGGAGATGCTGCACTGAGCATGGTGCTTCTTCAGCTCCGAGAGCTACAGAGATGACACAGGATGAATTGTTTCACTTCTGTTTAAGCCAACATTGCTGTTAGCACCCTTCCAAACAAACCTGTGTCTGCTGCAAATGATGCTGGAGGTGATGGGGAGTTGGGTTTTGCACTGATTCCCAGCTGTGGGTGCTGCACTCAGCTCTCTCTGGGTGGCTCCCATTGCAACCCAGGCACATGGGGTATGGGTTGTTTCTGGAGCTTGTCTTCACGTGGCAGCACAAAGGATGGATGTGACATGGGGTTTGTGTGGTGCAAACCCACCAGGAGATACTGCATGAGTGCCTGAGGTGTCTCTGCTCCGCAGATAGCTGATGGTGTCTTTGAGACCTTCCTGCAGTCTCTGCTCCAGTTCGCTTCTCACCACGTCTACAACTGCGACCTGTGCACCCAGCGTGGCTTCATCTGCCAGCTCTGCAACAGCAGCGACATCATCTTCCCCTTTGAGTTTGACACTACCACCAGGTCAGTGACATCCCTATCACCCCCCCCCCCCCCCCCCCGCTGCAAGGCCACCCCCGAGTTTGTGCCTTGCCTGTTCTCAGGAGCCTGGACCATCGCTGGAGCCCTTTCAGGGACACAGAGTCTCGGGGTAGCCTAGAAATAGCTCTGAGCTGGTTGTGCATCATTGTGGTACCCATGCCCTTGTGGTACCCATCAGCCCCAGGATGATCTGAACCCAAACAGGGCTGTTTGGGGCAGGAAAAGACCATCCTTACAGAGGCAGCATGTCACCAAGTGAGGTGGTTTTGTAGACTGAACATGGCAGAGCCAGCCAGCATCTTGCTCTCAGCCTGTAAAAGCAGGCTTGAAGGAACCTTAAAGCTCATCCAGCTCCAACCCCTGCCACGGGCAGGGACCCCTTCCACTGGAGCAGCTTGCTCCAAGCCCCTGTGTCCAACCTGGCCTTGAGCACTGACAGGGATGGGGCAGCCACAGCTTCTCTGGGCACCCTGTGCCAGCGCCTCAGCACCTTCACAGGAAAGAGCTTCTGCCTAAGAGCTCATCTCAGTCTCCCCTCTGACAGGTTAAACCCCCTCTGCCTGCAGTGGGGTTCAGCTGCTGGGCAGACGTTAGGATCAGACTTGGGGGGGGGTTATCCCACTGTCAGGGTTTTCCCAAAGAAATAATACCAAACCCTTCCAGCCCAGGAGCCTGATCCATTGTAAGTGGAGAGAGATCCACACTCAGTGGTTATTTGGGAATGAGTATAATCCTGACAGAGAAGTTTCACAGGCTGATGCTTTCTGTGTGGTCTTGCTTTGCCTGGCAGTAACATTCAGAACCTGGAGAAGATACCAACAAGACCAGGATCTGCGGGCACCCCATGCATTAACGTGGTTGCAAATATTCCCAGGGTGTCTGAGCAGGATCGAATCGTGCTTGTTACCAAGGACAGCATCCCCATGGGAACGGTTTTCCCTTAAGGAAAGGAGCACAGGGGCTCTGGCAGGCGCAGCTCTGCCGGCAGCTGGCCCCTGTCCTGCTGGGCTCTGCACCTTGTTGATCTCTGCTTCTGGAGGAGGAGGCTGTGCAGCAGGAAAGCAGCTCCACCAACATCCTCACCGAGCTCAACCCCGCTTCCTGCCCCTCTGCCCGCCTGGGGCACAGCCGGCAGCGGGGTCATGCTGTCACCCACTGCAGGATGCGCCTCAAACGCCTCCTGACAATAAACCCTCTGCTCCCAGCAGCAGCCGCTGCTTCCTGCAGCCCCTGTGCAGGCAGGAGGAGGCAGGAGATGCTGCTCGCTCAGGAGCACTCAGGGTGAATCCCCCCCTTGGCTTTGCATGTCCCCTCAACACTGCTGCTAATCCAGGAGCCATGGGAAAAGAGATTCCATTGGGAAAACGCGTGGTGCCAGGCAGCACCCTCATAGGATCACAGGCAGGTTTGGGTTGAAGGGACCTTAAAGCTGATCCACCCCCCTGCCACCGGGGCACACTCCCCTCTCCACTCATCCTGTGGGAAAGCAAGGTGCCCAGAAGCGTTCTGGTTGCACCTTGGGCAACACGGTCACAGAAGGTGTCCCTGCTCCACGTGTTGGGGTCTCCTGGCTGCCCTCCAGCCCCAGTGAGCACAGGAGCCCCACGGCGACGTGTCCCAGCCCTGCTCTTTCCGGGGTTTGGGGTCTCAGCCGTGCACCGTCCGTGCTCCGAAAGCAAAGCCCAAACCTCGCTCAGCATCTCCCGCTTTGATGTGCAGCACCCGCAGCGCTGGCGGCTCCCCTCGGTGCTGCTTCTGGGCAGAGCTTTTGCGCTTGGCTTGCAGGAGGAGGATCTTCAGCTCGAGGAGTTGCTGCTCCTGCCAGCAAAGTTCATCGTGAGCTGGAGCCGGCCCCTGCCCGCGTTCTGCTCAAGGAGTGTTTGGTGAAAACAGGAGGGGAAGTGAGAAGTTGCTGAGCAGGAACTGAGCTGCACCCCCAGAGGATGAGCAGTGGTTGAGGGAGGGATTCTCCCCCCTGCTCCTCTCTGGGGAGACCCCCCTGAGACCTGAGAGCAGCTCCAGTGCCTGAAGGGGCTCCAGGAAAGCTGGAGAGGGGCTTTGGACAAGGGATGGTGGGACAGGACAGGGGGAATGGCTCTAACCTGCCCGAGGGGAGACTGAGATGAGCTCTTAGGCAGAAGCTCTTCCCTGTGAGGGTGCCCAGAGAAGCTGTGGCTGCCCCATCCCTGGCAGTGTTCAAGGCCAGGTTGGACACAGGGGCTTGGAGCAAGCTGCTCTATGGAAGGGGTCCCTGCCTGTGGCAGAGAGTTGGAATTGGAGGAGCTGTAAGGTCCCTTCAACCCAACCCATTCCATGGTTCTGTAAGGCTATGCAGTGTCCCAGGTCTGGTTTGATGGGGACAGTTTGGGTCTCTCCTCTGCAGTTATCAACAGTAGAGGTTTTTCTCCCTGGTTTCTCCCAGGTGCAGTGAATGCAAAACCGTCTTCCACCGGGAATGCCAGGCCAGCGCCAGGTCGTGCCCGCGCTGCGAGCGCCGGCGGAGGTACCAGCGGGAGCTGGAGGCAGAGGCCAGCGTGGAGCCAAGCCTTTAGCATCCAGGGACTGGCCTCAATCTCATCCAGCCCCTGGGTCTCATCCAGCTGGAAAGGGGCTGCAGGGAAGACACCTGGGAGCAGGTCCTGCGCCAGGGGATGGGGAACCATGTGGTATGGTTGCTCCTGCCCCCACAGCACTGAGCAGTGAGGCTGGAAAGGTCCATGTGCCCCCTCACATGAACCTGGTGCTGCTCAGGAGGGCTCCGAGTCGCCCTTCAGTGGAGACCCAGTGGCTTCCCAGAGGATTCCAGCAGGGGTGGATAACGGACAGTGACAAAATCTCTAGTTTTTTAGGGTGTTCTGTACTGGAGAATCCATATTTTTGTAGGGGGGGGGCTGCAGGAGCCGGCCCGGGCCGGGGGATGACGGCAGCCGCAGGGGAGGGGGTGAAGTGACACTTGTGCCTTCAGGGACCTGCACCATCTCCCCATCCCCATGGCCTCGGGTGGGGGGGATGAGCCGGGGGCTGCAGCTCCTCAGCCCTGGGGGAGGTTTTAGTTTCCTCTCATCCCTCCCCAGAAAGAATTAAAGTTTATTTAAGGAGGGGTGAAGCATCTCTGGAGTTTGTGTCCCACAGCGGGGCCAAAGCAGCACCAACCTGGAGTTGTGGGGATGGGGATGGAGGCCCTGCACGTCCTCATGCTCCTGGCATGGCCCCGTTTTCCCATCTTCTCTGCACCGTTCTTGGCATCTCTAGTTCTTCCCACCACCACCCAGCTCCCAGGAGGGTTCGGGGCTCACCCAGAAGCACTTGGGGACCTGGGGGCAAAGCCCAGGCCAGGGCAGTACCCCCGGGACCCCCATAACGTGGGTCCCATCCTCCTGCCCAACGAGGCTGCACCGGATCCGACGGCGGCGGCGAGATCCCAGCTGAGCCGCGGGGCAGGGCCCTTCCTGCGGCAGGAACCTCCTGAGGAGCCGTTTCCTCCAGCACCGTCCTTCCCTCCCACCCTGTGGGGAGGACCCGGCCGGGACCCCTCTGCTCATGGGGCCAGGCACCCAGCACCAGCCCCAAGCCCAGCCCCATCCATCGACACGGCAGGAAACCGGGGCGAGTTGGGACCAGCCCAGCGCAGGCACGAGCAGGACCCACGAGCACGAGCGGGACCTGCTGCCGCACACCCCAGCACCGCTGGAGGTGGGGTTTGGGGGCTTGGTGGCCTTGGGGCTGTGGGACCTGGGGCTCAGTGGCTTTGGGGGCTGGAGGATGGGGGTGAGGGCACGGCAGCGACCCCTAGGGCGGTTTGGGGCAGGTTTGGGTGGTTTGTGGAATGGCTGCAAGGGGCTGAGGCTGAGCAGGGAGGCCCCAGCGTGGTTCCCACATGCCCCAAAGGGGTTGGGAGCTGCCCTCACCCCTTCCCTGCCCCATATCCCACAGGCAGAGGTGCCGGAGCAGCCATGGAGGCGGCGGTGCCCGCGGAGGAGGTGCTGGTGCTGGTGGAATACGGCTTTGAGTACCGAGCCAAGGACGGGACCTTGGTCTCCATCAAGCCAAACGAGCGCTACGTCCTGCTGAAGAGAACCAACCACCACTGGTGGCATGTCAAGAGGAGCGGGGATGCGCGGCCCTTCTACATCCCTGCCCAGTACGTGAAGGAGCTGCCCCCCATCGCCACCCCAGCCCCGCCTGACCCATCCCCGCAGGGATACAGCGGGATGGATCCGACCACACTCATCCCGCAGCAAGCACCAGCCTTCGAGTATCGGTTCATCGGTGCCACCGAAACGGAAGAGCCGGAGAGGGGCTGCTCCGTGCCCAGGAGGGACTCGGTGCCCAGGAGGGATTCACCACCGGTTCTCAGCTCTTTTCGGGCCCCCCCAAGTCTCAGACCCTACCCCCTGGATCCCGTTCGCTCCTCGCACTCCCTGGATGACCTGGCCTGGGTGACCCCAGCTCCACGCAGTGCCCCCACCATGGGCTCGCACAGGGACCCCCCAGGACACACTCGTCCACTCAGCAAGAGCCGCTCCGAGACCTTCTGTGCCCCCGGCAGAGACCTGGATGTGGCCGGGAGGAGGCCGGGCCCTGGCCACGCGGCTCAGGTACGGTCCTGTCCCCTTGTGCTGTCCCCTAAAGCGGCGCTGGGAGGGGTTGGGGGGGGGGGGTGCTGGGTCCTTGCCTGCCCCAGTGTCCCCAGCACAGACCTGTGAGCCCAGCACTGGGTGGGCACCCAGGGGCTGCCCAGCACCACTGCCACCACCGGGACCCCCATGCTCCCCATTGAGCTGACCCCAAGAGCCAACCCCCCAGAGCTGCCAGCTTTTACCATGGGAGTGGATTGACCCCCACATCAGGCACCCATCCCAAGCACCTCCTGTGCCTCACCCCCACGGGCGCCCTGGGCTCTCCATGCCCCTGGTCCCGGGGGGCTCTTTCAGGTGTGTGCCCCCCCATCCTGGCAGCATTCGCAGTGAGAGGAGGCAGAAAGGGGTTAACCAGGAAGCGCTGCAGCTCCTCCCCAGGGCCTGTGTCTCACCCATGGGTGCAGCACCCATGGCTGGAGGTGGGTGCTGGTTGCACCCCAGATAAGGGGCCCATGTCATCCCAAAACCAACACTCCCCATGCCAGTAAGTAGCGAGGGGTCCTTCTCAGCATCCCCCTGCACCCTTCTGGGGAGGGCACCCAAAGGTGGGGGGAATCCCCCCCACCGCAGACATGGGGTCAGATGGTGACAGTGAGGGGGGCCCCATGGCCTTGTGTCCCTCCCGTTCCCCTCTCCTGGGGGCACCCGCAGCCCCCCAAGCCCCCGCATCCCCCACTCTGGGGGTTGCACTGCCCACAGGGTTGTGTCACTGGGGGAAGGAGCTGTTGGTGAGCGGGGGTCATGTTTGACCCCCATTTCTCACCCTGCAGCCCCAGTTGTGCTGGCTTAACCCCCGGGGCACAACCAAAGCCACTGAACCGCCATCCAGGAGGTCCCCACTGTGGTCCCCAACCCCAGTGCCACCACCAAATTCCACCCAGCACCAAAACCAACTGGTGCTGGGGCAGTGGTGTTGCCTTGGCCTGGGCACCTTGTCCATGTGCCACCATGTCCATGTGCCACCATATCCATGTGCCACCATGTCCATGTGCCACCGTGTCCATGTGCCACCATGTCCATGTGCCACCACGGCTGCTGGGACACCCTGATCCCGGTGCTGGGGGACGCAGCACCGCTGGTTCCAGTGCCACAGCATGATGCCAGAGGGGCCAAACATGGCGGGATTTAGCACCGGCTGCATCCCCAGCACAGCATCATCCCAGTACGATCCTGGCTCGGTTGGGTTTGGCTTCGCTGGGGGTGACGCCAGGGTGACAGCACCCCCAAAGCCAGCCGGTTCTGCCCCAAGGTCCCACTCGGAGGTGCCTCTTCCGCCCCTGAACCCGAGCAGGAAGCGCAGTGGGTGCCGGGCCCGGCACAGGCACCATCAGTGCAAGCAGAGCCCCTGATGCCCCCCCCGGTGCCCCCTGCAATGGGTGATCAGGGGCCAGGGCCCCGGCAGCAGGCACAGAGCAGGGTGCGGATGGGGCAGGTAGGCAACACCCATGGGTGTGCTGGGGTGGGGGTGTTGGGTGACACCCCCCCCCCGGGATGCACACATGGGAGAGGGAAGCGCTGGGGGAGGGGGTCAGTGCTGGGTCCCCCATTGTCACCCCCATGTGCCCAAGAGGACAGGGGCCTCCTGTGTTGAGTTTCCAGCTCCACTCGCTGTGGCAGGGGGTCGGGGGGGTGATGGGGTGTCCCTGGGGATACTCGATCCATTGTCCCACTGTGCTCCAGGGTGTCCCAGGGAGGGACATTCCATCGCTGTGTGTGTCCCCCCCCATCAGGAAGGCCCACCGTTGGGGAACTTTGTCCCCAGCCGTTGCAGGGAGGCTCCAGGGCTGTAAAGCTGCAGAGAGCAAAGGGTGCCAGGAGGGGACCCCCCCCGGGCCATGGGGACATGTCCTACCCCTTGAGCAGCCCCATAGTGGGGCACCCCAGGGTGCTCAGGGCCCTGTTTTGGGGTGCTGTGATGGGGCTGTTGGTCTGAGCACCCAGCTCTGCTCCGGGCAGGTCGAGCTGATGGGGCCATGGGTGCTGGTGGGGTGGTGCTGGAGATGGGCAGGGTGCTGGAGCTGAGGGCGCTGATGGCAGCGAAGGGGGCAGAGGCTGGGGTGCTGCTGTACTGGAAGGAATCCCTGCGCGTGGCAGGGGCCGGAGCTGGAGGAGCTGTAAGGTCCCTTCCGACCCAAACCAGTCTCACACCTGTAGGAAGGACGGAAGCCCCGGCAGCCACAGCAGGGCAGGATCCAGCTCCCTGACCCCCTCGCGCTGTCCCCAGCATCCCTGCCCCATGGCTCACACCCACGTCCCCCCCAGGCACAGCTGGAGCCAGAGGAGCCGCCTGCTCCCATCTACCTCAACCTCCAGGAGCTGCGGGAAGCAGCCACCACCGGCTCAGCCCCAGAGGAGCCCAACAGCTCCAGTTCGCATTGGGAAACCCACAGGGACACGGAGACTGGACGCTTGTTTTACTATAACCCCGTGACGGGCGAGGCCACGTGGGTTTGTCCCTTTGGGCAGGCAGGAGAAGGAGTGAGTCCTGCAGCCTCTCCCGCCCGCTCGCCAGCGCACAGCCCGCAGTGTTCCGAGTGGGAGCAGCTCGTGGATGAAGGCAGCGGACAGGCTTTTTTCTATAATTGGGTGACAGGTGAGACGTCGTGGGACCCCCCCGACACCGGAGGAGCACAGGACAAGCACCACGGGGGGACGCGGTACGGAGCTATGGAGCAGAGGGTGAGCACCTGGCAGCACAGGGTGAGGGGATGGGGATGGAGGTGGAGATACAGAGATGGAGACGGGGATGGAGATGATGAAGTTGGGGCAGCCCCAACCTGGGCTGGTCATGGCTTGGGGATGCAGATGCTCTTGGCAGGACACAAGATCTTCACCTGGCTCTTCTCTCCAGCCACCCACTCCAGAAACAGATTATCCCAACCTGTCTCCAGACGAGCTGGAGCGTTATCCCAAGTACTGCTCGCCAGTGGGCTCCTATGATCAGGAGGCAGCTCTCTGCGTGTCCCCAAGGAGCCCTGAGGAGCTGGGCTCAGCCTCAAGCTGGTTTGGGCGCAGCCACCCCGAGGGGAGCATACTCTGCCCCGAGCACCTCGCCTCCGACACGGTACGGGATGGGGACAGGGATGGATGGGAATGGGGATGGAATGGGGATGGGTATATGGGCAGGGATGGGAATAGGAATGGGGATGAGGATGGCAATGGGGACAGGGCTGGGGGCAGGGGTGTCTGCAGGGTTGAGCACCCTCAGTGGTGCAGGGGGTGCAGGGCCCAGCACCCATCTCACATGAGCATCACCCTCCCCTTCCAGGGGCCATGGGGCCGCCCAGCCCAGGCCAGCAGCAGCTCCAGCCTGGACAGTGGGGTTCTCACCATGCCACCAGCACTGGGGCCCAGGGAGGAGAAGGTGGGTGAGCACCAGGGCAGGGAGCCCGGCCCTTCCCCACCCTGCACCCCGCAGGGCAGGGTCAAACCTAACCCCCCTCCCTGCACCCCCTTTGCCTTCCAGTTGAAGAGCCTCGAAAAAGCTGGGGTGCTCAACAGGACTAGGACGGTGGACAAGGGGAAGCGGATCCGGTAAGAGCATCCCGGCTCCCACGGTGCCAGCGGGGATGAGGGAGCCCTGGGGAGCAGAGGGGCCATGGGCTCTGCTGTCCCCTTATGTGACCCCCTCCCGCTCCCCAGGAAGAACTGGAGCTCCTCCTGGACTGTGCTGGAGGGCGGGATCCTCACCTTCTTCAAGGACTCCAAGCACTCTGCTGCTGGTGCCTTGGTAAGAGCCCAGTGGCCTTGGTGGTGCCAGCACCCATTGGAGGGAGCTAGCACCCATGCGAGGGGGCCAGCACCCACAGGATGGAGCCAGAACCACTTGTGTCTTCTCACACACACGCATCCCCCCATGCGGGAGCTGGAGCTGGTGCTGGGGCACCCCAAGGAGCCCCACAGGGAGCAGGAGGAAGTGGGCCCCAGCCTCCCCCTCCCAGAGCCAGCAGCTGGTGCCACCGGATGCAAAAGCCACCGTGGGTCTTGCGACACCCCCGGTGGCGGCAGCAGGGGAGGGACCCACTGCCGGGGTGTGGGTGCTGGGCCCTGTCTGGGGCGGAAACAGGGGCTGGAGAGAGCCTGGATGGAGGTGGCTGAAGCACCGCGAGCCCAGGGCATGGGGAGAGCCAAGGCTCCCCCATGAACACCCCATGGGACTGTCCCCTCCCTGGGGACACCCACCCGCATTCCTGTCACTGTAACGCTGCCACTGCTGCCACCCTAAAGCTGGAGACCCCTGGGGTCCCCGGGCAGTGCTGGGGATGTGCCATGAGGTGACAGCGGCTCTAGGACCTGGCTGCCCCCAGGCTGCTGGCCATGACCCCCACCAGCAGCGATGTGCCCTGGTCCTGCAGAGACCCCAGTGCTGTGGGAGGGCATGGTTGCCACACCAGCCTCTCTGGATGGGGGGAAGCCCCCAGGACCCCGGGGTCCCCGTCCCCTGTGGGCAGGTGCCGCTGGTACCACCCCCATCCCATTGCTCCAGCAGCGGCACCCCAGCACCCTGACCACCCCCGAGCACACCCTGGAGCTGCGCGGGGCCACCCTTGCCTGGGCCAGCAGGGACAAGTCCAGCAAGAAGCACGTCCTGGAGGTGAGGTGGAGACCCTGGGACCATCGGTCACACGTCAGGGGCTGCACATGGGGCAGGGGGGATGCCAGCACCTGCCCGGCTCATCCCAGCAGTGGTGTGGGTGTGCTGGGGTCGGTGGCCTTGGGACACTGGGACACGTCCCCAGGCAGGCCCTGTGCTGTCAGCCGCTGTCCCCTCCCTGGGGGCATGGAGGTGTTGCAGAATCCCAGCCTGGTGTGGGTCAGCAGGGACCTGAATGCTCATTCAGCTCCAGCCCCCTGGCAGCAACCCCAGAACCAGCCTAGCTCAGCCTGAAGAGTACCAGGGCATGTTCTTGCTCCCAGAGGGGTTTTTCCACTCGGGCCTTGCACAGGGAGGAGGTTTCCCCCTCACCAGCAAACAGCATTAATTGTGCTCATCGGTGCAATGAGCTGGGTGCTGTGCTCAGCCACAACCCGCCCTGACCTCTGCCCACTGCTCCCGCAGCTGAGGACACGGGAGGGCTCAGAGTTCCTCATCCAGCACGACTCGGATGGGATCATCACTGCATGGCACAAGGCAATCGCTGAAAGCATCGGGAGGCTGGTGAGCAGGGCCCCCCGCCCCGACACCACGGGGATGGGCACGGGGGGGCTCATGCTGCCCCTTCTGCAGGGCACCAACCTCTCTGGAGATGAGGATGCCGAGAGCGGGGCTGAGTTCGGCTCCCGGGAGAAGCCGGGAGGTGGTGAGGAGAAGAGGGCAGGTGAGCTCGGGCACAGCGGCACAGGGACCATCGCCATCCCATCCCTGTCCCCATCTGTGCCTCCATCCTCATCCCTATCCCACCGCATCCAATCTGTGTCCCCATCCCTGCACGACAGCACCGGCAAACGCCCACTGGGCAGAGTGGGGTGTCCCCAGCTCCCTGGGGTGGTGGGACATGCCAGCAGCACCCCGATCCTTTGGGATGATGCTGATGTGCACCCTGTCCCCATCAGTGATGGGCAATGCCAGCGGCGAGAGCGACTCCAGCAGAGTCCGGAACAAGCTCCGCAAGTTCCTGCAGAGGCGGCCGACGCTGCAGTCCCTGCGTGAGAGGGGCTACATCAAAGGTGGGTGCTCGGGTGGGGCTATGTCAAGGGTGGGTGTTTGGGATGGGGCTGAACCCCCTTAGGGTGATCCCCAGGCTGGAAGGGGAGCGGAGATGACCAAGGCTGAAGTTGGGGACCAAGCCTGACCCAACATCTTGGTGATGGGCTTGGGCATGTCCCATCACCTCCAGCCACCGCGGTGTCATAGCTCTATGGGAACAGGACCCTCTGCAGTGTCCCCAGCCCTGTCCGTCCCCTCCCCTGCCCCCCAGCTCCCCCCACGGACACTGTTGGTGTCACCTCTTGTGCTCAAGTCCCTGTTGGCTTCTCCAGACCAGGTCTTCGGCTGCTCCCTGCAGGCACTGTGTGAGCGGGAGCGGGGCACGGTGCCACGCTTCGTCCTGCAGTGCATCCAGACCGTGGAGAGGAGAGGTACCACAGCGGGGACAGGACAGCCTGGGGGCACCAGCGTGGGGATAGCCCTGAGTGAAGCCTTCATTTGATGGCGGGGTTTTCCCTGGGGCCCCGGGGGTGTGGGGACATTGTGGGTACCCAGAGCAGCCTCGATGGCGGCTGGTGACACATCCCATGGGTTGTGGTGTACCAGGAGCTTTCCTCCATCTCCACCATTGTCTTCTGCCAGGTCTGGACATCGATGGGCTGTACCGGGTCAGCGGCAACCTGGCCACCATCCAGAAACTGCGCTACAAAGTGGAGCATGGTGAGGGCACCCGCAGTGCCACCAGGGGACTAAGGGGATAGAACCCGTGGAGAGGGATGGGATGGGGACCCCTGCGGGGCCCTGGGACCCACCTGAGGTGCTGTCCTGTCCTGCAGATGAGCAGCTGGACCTGGATGACGGGCGCTGGGAGGACGTCCATGTGGTCACCGGCGCGCTGAAGCTCTTCCTCCGCGAGCTGCCCGAGCCGCTCGTCCCCTTCAGCCACTTTGAGCAGTTCATCGCTGCCATCAGTGAGGCGCAGGACAGGGCTGGGATGGGGATGGGAATAGGGTTTGGGGTGGGGATGGGGACAGGGACGGGAACAGGGATGGGGCAATGACAAGGACAGTGACAGAGATGAGGACAGGAATGGGGACAAGGTTGGATTCTCTGGCTGCTGGAGCCAGTACCCACCTGTGTCCCCTCCCCTGGCAGAGATGCAGGACCCAGTGCGGCGGGGCTGGTGCATCCGTGAGCTGGTGTCCTCCCTCCCACCCGCCCACCACGACACCATGAAGGTCCTGTTCCACCACCTCTGCAGGTGACACCTCCTCACTCCCCCAGACCCAACCCAGTGCAGGGAGAGGGACAGGACACGGGTTTGGGAACAGGCCAGGTGACACCATCCTTTGTCTCCGCAGGGTTATCGAGTACAAGGAGGAGAACCGCATGTCAGTGCAGAGCATCGCCATCGTCTTCGGCCCCACACTGCTGCGCCCAGCCAGTGAGGAGGGCAACATGGCCATGCACATGGTCTTCCAGAACCAGGTGGTGGAGCACATCCTCAACCAGTACAGCTACATCTTCCCCGACGGCTAGAACGCCCTGGGGATGCGCATGGGGGCAAGCCCCACAGTGGGGACATGAAGGAGCAGCATCTCAGGGGAAGGACTTGACCTTGTGTCACCTTGGATGTGGCAATCGTGGGCTCCGTGAAGGGCCGTGTGGGAGACGGGCTTGCTCAGGATGCAGCTTGAGGGATGGCTGCTGGAGCTGGGGGCACCCCGAGCACCCCATCCTCCTCTGCTACCTGCTCCCGCTGGGGCTGGACCCACAGAGGCTGAGCCCTGGGAGATGTGTGGAGTTTGGGGGGTCCCCTTTGGTCAATGGGGAAACGGAGTCATGTGGCACCAGTGACAGAGACCCAGCATCCCCGGCTGGGCAGTGCCAGTGAAGATGGTGCCATGGCTGGAGCCAGCGTCCGGCACGATCCCAATGCCATATTCCCAAATAAAGAGCCAGTTCAGAGGACAAGGCATTGTTGGAGGGGCATGGGGACATCCCTGGGGATGATGGGGGCACCGTGGGGGCTCAGGGATGAGACCATGGTGGTGTCCTCACCACCCATGAAGACAAGGCGACCACAACATCCCCAGAGGAGCGAGACCGCAGGCCATGGTGGTGCTTTGGGGCACCTTTCCTGGCTGGCACTGCCAAACCCTGTGCCATGGCCAGTGTCCCCACAGAGAGCAGGAATGGGTGACAAGAGCAATGTGACCACCAGGACGTGAGCTTCCATCACCCAGGGTCAGCTCTCAGGTGAAGACACTTTGGGTCATGATGGGAACAATTTGGGATACAAGCAGGATGGGCTGGGATGCAAGAGGGACAGTGACGGACACAACTGAAATGCATTGAGACCCTGGGGAAACTAAAGGGCACGGCAGAGAAGGAGGAGGAAGATTTCGGACACTTTGGGATGCAGCGGAGTTTGGAGATGCTCTGGGGCACGAGGGGATGCTCCGGGGGGCGCAGTGCCGGTTCTTCGGGGCAAGACGGGGACACTTCGGGGCACGAAGCGGAGGCTCCAACCCCCGTGGGCCCCTCCGGGGCGGGGGGGGGGGGGCGGGCCGGGGTCCCGTCGGGGCGGTGCCGCTCCGGGGGCAGGGCCGGGACAGGGCCCCGCTCCTCGCCCCCCGACCGGCTCCATCTTGAGCGCGGCTGCCGCGGAGCTGCTCCAGGTACAGCGGGGCCGGAGAGAGACGGGGAGGTCCGGGGAGACGGGGGGGGCGCGAACCCCGATCGGACCCCCCCCAGCGACCTCCGGGGCCGTACGGGACCCCCGGGGCCGATGTCCCCCCCTTAGATCCGTGCGGGACTCTCGGACACCAACCCCCCTGCAGCGGCCCCCCGCCGGGCCATGCGGGACCCCCATCCCCCCCGGGCCCCCCCCCCCCCCCGCAGCAGGGGTGCTCAGGACCAGGCACTGCCTCGAGCCACCAGCAGCTACCCCCCCACCCCTCTGGACACCCCCAATAGCAAACATTGCTCCCCGAGCCTCATAGGACACCCCCAGACCTTCACAGGCCTCCCCCCCCGGGGCTGTATCCCCCCTGCTCCGGACCAGGCACCAAGGTGTTACAGCGCAGAACCTGCTTTAGTGGCCAAAATCCCTCTTAAGGCATTAATCGCAGTGGGAAGGCGGGGGGGGGTGTGTACAAGGCCACAGTGTGTGTGTGTGTGTGTGTGTGTGTGTGCCCCCCCCCACGGCTGGGGACAGCGCCGGGCTAGGGACAACTGCACCCGGGCTGGGAATTTCATCCAAATCACCAAACCTGGCTGAACTTTGGATGGGATGGAGGGAGAGGAAGAGGTGGGAGCGGGGCTGGAGGGTCTGGGGGGGGCACGTGGGACACACCCCCCGTGGGGGGGCCCAGGCATTAGTCACAGTGTAAAGGTCGGTGTTTGCTGTGCCCGGTGCGGAAGTGGCACCGTCCCTGTGTCTGCGGTGGCTCCCGGCTGGCAGCAGGTAGGGAGGGCGATGGGGGAGTCCTGTGTCCCCCACCACAGGGTGGACACCCAGCGGGGACCCACTGCTTGTCCCGTGCGGTGATGGGGGTCCCAGTGGCTCTGTCCCAGGCTGGTGTCCCCTGGGCCTGGGATGGCCAATGTCCTGCGGCAGGGACGGGGCTGCAGACCGACTGCTGCGTTGGGAGGGACCCACAGGGACAGGGCCTTGGGGTTCCCATAGGGACCAGGCTCTGGGAGTCCCTGTAGTGCCATACGGATGGGGGGCCAAGCTCTGAGGGTCCTGATAAAGACCAGTCTGGGGGGGTCCCCACAGGTCCAGGTCCTGAGTACTCCTAAGGATCAGGCTTGGGGGGTTCTGCACAGGGACAAAACTCGATGTTCCTGTGGTCCCATAGGGATGGGGTTTGGGGGTCCCCGTAGCCCCACATGGCCCAGACCTGGCCCCATGTCACCATGGCCATGGTGCCAGGATGGGGGCAGCCCCCCAGGTACTGTGTCCAAATCCTACTCACCCTGCACCCAGCATCACCCCTTTCCCCCCAGTCCCCATCTGGAAGGACCCCCTGGGGCAGGGATCCATCTGTGGGTGACACCAGGTCCTGGTCAGCGTTTTGGGGTGCAGGGGAAGGGGACTCCACTCCCTGTGGTGTCCCCAAGCCCTCCCCAGTCCCCCATCACAACAGACCCCACTGTGCTGGGATGGCACTGGACGCCTGAGCCTCCCCCTGCCTGGGACCTGCCATGGAGACAGTTGTCATCGTGGCCATCGGGGTGCTGGCCACCATTTTCCTGGCATCCTTCGTGGCGCTGGTGGTGGTGTGCCGGCAGCGGTACTGCCACCCCAAGGACCACCGGCACCACTACGACACCAAGTGAGTGACCACAGTGGTGGCATTGTCCCCGTCCCCAACGGGTGAGGGGGTCTACAAGCCCATGAGCTGGGGACGGTGCTGGGACATGTCAGCATCACCAGGCACGCATCCAGCATCAGCAGGGCGTTAGAAGGGAGCATGAGGTGTCCCTGTCCCCAGGGATGTCCCATGTCCCCAACAGACCCATTGTGGACCTCATGGGGACTTCTGAGACACCATCAGAGCCCTCAGAGCTGGAGCTGGACGATGTGGTCATCACCAACCCGCACATCGAGGCCATCCTGGAGAATGAGGACTGGGTCGATGACGCCTCGTAAGTGTGTGTATGTGTATCCCACTGCTGGGGACCCCATGCAGTGTCACCCCCCGTCATGGGGTGCAGGTAGCAGAGAGTTGGGGGTCACCAAGCTGGTCTCTGGGTGGGAATGTCCCCAAGGACCTGGGGCACATGGGGTGGGTAACTCATGGAGTAAGCCTGGATTCACACCCTCCTTCTCTGCAGGGGTCTGGTGTCCCACTGCATTGCCATCCTGAAGGTGAGTCCCTGTGGTGGCACCGCTGGCACCAAGTGCCCACCCTGGCCCCATTCCTGCTGTCTCCCCCCCCCCCAGATCTGCCACACGCTGACAGAGAAGCTGGTGGCCATGACCATGGGCTCGGGCGCCCGCGTGAAGTCCCCCGCCAGCCTTGGGGACATCATTGTGGTGGCCAAACGCATCAGCCCCAGGTGATGAGGACGGTGCTGGGGCTCGGGGTCACCGTGGTGTCCCCTGGGGTTAACGGCATCCCATGGGCAGGGTGGACGACGTGGTGAGATCCATGTACCCGCCGCTGGACCCCAAACTGCTGGATGCGAGGTGATGACAGCAGCGGGAGGGATGGGGGCAGCCCCAGGGGAGAGGAGGGGGCACCCATGGGTGACACAGGGGTGATCAGGGTGTGGAGCATCTCTTATGGGAAGAGATAGCAGGAGCTGGGCCTAGTTAGCTCAGAGGAGAGCAGAGAGGGGATCCAATCAGTGCAGGTCTCAAAGGCGGGTGCCAGGAGGATGGTGCCAGACTGTGTCCAGTGGTGCCCAGTGACAGGAAGAGGAGCAGCGGCCATAAACTAACACACAACAAGTGTCACCTCCACATGAGGGAGAGCTGCTTCGTACTGAGGGTGGCAGAGCCCCGGCACAGGCTGCATGGGGGGGTGCAGAGCCTTCCTCTCTGGAGACACTGAAACCCACCATGGGCATGTTCCTGTGTGCCCTGCTCTGGGTGGCCCTGCCCTGGCAGGGGTTGGACTGGGACCTGGAGCTGCTGGAGCGAGGGCAGAAGAGGGCACGGAGCTGCTGCGAGGGCTGGAGCAGCTCTGCTCTGGAGCCAGGCTGAGAGAGCTGGGCTGGGGCAGCCTGGAGAAGAGAAGGCTCCTGAAGGGGAGACCTGAGAGCAGCTCCAGGGCCTGAAGGGGCTGCAGGAAAGCTGGAGAGGGGCTTGGGACAAGGGCCTGTAGGGACAGGCCAAGGGGAATGGATTTAACCTGCCAGAGGGGAGACTGAGATGAGCTCTTAGGCAGAAGCTCTTCCCTGTGAGGGTGCTGAGGCGCTGGCACAGGGTGCCCAGAGAAGCTGTGGCTGCCCCATCCCTGGCAGTGCTCAAGGCCGGGTCGGACCGCGGGGCTCGGAGCGGCGCTCGGGGTGGGGCAGGCCCGGGGCTGACCCCGTGTCCCCGCAGGGCCGCGGCGCTGCTGCTCTCGGTCACTCACCTGGTGCTCGTGACCCGCAGCGCCTGCCGCCAGCCCGCCGCACGCCACTGGGTCGAGCGCTCGCTGGCGGCGGCGGAGGAGCACATGGCGGTGCTGCGGCTCGCGGCCATGGCCGCCGAACCCGAGCGCCCGCCCGGCGCCGAGCCCCTGCGCCAGGAGCAGTCGGTCATGTGACCCCGGCGCCGGCCGGGGCAGCGAGCGGGGGGGGCGGGGTGTCCCCGCGGGGGCTCCGTGGCTGTGGAACATGGGGGGACCCGGAGGGGGTGGGCGGGGGCCCGGGGTGAGGGGGATTGGAGGAGCTTGGGAGGGGAATTTGGGGAGGGTTTGGGGGTCCGAAGGTGGCTTAAGGGAGGTTGGGGGAGATGAAGGGGGGTGGTAGGGGATTGGGGGGGTCTTTGGGGTTTGACTGGGGATTAGCAGAGGTTTGGGGGGTCTGAGGAGGCCTGTGGGGGTTGAGGGAGGTCTCGGCGGGGGGGGAATGGGGTGTTGCCGATTTGGGTCTGTCTGAACAAAGCCACAGAGGCTGGTTTGATTCTGCACCGGGGTTGAGAGCCCGTGGGCAGAGCTGAGCCTCATTAAACACAGCCGAGATGCCACGAAATATGTGTGCCTCCAGAGCTGCTGCTTCTGCAGTGTGAATCCCAGGCCCTCCTTTACCAAAAGCTACTTGTGCCTCCCATTAGGTTCACACGTCTCCCCAGCAAGGGCAGCGGCTGCTCTGGGAGATGGAGACATTGATGAGTAAAAACTCTCCTGCCAATTCCACACTTGTGAGGGTGAAGGAAAGGCCACGCTTCCCTTTCCCGGTCACTGATCACAGGCATTGTCTCTACTTGTTCAATTCCCTTTTAACGTATTTAAATCCAAGGGAGCAGTTCCTGTACCCACTTAACAGTGCAGTTTGTTCTCTCCCAAACCTGAGGGTCCCCAGGGGCTCGGCCTCTGGGGACTCTCCCCCTCAGTGAAGAGTCCTGGTCTGCAGTAGGTCAGCGACTCCAGGATCCTCCTTCCTCTCGGGGCTCTTCCTTCCTGGAATTCTTCCGCCCTCGCCCCAGTTTCTGTGAACGCTCCCTCTCCCAACGCCCCTTTGCTCATGGAGCAGCCAGCTGTTTCCGCAGGGAAAAGGGGGGGGTTGGAAGTGGGTTGGGGGTGGTGGGGCAGGTTGGGGGGTTTAGGCGGGTGGCAGATGGGGACCGGGAGTTGGGGGGGGGGTGTTGGAGGAGGGTTGGGGGGTCCGGGGGGGGGCAGGGGCGCTGTGGGTGGTCCGGGCTCAGCACGGGCCCCGGGGCCGCTCGGGGGAGGGGGGGGTCCGTGCCCCCCGGGCTGAAACCCGCGCAACTCTTCGCACCCAGCCGCGGTGTGGCAGTGGTCATGTGACACCCCCCCCAATCACGTGACGGGGCGGGGGACGGTACCGGGGGGCTCTGGGTCTGCCTCAGTTTCTCCCCGGTTTGGAGCCGGGGGGGCAGCAGCCTCCCCCTCCTTTTGGCCCGCACACGTGTGACGGGGCCCCGCCCCCACAGCTGCGGGGGTGGATACCACGGGAAAGAGAAGTGAAAGTGATCCTGGAAGTGAGTTTACTGGAGGGGGGGGGGCAGCCCTTAGCACCCATCGGTACTGGGCAGGGGGGGCTGCCCGCCTCTGCCACCCCCCCCCCCGACAGTCTGGCTTCCTGTGCCACGGGGAGATGTTATCGGGGTGCTGCGGATGGTGGCTGGGGTGCCAGACACCGCAGCAGCCACGCTGGGGGGGGTGGGTACCCTCCCCCGCGCACCCTGGGGTGGGGGAGCCCTGGGTGAGGAAGGGGGAGCTGGGTTTTTTCCAGCATATGGCTGAAAGGGGAAGTGGGACCGGGGGGGGGGGCGGTGCCGGAGCACAGACCTGCTGCCCCCCACTTTGTGAGTTGGAAACTGAGGCATGGCTGTGCCGGCGGGGTTCTGCCACCCGCAGATGCCACCAGCGCCATGAGGACCCTCCTGCTGCTGTTGCTGGTCCTGTCTGGAGCCAGCGCCTGGTGCCGCGATGGGCAGCTGTGTCCCTCCACCCCGGTGAGTGCCCAGGCTGAGGGGGGTCCGGCGGTGCCCCACCACTGGGTAACCCCCCCCATGCATCCCCCTGTCCCCAGGTCCTGCATGCCAACAGTGCAGTGCCGTGCCGGGATGGCCCGTCCTGCCCCAGCACAGGCAGCTGCCCACTGCCAGAGGTGAGTCTCTGCACTGTGCCTGTTTCCCCCTTCTCTCTGCCATTCTCAGGGGGCTTTTCCTCCTCATCTGCCCCCTTCTCTCTCCCCAGAGCGTCCTCTGTGCTGACGGCCACCACTGCTGTCCCCGAGGGTCCAGTTGCAGCGCCGATGGTGAATCCTGCATCACACCCCCAGGTAAGGGGGGGGCACATGTAGGTGGGGGTACACGGATGGGCCTGGGGGTGGACAGGATGGGACCTGGGGGTCCTTCACCCCATCCCCACTCTCCGCAGCCCCTCACGCTGTGCCCTGTCCCGACGGACAGTCTGAGTGTCCCGATGATGCTACCTGCTGCGTGACAGCCAGCGGCGCCTGGGGGTGCTGCCCCATGCCCCAGGTATGGGGGGACACACGACATGGGGACATTGTGGGGGAGACATCATGTGGTCATTTCTGTGACAAGTGTCCGGTGCCCGCAGGCCTTGTGCTGCGCCGACAAGGTGCACTGCTGTCCCCATGCCACCGTCTGCGACCTGGCCCACGGGCGCTGCCTCTCACCCACCGGTGACACCCCCATGGGCACCACCTTCCCTGCCTGGAAGCGCCAGCCCCCGGTGTCAGGTAAGGGGTGTTCCCACCCGGGTGGATGGGTGCCCATAAAGGGGGGCACGAAGGGGACAGGAGGACGCTGTGTGCGTGTTCCCGCAGTCGCACTGCACCAGGTCCTGTGTCCCGACGGCCGCTCTGCCTGTCCCGACGGGGCTACCTGCTGCCAGATGTCCCCGGCGCAGTACGGCTGCTGCCCCCTGCAGAACGTGAGTGACAGCCCTGCGACAGGCACCCTGTGCTGGGTGCCCCACGCTGGGCACCCTGTACCAAGCACCCTGTGCCAGGCACCCCACACCAGGCAGCCCACAGCAGAGACACCCTCCCCCAGTAACACCCCGTACAGTGACCACCCCCTCCTCAGTGACCCCAGACCTCCACACCAGACACCCCACACTGAGAATCCTGTGTTGGGCACCCCCATATCAGGTACCATGTCCCAAGCACCCCACACTGAGCACCCCATGGCAGCTGCCCCATACCAGCACCCTGTGCTGGCAGCCCATACTGAGCACCCCATGTTGGGTACTCTGTGCTGAGTGCACCATACCAGGCATGCTGTCCCCATCACCTCATGTCAGACACCCTGTGCTGGGCACCCCGTGCCCTACCCTGTGCCATGAACCCCACGCTGTCAGCCCATCCTGTCCCACTGTGTCCCGGTGGGGCCCCGGTGCAGCAGCAAGGATGCAGCTCTCCCCTGCAGGCTGTTTGCTGCAGCGATGGGCATCACTGCTGCCCTCAGGGCACTGTCTGCGACCTGGAGCGTTCCACATGCACCTCCTCCGTGGGCCGGGAACCCCTCCAGGCGTTCCTGCACAAAGGTGAGGCCCCCCCATGCCCTGCCCCTGCCTGGGGAGGGGACAGCGGCTCTGAGTGTCCCCTTGTCCCCAGCACGTGATGTGAAGTGTGATGAGGAGACGAGCTGCCCGGATGGGAACACGTGCTGTCGGCTCAGCTCGGGGGCTTGGGGATGCTGCCCACTGGAGGAGGTATGGGGGGCCTGTCCCCAGAGTGTCCCCTGGGTGGGATGAGGGCTCATGTCCCCTGTTCCCCAGAAGGGACAAAGGGCTCATCCCATGGGGTTAGGGGGTGCTGCTGGACCCCCAGTCAGCCCCTGTCTGCTAACTGGGACCAGTTAGGGGTGGTGGGAGGTGATGGAGGGACACAAGGCCACTGGATCCTTGGAGACCTTCCTGTGCCCAGCGCTGGGAGGGTCAAGAGTGATGAGGGGGTCCCATATCCCCTCACCACCACCCAAAAGTGTGGATGGAGCCAGGCTGGGATGGGGAGGGAACAGGCAGGAGTAAGCAGTTTGTCCTTGGGGTGGGGCAGGCTGGGCTCTAACCCTCCCTTTGCCCCCCCCAGGCCGTCTGCTGCCCCGACCACGTGCACTGCTGCCCCCAGGGCTATACCTGCGACCCAAGTGCGGGCAGCTGCCTGCAGCAGGGGCGGGGGCGCCGGCCCTGGCTGCGGAAGATGCCGGCGCTGTTGCGCGGGGGGGACGTGCAGTGTGACGAGGAGACGAGCTGTCCCCAGGGCAGCACTTGCTGCCGGCTCAGCTCGGGGGCCTGGGGGTGCTGCCCGCTGGAGCAGGTCTGGGGGGACTGTACGAGGGTACAAGGGGGTGGGGTGGAAGGGGGGGGGTTTGGGGTTTTTGGGGTGAGACCGTCTGGGGACAGGCAGAGCTGGGAGGGGGGGAGACAGGGACATAGAACACCCCCACCTCCATCAGTGTGCCCTTCCATGGGGGCTTTGTGGGCACCTTGGGGACAGGGCCCAGCACAATCCCTGGGGCTGGGGTTACATGTTACATGAGGTTGGGGTCTGGCCCAGGCTCACACCCCTTGGTCCCCCATATGCCTGCGACCCCCACGGACCCCCTCCGCCCTTGCCCCCTTCAGGCCGTGTGCTGCAGGGACCACCAGCACTGCTGCCCCTGGGGCTACACCTGCAACGTGGCCACCCAGAGCTGCGAGAAGCTCCTGACGCCCACCTTGCTGCTGGGAGCACGCACTTCTCCCCCCTGGGCACCCACCCCGCGGCCTGCCTCCCTGCGCGCTGCTGGCACTGACCCCTCTGCCGCCGTGCCCTGTGGTGCTGCCCACTCCTGCCGCGGCGGGCACCGGTGCTGTCGCACCCGGGGGGGCTCCTGGGGGTGCTGCCCCTTCACCCAGGTTCGTGTGGGGTTATTGGGGGGAGGTTTCAAGGTGGCGACACCCCCTCCTCACTCCGTGTCTCTCCACAGGGCTCCTGCTGCTCTGATGGCCGCCACTGCTGCCCTGTGGGGTCCCACTGCACCGGGGGGGGCTGGGGGTGCAGCCCCCAGCGCTGGGACCTGCCTGCACCCCACAGGGTGCTGCTGTGAGGGCACCGCCACCCCCCGGACAAGTGCCACTGCCTCAATAAACGGTTTCTAGGACAAATCCTTCCCCTGGTTCTGTGCGGGGGGGAAACTGAGGCAGGAAGCAGAGGCGAGGGGGGGGTTCATCTCTCTTTAATATATTAATGCCATGTAAGGCAGCAGCTCCCTGGCTAGGGGGGGCAGGCAGTGCCGGGGGGGGGGTCCCCATGTCCCCCCCACTGCCCACCCAGCCCCCGCTGGCCCCTCTTCATCCTCGCCATGTAGAAAACATTTAGAAACACGATTAAAATCCAAAGCCAAGGAGGGAGGGGGGAGGTTTCGGGAGAGGCAGTGCCTCCCCCTCAGTTCCTACGGCAGCTTCGAGGCACCGGTGGGCCGGGGGGCACTGCTGGCCCCCCCTGTCCTGCAAGGGCACAAGAGGGGACATGGCTTAGGGGGTGTGGGGGACATACGGTTCTCCACACCCCCCCAACATGCAGGGTGTGAATGGCAATGTCGGGGGAGGGGGGGGGCACAAGGGCAGCAGGACCCCATGTGCAGAGCCCGGTGGCACTGAGGTCCCCAGGACACTGGACGTGGTGACCTGGGCTGGTCCCTTTGCCGGCACAGTGGGGAGGGGATGGGGGCAAGGAGCAGGGGCAGGGTGGGATGAGGCACGGTCCTGGGTTCTACGGCAAGGGGGTGGCGGAGGGGTGGCAGTGACGGGCCATGGCGGCGGTGGCTGGCGCCGACCGGGCGGCCGCAGCAGGCCCCCCCCCAGCACTCACTTGACATTGAAGACCATGAGCGGCCGCTCCTCCCGCTTCTGCCAGGGGCTTTTCCTGTCGCCGCCGTCGTCCCCGCCCTCGCCCGTCTCCACCAGCGCCTCCTCCTCGGGGCTGGTCAGCGAGTCCCGGGGGGCTTCACTGGCGCTGCTGCGGCCGCTGCCCCCCCCGCGCCGCCCCGCGCCTCCGCCGCCAGCCTCCAGCAGCGGGGCCAAGGAGCTGTCCTCGGGGGAGGCGGCGGCCGCGCCGGGGGGGGGCCGGGACCCTCCGTCCTCCCCCCCCACCGCAGCCCCGACGGCCCTCGGGAGGCGCGGGGGGGGGCCCGCGGGGCCGGAGCCTCGCTCCCCGCCCTGCAGGTCGATGTAGGAATGTCGGACCTGCGAGGAGCGGCCGTCCAAGGAGACGAACCAAGCCCGGGGGGGGGGCGGCCCCCCCAGTTCTAACAACTGCTGCCCCGCCAGCGCCTGCAGCTCCCCGTTGAGCTGCGCCACCGCCGACCCGTCCAGCAGCACCGGGATGGCCACTGAGCCGCTCACCGGCTGCGTGGCGCGGGCACCCGCCCAGTTCTCTCCTTCCTCAAACCCTTGCGCGGAGGATGGGGGGGGCGGGGGGGCGGCTGTGGGCACCCCCGTCGACCCGGGCCCCCCATCATTTTCAGGGGGACCCTCCGGTTCTCCAGGGGCCAGGCGCATGTACCGGGCAGGGATGAGGAGGGTGGGCATCACCCCCCGGTACACGTCCTCCGGACCCCCACAGAGGAGGAGGGGAGCGGGGGGAGCCATGGAGGGCGGGCGGGGGGGAGGCTCGGGCAGCGGGTGCTCCGCGGGCTGCCCCCCGTAACGGGCGAACACGGGGGGCGAGGGGGGCCGGGGGGCGAAAGCGGGGCCCCCCCGGGGGTGCTCCTCCGGCGGCTGCAGCCCGTCCACCGAGCGGGCAGCCCGGAGGCCGAAGGCTTCCCCGGAACGCCCGTAGTCCGCTGGGGCGGGGGGCTGGCGGCGGCGGGGGAGGGCCAGGGTCCCCCCGGGGGTGCGGGGCCCGGCGCGGAGCTGTGGGGGGGGGACCGGCGGTTGGAAGAAGTCCGGGCGGGCCGGGGGGGCCGCGCCGGGGGTCGGGACGTCCGTGTCCCCGCCCGAGGAGGCCGTCTCGAGGTGGCTGCCGCCGCAGAGCAGGTCCAGCTGGGACACGGAGGTGGCCTGGTCCCTGCGCGCCACGTCCAGCGGCCCCGGCAGCGGCAGCTTGCGGTGCTGTGCCCGCGGCTTCAGGCACCGCCGCCTGCGGGGACACAGGCGGGGGTCACCCCATGGGTGCTGGGGTCCCCTGGAGGAGGAGGCCCCGGCCAGAGATAGGGCACCCCCAGCCGTGTTGGGGACCCCAGGGGTGCAGAGCGGGGGTGCTGACCTGCAGTAGTAGATGAGGAGGCAGAGGAGGATGAGGACGAGCAGGGCCAGCGCGCCCAGGATGGTGAGGAGGAAGATGGTGTGGTAGGTGGTGATGTCTGTCACCCCCGCCGCCATCGCCACCAACCCTGGGGACAGCAGGGACATATAGGGCACCCCCCATGAAAGCCCCCCGGGGCCTGCACCCACCAGCGATGGGTGTCCTCAATCCCCCCTCCATAGGTCACCCCATCCCCAGCACCACGGCTGGGGGCACCCATGGGTGTCACCCTACCTGTGCTGGGAGAGGGCAAAGCTGCTGCCCAGTATCCCAACTGGGAGGAGACGAAAGTCCAGTAGAGCTGCCGGCCTTCCTTACGGATCAGCCCCGTCCCATTACGGACCCACAGCCCTGCAGGGACACACACCCACCCCCCACAGCGGGCTGAGACACCCAAACTTATCACACACCCCCACACCCCCATCCAGCGCCAGGTCAATCCCTGCCACCCCCTTCAAGCAGCACTCACCGCTCTTGGGGTCGAACCTCCAGGCTGGCACGCTGGTGGCCACCACGGGGGCAGCGTCGGCAGCCAAGGGGACACAGAGCTCTATGGGGCCGGCCAGCGGCACCTCGGTCCCGTTGCCAGTGAAGAGGTGGACACTGAGGGCCACCACAGGCGCCAGCTCCAGCCAGGTGGCATTGGCTGAGGGGACAAGGGATGCTCACACGGGGGGACCTCACGGTCCTGCCCCCCCCCCAATCCCCTGGTGCCCCCCCCCCCCGTACCAGTGCTGTCCTGCTCGGACCCCAGGAAGGCCGGGAAGGCGCGGGCGAGGCCGGGGCCAGAGGCTGCGGTGAGGGACGCGCCGAGCTGGCTGTAGGTGGAGCTGCGGGGCAGGCGTGCTGCCCGGCGGGGGAACTGCGCCCACGGCTGCCCACGGCCACCTTGAGGACACACAAGGTGGGTGGCAGCACCCAGGGGTGATAGGTGACATCCCTGTACCTCCAGCACCAGCGCTCACCTGGGGAGCCCAGGAGGATCTGCACCAGGTCCTCGTACAGGATGAGGGTGGCCGGGCGCTCCGGGAGCAGGTAGAGGCTAATGGAGGCGTAGACTGCAAGGAGGGGGGTGATTGGGACCCCCAACACATCCCATATATACCCCCATCCCTGTACCTCCATCCTTGTGCACCCCCATCCATATGCACCACATCACTGCACCCCACATCACTGCACCCCACATCCCTGCACCCCCATCTTGTGCATCCCCATCCCTGCACCCCAATCCCTGTGCACCCCATCCCTGTGCACCCTGTCACTGCACCCCAGATCCCTGCACCCCCATCCCTGTGCACCCTGTCACTGCACCCCACATCCCTGCACCCCAATCCCTGTGCACCCCCATCCCTTCACCCCCATCCCTGTGCAGACCCATCCCTGTGCACCCCATCCCTCTAACTCCATCTCTCTAGGGCCCCATCCCTGCATCCCACCCCTGCTCCCCCATGAGCGCTCCCACGTGTCCCCCCACAGCAAGGTGACCCTATCGATGTCAGTCCGCGCCTCCCCCTGCCTTACTGGCCCTGGGGAAAAGGGCTGGAGCCCAGCCCCGCCTCAGCATGGGGACTCTTTGGGGGCACCAGGACATGGCCACACTCTTCCAAAGGGGCCAGACCCCCCCCAAACACCTTTCCATGAGGGACCCCTTATCCCAAAATCCCTTTGGGGTCCCCATTAAGGGACCAGGAAAGACTGGGATCCCCAGGAAGGAACTAGGGCTTCTCCATATGAGCCACCCAGTGAGGCACTGGGGTCCCCAAAGAGTGTCCAGAGCCCCCTCCAATAGAGGACTGTGCCCCCCCCCACTGGGGTCCCCTGTGAGTGTTCTCAGCCCCCCAGTAAAGATCCGGGGTCTCCATCAACCCCAGACCCCCCCATACAGCGCTCGGGACCCGCACGAGGCCGCGGGCACTCACGTGGCAGCTTGTGGACGCGCCAAGGCACAGAGGCGGTGACGTGGCCGCGGCGGGCAGCGGTGACCAGCAGCCAGGAGCCCAGGCGGTAGGACACAGGCAGCGTGGCGCAGCCCTCGTGGTCGGTGGCACCCGCTGCCAGCGAGCTGCGGTTGCTCAGCACCTCCAGCGCGGCCTGAGCCAGCGGCACCAGCGTCCCGCTCTCGTACACCTGCACCCGCAGCACCACCTCTGCGGGACACGGGCACGTGTGGGAACGGAGCCCCCCGGAGCACGGCACCACCCCACCACCCATCCTGCTGGGCCACAGACATCGTCCCAGCACGTGGTAGGACCCATTCCCAGCGCAATGGTATGACCCATCAGAGTGGACCATGGTCACCACCCCGGTTTGTGGGATAGGCATCATTCCAGCAGCATGGTAGGGCTCAGAATGGTGGGACCCATCTTCTTGGGTCATAGGCACCATCCCAGCAGGTGGTGGGACCTATTCCCAGCAGAATGGTGGGACTCATCCCAGCAAGTCATGGCCACCACCTTCGCGGGTCATGGGCACCATCCTGGCAGGGAGGTGTGACCTATCTCCCCAGAGATGGGTCCCACTATTCTGCTGATGCAGGTCCCACCACCCTCCTGGGATGATGGCCATGACCCACCAGGGTGGCGGGACCCGTATCAGTGGAATACTGGGATTCATCCTAGTGGGTCATGGCCACCGTGCTGGTGTGTCAGGGGCTCTACCCCACTGAGGTCACTGGTGCCATCCTAGCAGGCAGCAGGCCCCTCGCTGGCAGGTTTGTGTCACCATCCTTGCAGGCATCACCTCTGGGCCCACCCTGTGCCCCCCCTTGAAGCAGGTGGACTGGGTCACTGCTGTGCCCACAAGTGGGTGCACCCAGTCATGTCCCCCCCACTCCCCCCCACCCGAGCCCACCCAGGCCCATTCCCCCCCCACTCAGGGTACAACTCACACGTGTCACAAGCTCAGGGGGCCAGGTCCCCCAGGGCAGTTCCGGGTGCAGGGCGGGGGGGGGGGGGGGGGGGGGGCACTGCTGGGGGAGGGACCCTGCACCCCCCGTGCCCCCCCCCCCGTGCTGGCACCATCCTGCGCATGATCCCAGCACATCCCTGGCATCTGGCCCAGCTCCGGCACCATCACCCTGGCAACGACCTCCTTCATCCCATGGCCCCAGGCACTTCCGGGACCCTGTGTCCCCCCAGCAGCATCCTGCACCCCCAAACCCCTCCACACCACTGGGCAACCCCACCCCTATCCTGCCCCCCTCAGCCCAGATGTTGCCCAGATGTGGTGATGGGTGGAATTTGCAGCAGCTGCTTTGGCGATGCGCTGGGGGGGTTGGACAGGGGGGGTGTCCCCACACAGCAGGGACAGCCGGGGGCCAGGAATGTCCTCATGACCACACGCAGCCACCCACAGCTGCCCAGGGACAGCCGGCACCAGCGGCCACCCCACTGATGTTCCTTAGAGCATGGGGGGCACGGACACAGCCTCTCCTCTCCCTGCTCTCTGTCCCCCCCCGCCATTGCCAAGGGAACCCCAGAGGGTGGCACAGCCACCACGGGGCATGCTGGCCCCCCAGCACCTCCCAGTATGACCCCACGGTGCCATGATGGGGGGCGCTGGTGCCCTGCACCCTGTCACCGAGGCCACCCCATAGGGACGGGTGACGCCACCGGAGAGCTGAGCCAACACCGGCAGGATGGGGCCAGGGCCGTGCCGGGTCAGGGAGCTCCTGACCCCACTGACACTACCTCGCCCCCCAGCACACCTCGAGGAGGGTTTGGGGTGCAGGCACGGGTCATGGGGAGCTACAGGGACCCCAAAGAGCGATGCTGCATCCCCCGGCCCACCCTGCAATAGGGTAACACCCACACCCAGCCCCCCAGTCCTGCACCCCCGGGTGCTGCTCAGGACCCCCCCACACCCATCATCCTGCACTCCCAAGCCCTGTCCACACCCCCACCCACCATCATGCACCCCTTCACCCGGACCTCCACCCGATCTCCTGCACCCCCAAGCTCTGCCCAGCACTCCCACACACACCATGTTACACCCCTGGCATTGCTCAAGGACTCCCCCCACCCTCCTGCACCCCTAATCTCTACTTATGCCCCCCCAGCCACCGTCATGCACCCCATGGCCTAAGACCCCTCCAACCCTCCTGCACCTCCAATCTCTGCCTACGACCCCCCCCACCATCATGCACCCCATCATCACGGTCCCCCCCCATCATGCACCCCATCACCAGCCCCCCACACACACCCTCCTGCACCCCCAATCTCCATCCACGAGCCCCCCTCCCCATCTCTACGCCTGGCACTGCCCAACACCCCCCACACACACCCCCTCCTGCACCCCTGCTCCCCCCCCCCCAGCCCTCCATATGCCGGTGGCCGGAACCGGGCGGACAGCGGGGGGGGCAGACAGACAGAGGGACAGACGGACGGAGAGCGGGGGCCGGGGGGGGGGGTCGGGCGGGCGGGGATGGGGCCGGGGCCGCCGCACACAAAGGCCGCTCTCACCGTGCGCTCCCGGCTCCGCCGCGCCCCGCGCCCGCCGCCCGCCCGCGGCCACCAGCAGCAGCAGCACCGGCAGCGGCGGCAGGAGGCGGCGGGGCCGCATGGTCGCTCCGCGCCGTTACCCCGCCATGCCCGGCCCGCCCGGCCCGGCCCGCTCCGCCCGCCGCCGCCGCCGCGGGGACCGGGCTCCACCTGCCGGAGCCGCCGGGCACGGCCGCAGCCCCGGTACCGGCACCGCCCCCGGCACCGCCCCGGACCCCCGCAGCATCCCCGGCACCGGCCCTCGGCATCGGCGTCGCGGCACTGACCCCGGTACCGGCACCGAGGGACTGACCCCGGGAGAAGCACAGGCACCGCAGGACTGACCCCAGTACCGGCACCGGTGTCGGGGGACTGACCCCGGTACCTGCACCGGCATCACGGGACTGATCCCGGTACCGTCACCAGCACCGCGGCACCGACCCCGGGAGAGGCACCGGCACCAGCACCACGGGACTGACCCTAGCACCGCCCTGAGCCCAGGACCAGGACTCGGTACCGCCATGGCCCCATCGAGGTTGTCCCCGGTACCGGCCCTCACCCGCCAGCTTCCCCTCCACCACAGCCCTGGCACCCACCCAGTATCAGCCCCTCCCACCCCATCGCACCCTATGCCAGGCCTGTGCAGGTTCACAGGAGCATCCTGGAGCACCCCACGGGAAGCCCCATGATGCCAGGCAGAGATTTATTGCCCGGGGGCAGTGTGGGGGTGCTGGGGACAGGTAGGAAGGGGGGTCCCGGGGTACCCCATTAGTCCTGGGCACCCCCTAACTCCTCAGCCTTGCTGGGCGCCAGCTCCTGCGTGTCCTCAGCAGGCGGCCGTGTTCTCTTGAAGAAACCCATCTGGAAGAGGGACATGGTGACAGCCACGGTGTCACCCCAGGGACCCCAGTGTCACACCCGGGGAACCCCACATCATCACCTCAGGGGACACCCAGTGTCACCCTCGGGGACCCCAGCCTCACACCCAGGATCCCTCCAGCACCATTGGGTCCCCACTGCCATGGAGGGGTGTCACCAGAGTCGGCAGCGTCCCTGCTGCCCACTCACCTTCCACATGAGGAGAATGAGGAGGGTGAGGAGCAGGAGCCCGGCAAGGACCCCCAGCACCACCCATGACACCGGCACCGTCCCCTCACCGCCAGGGCTGGTGCGCATCACCTTGGTGACAGCCTGCAAAGGGACAGGGGGTGACACCGCTGACACCTCCACCGGGCCCTGTGTCCCCTGTGCCTGTGCCAGCCCTACCATGGCCTCCCCGGAGGGCAGGATACGGGGCTGGACTCGGTAGGGCATGGCTAAGGTGTTGAACCAAGCCTGTGACTGGACGAGGAACTGCTTCAGAAGGTGCTCCCGCTGGGGACAGACATGGGACACATGGGGGACACATGGGGACACACTGGGACACGGCACAGGGGTGATAGCACCCATCAACCCTGCACCCAGCATCCCCTGGGCTGCTCTCATCAGGTCCCCGGGGACCACGGTGCAGGAGGGGACGTGGTGGGGACACCCCAGGACACAGTGCCTCCCCAGTCCCCTGCTGCAGACAATACCTGCTGCAGAGTGTCCATCCAGAGCAGCGCATGGATGCTCACCAGCGCCCGCTGGTCTTTGGCCAGGCCAGGCACCCAGCAGGTGATGTCCACACACGTGGCATTGCCGCAGTCCTATGGGACACAGCGGGTGTCACCCTGACCCCCACCCCAGAGTCACCCACCCCCAGCACCCATCCTGGGCTGCAGCCCCCCAGCAGTGCCCGCTCACCACCAGGATGGGCTTTTCCAGCCCCTCTCCCGGCGGCTGCTCCAGGTCCCGGCGCTCCCTCCGGTGTGAGCCATTCCGGGGTGCTGCGCCCGTGGGATGGGGGATCTCCAGCTGGAAGGAGATAAAGGGAACACGGACACCCCCCCCACACCTTGACACCCACCCAGCCCCCAGTGGGAGACACTGGTCCCCACCCCGGGGCCATCCTACCTGCTCAGCATTGAGGCCGGGGGGGCTGGTGCAGTTCATGCCCCCCTCAGTGCCCAGCTCCAGCAGGTACAGCAGGATGCGGCCCCCCAGCCGGATGGGGATGGCGAGGTGCAGGGTGACCCCACTGACAGTGCTGGGACCTTTGTTGTGGAGCTGTGGAGGACCGTGAGGTGGCACCGGGGAGGGGGCAGGTCCCAGGGGCCCATGGGTGCAGCACCTACCTGGTAGACGTGCTCCACCTTGATGCCATGGTCCTCGAGCCGCCGGCTGCCCTCGGCCCAGCGCCAGCTCACGGGCAGCACCGTGGTGGCCGGTAGGGAGTTGCTGGCAGAGGAAGGGGGTCAGTGTCCTTCTGTGTCACCCCCAGCCTCCCATGTCCCCCTCAACCCTCACCCTCGCAGCTCCATCTCTGCCTGTGCCTCCACAGGCACCATCACTGTCACCGATGTGTTGGTGGTGCTGGGGCTGTTCTTGCTGCAGGGATACAGTGGGGTGAGGGATGGAGCTTAGCTTGGGGACACGCTGAGGCCACCAAGTCCTGAGTGGCCAGGTCCCAGCAGTGGGCAGAGGAGAGGAGGACAAGGGGACAGGGGTACGGGGCACCATCATAGTGTCACCTCCGCAGCTGCAGCTGGAAGGTGATGGCATCCCCCATGTCCTCCAGCCCGGACACGCTCAGCTCCATGTCCACAGTTATCTGCAGGCAGCCGGGTGGTGTGTTGATGACCCAGCACCACCAGTTATGCCCAGCCCATGGGCTGAGTGATGGTCCGGGGGGGAGGGGGGGGTGACCCCACAGCCCCTTACCTGGGCACCTGCTTTCATGGGGTTGCCCAACTCACAGAGCACCATGTGGGTCCCGTTCTCCTTCCTGAGGTTGCAGCTCAGTTTCTCCTGCCCCTGTGGGGTGGGCACATGGAGAAGTGACACTCACAGACTCCTTGCCATGCACCAACCAGCCTGGGGATATGCACGGTCCAGGGTGCCCACCCTCAGTACCCATCACCACCAGGCACCCGCAAGAAGGGTGGTGGCCACCCATGGCAGGGTGTGAGCCTCCATCCCGGGCCCCTCCTGGCACCCACCGGGATGCTGCTCCGGGCAGCCTGATAGTGGGTGCCGGGGGGCAGCAGCACCCGCAGCTCAGCCTCAAAGGCGCCTTCGCCCCTGTTGCTGGTGTTGGCGCGAAGCAGCAGCATGGCCTCGGCCCCGATGAGCAGGCGCCGGCTGGGCCTAGGGGGGACACAGGGCTGCACACCCCGGGGCGATGCTGCACCCTCCCACCCACCCCAGCGCTCACGTCTCCGCGGCCAGAAGGAGGTCAGGGACGCAGAGGTTGTCCTCGCCACAGTCCTCCAGGATGATATGGGTCTGGGGAGGGGACAGGTGGGCAAGTGGGGGTCGTGGGATGGGGAGTCACTGGGGACTGACAAGGGAACTGGGACCGTGCTGGGGATAGCAGAGGATACTGGGGGACACCTCAAGGGAGGAACAGGGACGGGAGGGATTGGGAATGGTGAAGGGTAGAGAGGGGACAAGCTGGGGGGAATGTGTGTGACTGGGGATAGTGAGGAGTACAAAGGGGACATCCTGAGAGGGCCTGGGGACAGGGGAGGACACTGAATGGTACCCCAAAGAGGGAGCAGGGACTGAGGGGACATCCCAGGGAGGGCCTGGGGGCAGCAGGGTGAGCACGGAAGGCTGTGTCCCAGGGAGTGGTTGTCGACAGTGGGGGGGCCATGGGGACAACCCACAGAAGCACTGGGGACAGTGGGGAGGTCAGGGGCTGTGTCCCAGCCAGGGGCTGGGGACAGGTTGGGGGCTGGAGCATGGGGACGTGGCTCAGCTGTGTCCCCCCTACCTGCGCCTGCACCAGGGTGTCCCCATAGAGCACCAGCCCCGGGGCCCCCTCGGGCAGCGCCAGGCTCAGGCTCAGCACCACCGGGCTCAGCTTGTCCTTGAAGTCGGCCTCGTCCTGAGGGCACCCATGGGCACCCCAGTGAGCACCCAACGCACCCTGCCCCGGGACCCCCACCTGGTCAGGCTGGGGACACCACTGCCCACATCCCTGTCCCAACCCTGTCCCATCCCTGTCCCCATCTTGCCTGGGGATGCTCCTGTTTCCATCCCTGCTCCAATCTCAGCTGGAGCCGCCGCTGTCCCCATCCCTGACCCTTGTGCTGGGGATGTCCAATCACACACACCCCCCCCCGCCAGCCCCCGCCGTCCCCGTACCCGCAGGTACGCGGTGAGGTTGCGGCACACGGGGGGTGCTCCCGTGTCCAGCTCCAGCTCCTCGTGCCAGGACGCCTGGTGACCCCGCAGCAGCAGCACCCTCCGGGACAGCCGGGGCTTCAGCCGGTCCAGCTGCAGCTCGGCCTCGAGGCCTGGCACAGCGGGCAGAGGGGACCATGGCACCGGTGACACCCGAGCTGTGCCCCTTGTCCCCCCCGCTGGCGCCGGCACTCACGGATGTGCTGCGGGATGCTCTGGCCCGTCACGCTGACACAGAGCACCACGGGGAAGCTGCGAGGGGACAGCACCCAGGGCTGCTCAGGGACCTGCCCCGGGGCAATGTCCCCACAGCGGCCGTGTCCCCACCGCGGTGTCCCCAGGGCTCGGCTCACCAGCTGACACCGGTGCCGAAACCGGGCAGGACACACGCCAGGACCTCGGGGTTCAGCCCATCAGGGACGCTCAGCTGGGTCCGGGCCACCACCACGGGCTGTCCCCTGGGACACAGGGACAGAGCTGAGGTGCTGGGGACCGGGGCAGCGTTCCCTTTGGGCTGTGCCAGCACCGGAGCCGGCGCCACGGGCACTCACCGGTACACGGCCACTTGGGCTGCGCCGTAAGCGCCCACCAGCAGATCTGTGGGGACGAGCGGGGGTCGGTGAAGGGGCAGATGGCAGCGGGGGGCACTGGGGGACACGGCGCTGGGGACGTACCTGAGTAGCCGTTGCCATCGAGGTCGGTGGCCCCGCGCAGGGCGAAGCCGAAGGCGGCCGGGCCGGGGAAGGGGCTGTCGAGGCGCTGGGTGGGCAGCGGCTCCAACCCCTCGCTCTGCCCGCGGAAGATGAAGACCTGCCCGCTGCCACCGTCACCCCCGAAGGGGGCACCCACGGCCACGTCTGCAGACACAGCGGCCATGAGCGCCCCCGGCTGCCGCAGCTCCTACCTCTGTTCCCCCACTGCTTTAGACCGGGCACCGCGGGGGTCCCCTCGCAGCGCCCCCATCCCAGCCCCGTGCCGGGTGTCGTTACCGCCGAAGCCGTCCTTGTCCTGGTCTCCGAGGCTGGCGACGGCGGCGGCGAAGCGGCCGTAGGGGTGGGTGCCCGTCAGGGTCTGGGGGGACTGGGAGAGGGGCCGCTGCAGCCCCCCCAGGTACAGGTAGAGGCGCCCCAGCTCGCTGCGCTGTCCGTCGGGGCGCCGGGCCATGAACAGGGGGGCACCCACCAGCACGTCATCCTGCCTGCACCCAGTGCAAGGGTGAGGGGAGGGGGCCTCGGTTTGTGGTCTGGTGGCACCCAGGGGGTGCGAGGCAGGGGCAGCACCCATGGGTGCCCCTATGGAGGGGGGGGGGCAGTCCCAGCTCTCACCCATCCCCATTGATGTCGGCCACGGCCACTGTGTGCCCGAAGTACGATGCCACCTAGAAAGGGTCTGGGTGAGGCGAGGCACTGGGTGGGGGGTGGGGGCTCTCCACAGGCACTGCAGAGTGTGCTGGGTGATGGGAGGGGGGAATTCGGGTGCTGCGGGTACTAGGGTACCACAGGGTGCCTGGGCAGGGTGGCAGTGGGCAGCAGGGAGCCATGGGGTGCTGGTAGGGAGCAGCGATGCAAGACTGGGGGTCACTGGGGACAGGGTGCTGGGGGTGTCTGAGCTGTGGGGTGGGTGCAGGGTGTTTGGTACCTGCTCGCTGGTGATGCCCCGCAGCTGGCGCAGGGTCACTCCCACACTGAAGATCTCCACCTGCCCAGAGCAGTGTCAGGCCCTGGCCCCATTACAGGGGGGCACGTGGCGTGAATGGAACCATAGAAGCACAGAGTGGGTTGGAAGGGACCTGAAAGCTCCTCCAGTTCCAACCCCTGCCACGGGCAGGGACACCTTGCACTGGAGCAGCTTTCTCCAAGCCCCTAGTGTTCAAGCCTGGCCTTGAACACTGCTAGGGATGGGGCATTTACCACTTCCTTGGGCATGGCCTTGGTGGTGTCCCCCTCACTGGGCACCCACACCTGGCCCCACTCACCTCACCCCTCGTGTTGCTCTTGTTGGGGACCCCCACCACGTACTCTGCAGGGACAAGAGCTCTGAGTGCCCCATGGCACTGGGGTGAGCACAGGGACACCCCTGGTACTGGGGTGAGGTTGCCCAGGGCCCATTTGTTCACCCCCCAAGCACTACCTTTGGTTTTGGGATTGCCATCGAACTCGCCCACAGCCACAGAGTACCCTGCAGGGAGACGGGCACCGGTGACCCCCTGTGCCCCAGTTCTGGGGCTATGGGGCTGTCCCATGCTCACTGCTCACCCCGATACCCATCCTCGTAGTCAAAGGACACCGGCTCCTCTGTGGGGCGTCCTGGTTGCTCCAGCCACAGCAGGGACTTGCCGTGGAAGCGGGTGAGGATGGCATCGATTCCCACTGAGTACAGGAGCCCTGCGGGACATGGACATGGGGTGGCACCAGTGCTGATGGGGCACCTGCTGGCACTGGCCCTGGGCTCCCAGTGCTGCTGTGGATGGCACCTATTGGGGTGCCCCGTCCTGGGTGCCCTGATCTTGCTGTGCCCACCCAAAGGCAGGACTCACCCATGAAGTAGTACCCGCCGGGGGCACCCAGAACCAGTGTCCCATCCTGCAGGAGGAGCTGGTGTCAGCAGCTACACTGGAGCACCCCACTGCATCACCTCCTGCAGCATCTTTCCCCCCACCCAGCATCCCCAACCCAGTATCCCCATCTCAACACCCCCATCCCAACATTCCCAACCCAGCATTCCCATCCCAGCATCCCAACCCAGGTACCATCCCAGCCTCACCCTCTGTGTCCCCATGAGCATCCCTTGATCATCCCCAGGGTCACCCCGAGACCCTCAGCACCCATCTCACCCGGGTGACGGCTGCGCTGAAGCCGATCTCGCAGTACCGCTTGTCATAGGCTGTGGGCACCGGGCAGGGTCAGACCGACCACCGGCGGGGGGTACCCACCGCCCGCACCCCCGGCCCCACGCACCGTAGTTGCTGTCCCGGTAGGCGCCGGCCATGAGGTGGTCGCGGCAGGGCGAGTACCAGGCGAGGCGCAGCGGGCCGGGAGCACTCACGAAGCAGGCGCCGGTCGGGGTGCGGAACGCCTCGTGCTGCCCGTCCAGCGCGTTCCAGTGCTGCAGCGGGGCGCAGGCCTGGCCGAGGGACGGCGATGCGCTGGGTGCCCGCCCTGCCGCCGGCACCCGCCGCCCGCCGCGGTACCCACCACGAGCCTGCCCTGCCAGCTGGTGACGGACGCGCCCAGCCACTGGTGCGATTTGTAGGTGCGCAGCTCCAGGGTGCCCTGCGCCTCGCTCTCGTCTCCTGCGGGAGCAGGGAGCGGGAGCGTGCCGGGTGCTGGTGACCCCCCGAGGCCCCGTCACCCCGCGGCCCCCACTCACCCGTGGTGTCGATGGGGACGGGGTCGCAGGGGGTCCCGCTGGGGGGCCAGGGGCAGAGGAAAACGGCGCCGGGCTGCGCCACGCCGGGCTGGGAGGTGTTGGCGCGGGGGGCCCCCACCGCCACGCTGGAACTGCGGGGGGCAGCAGGCGGGTGTCGTTGGGGGTCGGGAGCTGTGCCCGGCCGCAGCACCCCGGGCTCCCCCCTACCTGCCCCGGGCCGTGTGGAAATCCAGGGAGAAGCCGAAATAGCTGCCGGGGGGTCCCTTGTACGTGGCGGGGAGGTCCTGCAGGAGGCTGAGGGCAGGGGCCGAGCGCAGCGCCCCGAGGAGCAGCAGGGCCCGCAGCAGCGCGGCAGCACCCGCGGCAGCGCCCATCGCCTCCCGAAGTGAGGCCCCAGCCCCAGCCCCGGCGCGGCCCGGCCCGGCCCTGCCTTATCGGGGGGGATGCAGCCGGGCACGGGACAGCGGGGACAGGAAGGGGAACCCCCGCACACGGAACCACACGGGGAGGGGTGGGGGGGACACGGCGACGGTGGAAGCAGCACAAAACCGCACTCAGCACCCGCTGAGCCCCCCCGCCCGCGCTGTGGGACCCGTATCTCGGGGTGCAGGCCCTGCCGGAGGAAATGCGGTGGGAGGGGGGAGTGCTACGGGGTGGAGGGGCCCCATCCACTGTCCCCAAGGTCCCCTCCGCAGCAGAGAGAGCAGTGAGGGGCTCCCACCTGCAGCAGCACCAGCACTGGGCATCGCCACCAAACTGCCCCGGGCAGGGGCACCCCGAAACCCCACCAGGGGAGAAGAGCGGGGCCGGGCAGCCCAGGGGCTCTGGGAAAGGGGCAGGCAAGGGCATGAGTGCCAAGGCTGGAGACAGCCATAGCCAGACCAGCAAGAGGGCTCCTTGTCCTGGATGCAGGGAAAGGTGCCCAGAGACCAAGTCGGGCCTGGGCAGCGCTGGAGCGAGGCCAGAAGAGGGCACGGAGCTGCTGCGAGGGCTGGAGCAGCTCTGCTCTGGAGCCAGGCTGAGAGAGCTGGGCTGGGGCAGCCTGGAGAAGAGAAGGCTCCTGAAGGGGAGACCTGAGAGCAGCTCCAGTGCCTGAAGGGGCTGCAGGAAACCTGGAGAGGGGCTTGGGACAAGGGCCTGGAGGGACAGGGCAAGGGGAATGGCTTTAACCTGCCAGAGGGGAGGCTGAGATGAGCTCTTAGGCAGAAGCTCTTCCCTGGGAGGGTGCTGAGGCGCTGGCACAGGGTGCCCAGAGAAGCTGTGGCTGCCCCATCCCTGGCAGTGCTCAAGGCCAGGTTGGACACAGGGGCTTGGAGCAAGCTGCTCCAGTGGAAGGGGTCCCTGCCTGTGGCAGGGGCTGGAGCTGGAGGTGCTTTAAGGTCCCTTCCAGCAGAAACCAGGCTGGGATTCTGTGCCTCTTGCCTGGTTCCAGGCTCATCAGGCAGGTTGGTTGTGCCACTCGCTGTGCTGAGGGCTCCTGCCCAAACACCACCCTTTAACCCCCCCAAATGACACAAATTAAAAGTACATTTTCTCTGCATCCAGCTCAGCGGCTGCCGAGCAAAGAATCCCAGTTCAGAGTCGTTTTACTTGATGAACCAAGCATCCAATGCTGTTATTTTAGGAAGAAGCCCTGGGCTCCATCCCCATCAACTGCAGCAGCTCCTATTCATGTCATGCAATAACCACACACATTTTTCCATAAATCACTGGTTTATTAGAAAGGTTTTTTCCCCTCATTTTACAGCATATATATATATATATATATAATCTTATGTGACAAAGTTAAATACAGTCTGTTTATGCCTGGTAAGTAATGACAGGTTAATTATTTTTAGCACTATTCTGGAAGTCAACCCCCCCCTCCGGGCTGCAGCGTGAAGAGTGCCAGAATGTGGATGTGGGATCTAGAAGCTAAGGAAGCCCAGCATTGAGACACTAATACTGAATCTCTTAATTATTTACAGAGAAATTGAGTCCCTTTTAGTGACTGCTGGGGTTCAGACCTGCCCAAACACAACATTTCCCATTCCAAGAGTGAAGAAGCTCCAGAGGTTTTGATCCTTTCAGTCTCTGCCCACCCAGGAGGATGGGGAAGGGGATACCTTGCTGCCAGCTCCCAAACCAACCCCAGAAGGTGCCCTCAAACCGGTCTGATCCAAGGACCTGAATCCCAGAAGCCCAGTGCGATGGGAGAGCTTGTGGCTGGAAGAGCCTCCCTGTGGTATCAGCTGGAAGAACTGAGCAATCCCTTAGGGAACATCAGGGTTAGTCCTAAACCACCTCTCCCTGTGGGAGGATGGGTTCAAAGGCTCTTCCCTCACCAGAAGGCTGCTGGCAGCTGCAGTCACCCACTTGAGTCCAGGGGGGAAGAAGCAGAGACAAACCCGGGTGTTTTACACTCTGCCCCTCTCAAGGGTGCCTCCGGGGTCCAATTCCTACAGCAGGGACATGGAGCTGCTCCTGCTCCCAGCCTTTGTGTTATGCTGTAAAATGCTAAAGGAAGATTCAATTAATTTTTTGAGTTTTTTTTTTACATTTTATGGTACATAAAAACTTCAAAAATATGTGAGCTCGATAAACTATACATGCTGAAGTTGTCCTGCAGCTAGCTGCAACTCCAAAGTGGAACCTTTCCAAGTGTCTTATTTCACCTACAGCAAACCTATTTACACAAAAGCCACCAGAACGAAGTACCACTAAAAGAACTGGCTGTAAAAAATATTATTGCAATATACTACAAATGTAACCTTTTTATAGGAGCTACAAAAAGCAGCATCTTTGTTTACAGAGTTCAGTGCAATTCTTTACATTGAAAAAAAAAAAATCCTATAAATTAATAAGGAAACCATCAGTATTACAGACGAAAGAGGAATTCACTTCACACACCCCAGCCACTCTCCCCAAGCCTCAGTATTGCTTTAATTCCCAAAGGGATTTTTCTCCTCTCTCCCAACACCACAGGAGCTGGAAGTCAGTGAGATGTTTTCCCTCCTCTCAGGAGAAGAGTGGTCAAACCCCAGACTGGAATCACCACCCCAGAGCCTCTCTGTAGCCCAGGACATGAGGCTCCGGGTACACGTGTAGCTCCTTTCTTCCTCTTTACAGTAAGATCTTAATTTCACCTTTGCTGCTCACCCCAAGGACAAATCCCCCCGAAATCAGCAGCCAGGAACCTCCTGTGATGCCTGAAGACTGGTGCTGGCCCAGCCGAAACCAGTGTGGCCCTGCCCTTCTCTTCACCCCCTCATCAGCATCCACAGCCACCAGTTCCTCAGTGTTTTCTCACCCATTCCAAGCTGGATTCAATCATGCTGACTGTTTCAATTAGATGACCTCATTAAAAGGGTTCTTAGAGACCTATAAGCGTGTACGGGATCTCCTTCATGATGTACAAGGTGGCAGAAGGGAGATGGTCAAGAGTGAGAATTAGGGAAAAGAAAAAAAATACAGTCTTTCCAAGAATCTTGCTGGTCTACATGTGAAATGATTCTCCTAAGAGAGTGCTGCTACGTGCACAGAGGTGTTGGGGACATGAGACTGTCCCTGGTAGTGGATATACACAACGCTTACGACTGACCCACCGCCTGCTGCTCCCCAGCCCTCGAGCCTCTAGCTTCTTTGGCTGCTAAAGAGTGAAAAGAAATTCTCAGGCTTCACCTGCCAGCTGGATCAACTCCAAACCCCTTCCCAAAATGCACAAGATTCTCCTTCCTCCGAGGTTACTTAATTTTGTCCTTCATGTGCCATGACTGGGTGGATGCTGCAAGTCCTGTCCTGAGAAGATGGGGTGCAGCAGAGGGTGAAGGTGTAAGGCTGTGGCAGCTGCAGCCGCAGCGGGTCTTGGAGCAAGCAGGGTTGGATAAAGAGCATGAGGAACGGGATGGAAGGTGAAGGGGCCGGGATGAATGGCTGACGCCGGAATGATGTGGATGGGATGGCTGGCTAGAAACGTAGCAGGGTGCCCTGGAATAATGGAGTGGGTCAAGTGGGATAAGGAAATAGGTGTCAAGTGGGGCTGGGGTATGTGGTGAACCTGAGCAAGGGGTTGGGGATGGGGGTGTGGGTGGATGCCGATGGCGGCGGCGGCAGCGGCAGCGTGGTGCTGCAGGATGGCATGCTGCACCGTGGTGATGGATGTGGCTGAGGCTGCCGGCGGCTGCTGGATGTGGATGGGCTGCAGGGCAGGCGCTGCTGGAGCCAGGGCTGCTGAGGCTGGGAAGGCCTTGACCTGCTTTGCCATGAGCTGCTGCTGGATGTGCTGCTGTGCAGCTTGCTGCAGCTTACTGTACTTCTCCATCTCCTCAGGTGTAAAAGTGATGGGCTGGCTCTCAAGTGGTGCTAGAGAGGAATCTTCTTCCCGGTCCCCTTCGATGCTTGGCTCGCCACCCTGAGGCACATAGCCAGGAAAGTGCTCGACATCTGGAACTAAGGACATCATACTGGTTTCCGCTGGGACTGGCTGGCTGCCCCCATCCATAGGTTCTAGCCCATTGCCATCGCCCGGCTCTGGGAGGAAGCTGTGCGGCATAACCAGATCTCCAGACCTGAAGCACTCAGGGAGCGCCGGTGCCTCGAGGGGAATGGACTGCATTTCCACAGCAGGTTCATCCCGTTTCTGCTCATCCAGAGGCTTGTCCTGAATCACCATCACCACTTCTTCCAGGAGAGACTGGCCACCCAACTGAGCCTCCTCAATGCCCTGGGAAACCTCCTCAACATCCGACAGCTCTTGCTCCTCACCTCTCTCCAGCCCAGACTCCTCGTACCGCTTGGTATTTGGCTTCCGAACGGTTGGCAGTTTCCCAATTAAGGGAAGAACCGGTTTGTTGCCCAAGGAAGGAGGAAGTTTGGGGCCAAAGTAGCCCTGGGGAGGATCCTTGAGCTTTATTCCCACCTTGTTCGTCCCTGGGAGCATCTCATCAGGGACGCAGGGCTTCTTCTCAACCTTCTTTGACTGAATCTTCTCCAGGAGCAGCTTTGCAGTGACAGAGTTTCTCTCCTCGGGGCTGCCGTCCCCTTCCGAGGCTCTGCCTGTGCCAGAGCTGCTGCTGTTTTGGGAGAGTGAGCCAGATCCTTTCAGATCCTCTCCTTTGCCATCCTCTTTCTTCAGCAAGGATCCTTCACCTCGGCCTGTACGGAAATAGTGTGGAGATTGCGAGCGGTAGATTTTGGACCTGATGAAGTCTCTTCTCCCAGGTCTCCTCTCCTCGGGGCTCTCGTGGCCTCGAGAGCCCTTCCGTGACAGGGACCTCTGGGAGTGGCTCCTGGCGCTGCGGCTGCGGTCCCTGCTGTAGCTGCGGCTCCGTTTCCAGCTGCGCTCCGTTGCGCTGCGGCTTCTCCTCTTGCTCCGGCTGCGGCTGCAGCTGCTGCTGCGTGTCCTGCCACGGCTCCTCGTTCGTGACCTGCCTCGAGGGTGCGTTGTGCTCCTGCTCCGGCTCCTCGACCTGCTCCGGCTTGAGCTGTAGTCGTCGTCTGAGGAGGAGTACTTGTACCGCTTGGATCTGTGACTTGAGCTGTTGTAGTCAGAGTCATCCTCTGAGTCATTGGACCGCTTTGAGTGGCACCTCGACCGGTCACTGTAATCGCTGTAGCTGTCGTCCGAGTAGCTCCGCCGGTGGCTGTAGCGGCTGTGGTCTGAGGAGGCGTCGGAGCTGGAGGAGTAGGACCCGCAGGAGGAGCGCCTGCGCTCTGAGCGGGAGCGGCTCCGGGACCGCTCGCTGCCGGAGTCATCGTCATCGCTGTAGTGCGAGGGGGACTTCTGCCGGCAGCACTTCCCGAGGGAGCCCTCCTCGCTGTCGTAGTCCCCGCTGCTCTGCCGGCTCCTGCGGGTGGCCCTGCCTGGAGCAGGACCTGAACACCGCCGCCTTGGAGCAGGGAACTGCGGCAGGTCAGCCCTGCGCTTCCTGCTGCAGTGCTCCAGACAGGAGTTATCTCCATCCTCTTTCTTACTGCTACTTCCCTCCTCTGCAGACAGAGACTTCCTCTGGGACTCCTGGGAGCACCGCTTTCTCCTTGGGCAGTGCCCGCGCTCCTTGGGCAGTTCTGTTTTCAGGGCCCGTTCCGATTCAGTTGAAAGACAGGACTTGCCTTTCTTGTGCCGGTGTCTTCTCCGTTTCTTGGGTTTCTCTTCCCCCACGTCAGTTTTCCGGCCCTTCTCAGCAGCCTCCTCCTTGTGTTTCCGTCTATGTTTGCTGGACTTTTTGTGCTTCTTTTTCTTTTTGTGTTTATGGGACCTGCCAGATTTGCTCTTCCCCATTATGCTTTTACCACCCTCTTCTCCCTCTCCCTTACTAACAGTCGCCAAGCTGGACTCCTGCTTGTTCTGGGAGCCACAGTGGGACAGAGATTTGGTTTCCATTTTCAGAGCAGAACTGTTGGCTACGCTTTCTGCCTCCTTGGCTTTGCTCATCTCACCAGGTTCTGTGCTCTGACCACTTTCCTTACAAAGTCCCCCCGGCTCCTTGGGTTTCTCTGCTCCTTTGCCTTTACCATCTTTATTGCGAGAGAGCTTGAAATCAAAATAGAGGGGGTTACAACTGTATGAAACCGATGGTTCTGCTTTGGTAAATATGAGAAGCTCTGAAGGCCACTGGAGGGTCGTGCTCTCATCTTTACTTAGAACAGGGAAAAAAGGTCCTGTGGGATGCTTTGGTCCTCCAGAGACATTCTTACAGCCTGAGGCAGGCTGTGGGGATTCTTTAGCAGTGTCTAGCTCAGGGAGGTCACTCTCTGGCAGATGTTTGCTCTCCTGCACACTCGCATTTTCCAGGACTTCTCTTAGCTCAGTTTTGCTCTGCTGAGCTGTGCTTTCAGTAGTGCTCTGCTCCTTCTGCTGCCCTGTGCTCTCAGCAGCCTTCTCTGTGTGCTTGCTGGGTTTGGGTTTTGGAGAACCACCCTTTTTCACTTCATGGGTGGCTTTTTTGTTCACATTTTCAGCTTCCATTTGCTCGGTAGACTTCATGAAAAGCAGGAATTGAAAGTTAGGCTTCACTTTACAATGGGCTGGGGGAATATAGTGGTAGTATTCTGGTTCAATTGCCATTGGTCCATCTTCTCGTCTCATCTTTTTTAGTTTTGACAAAGTAGTGGCTAGAGACCCGCTGTCTTTGTCATGTTGGTCATCTTCCTCTGCCTTGCCATCAGAGTTATTTGTGCCTTCACCCTCACCAGATTTCTGCAGGCTCCCTGCCTCTGAGGACCCTTTCTCATCAGCTTTTGCTCCATCTGCAGCATTCGATTCTTCCACATGGTCCTTGAAAACAGAAGCTATGGTCTCAAGCTTTACTGGAGTCTTCTTTGCAAAGGAAAAAGACACACCTATCTTCTGCAGGGGAGTTCCCAAAGTACTCTTGATGCCAAAGCTGATTGCTTGCGCTCCCTGGATGGGCATTTGGCTTGGTGTAACAGTGCCAGCAACTTGTCCAGTGTTTAAGAAACCTCTGTCCATACTCATCTCTGTAGCTTGGCCAGAAGTTGACTGGATGAAAGAGCTGCTGTTGGCTGCAGAATCATCACCATCATCTCCACCTTCCTCATCCACAGCCACTGTGGTGGTTCTGAACATGGGTCCACTTCCAGGAGCACTGTATGAACAAGTTAAAACAGAGGAAACAGCTGACTGCCATTTGTATATCCCTGCAGATGGATTCATGTCTCATTTAAGCCTTCTACACAAAGCTGTGGCTGCCCCATCCCTGGCAGTGTTCAAGCCCCGGTTGGACAGAGGGGCTTGGAGCAACCTGCTCTAGTGGAAGGTGTCCCTGCCCCTGGCAGGGGTTGGAAATGGAAGAGCTTTAAGGTCCCTTCAACCCAAACCAGTCTGGGATTCTAGGATTTCATGTACTCTGGTATCCAAAACTACACATTAAAATAGCATCACACAGCCATTTGTTAATAAAAATAACTAACTGAAGAAAACATACTGCTGGATAAAGGCATTTGGGGATGCTCTGGACTATGGCTTCAGGGAATTCACTCACACCAAAAACACAGCACGGGGTGTGGCTTGCCCTCCACACTTGTGTGTGATTACAGGAACCAGAATGGCAGCACAGCCCAGGGCTGCAGCCCCAGGCAGGGCTCACACACAGATGCCCTGAGGGTGCTCAGGATCATCCCACTCACCATTCAGGCTGCCTCCTCTGCTCAGCCAGCTCATGAAGGCGCCGCAGGGCCTTCTCCTGCTTCCTTTCATCTTTACGTGATCTGGAAGAGACATTGCGAGCGAACTCCCTCTGCTTGAGATCTTTCAACCTCTGAGGCAAAAGAAAGCAGGAACGGATTAGATCGAAGTGGGCTTGGGGTAAAGTGTCCAAAAGCAGCTCTGCTGTCACACTGGAAGTCCACTGTCAAGCCCCTCCCCAGGAACATTTATTGAGCTAGGATGGAGCAACAGCATCATAGCTCAACAAACCACATGGAGCACATTGCCATCCTCCCAGTAGCTAAATGAAAAGACAACTGTTGATCACTTTCCGTTATTTCAAGTCTGTGTATCTGCATATCCAATCAACACTACTGGTTTTCTTTAGCATGTACAATAAAGCTGATTTCAAAGCAACAAGCAAATTCTGGAAGGAAAAGGGGAAAATAAAGGAATGGTTTTGCTGCTCTTGCAGGGTGCAGATGTACTTGACAAACAGCACATGATGGAAGTCTGAATAGCATGGACAGAGAGGGATTAGCTGGTGCAAGAGTTACCCAAGTATTCCATCTTCCAAAAGCAATGTACAAATTACATTGGAGAAGGTGCCAAAAATCCCATGCAGATGATTCCAGTAAGCAAAAAAACAATCCAACATACACCACAAACAGTTACTTGCTTTCCTGACAGTAGTTCCGAGATGGGCTCTCAAGAAACAAAATGCTCTAAAATGCTCTTTTGGGTTCGGATACTTGAGAGAGCAGAACCACCAGATGCCCAGGAATTCTGGCATAGGAGGAAGTCAATCAAGCCCAAGGGATTCCAAATATCATAATGTTAAGAGGAAATCTAGAGATCCAGTTCTAATAGAAATGGAACATCCAAGACTATAGGAAATGTTTGAAAGCCTTGTCTCAAAGCACTAGGAAAGAGGCTGCTGTTTCTCCTCTGCATACATGGCAAAATTCATAAGGTTTTTTTAGAGCACTGTGCAGAAGTTCAAGTGACAGAAAGCAGCAAGGAAAGACCTTTCCCATCCAAACAGATTTACTTTTCTTTTTTGGTGCACTATATGAAACCCTTCCAAAAGGCCCAATTCCAGAACGGATCATGGACCCAGCTTCTGAGGAAGTTTCATGTTTTCAAGCACTTCATGGAAGGCCTGAAAGACTAAAGGGATCAAAGCAGTAGTCACTTGAGAAAGCTTCTTGTACAAGATGTACAAATCTCTGGTGATTTGTAAATACACCTGTGACTGCCTCTTGGATGGAGCAAAGTCGGCACAGAATGGTTTGTGTTGGAAGGAACCTTAAAGCTCACCCAGTTCCAACCGCCAGCCCAGGCAGGGACAACTTCCACTAGACCAAATTGCTCCCAGCCGCATCCAAGTCAGGCTGGACCACACAGAAACAGTGGATCTGAAAACTAACCCAAAGCTCAAATGAGAGGCATTAAGTTGTCCCAATGTAAAGAGAACATTGCTTTGTGAAAAAGGGGGAAGATTTGACAAGACAGGATTTTCTTACCTAATGGTATTTACTAAATATGGTTGAGCGTTGCCGAATTCAGAGGGGAAGACACATAGAAAAAGCTACAGCTATAGACACTTGCAGAAAGAAACTCACTCTTGTGATCTGGCCTCCAAAATTAGAAGGGTTTGCTTTCAATACATCAGCTGAAAACATCACATCACAAAGAAGAAAAGAAAGTAAAAATGTAACAAGAGTGAAAGAGAGGAAAAAAAACAACAAGCAAGGGTTAGGGCCCAGGCTGCCGCTGGGGTGTGAGCTACTCTACAGAGCAGGAATGAGCCAGTGAAGCTACAGGACGGAGCTCAGGGAGTCTGGAGCAAGAGCGGGGGCACACATACACATACACGCTCAGACACAGCAATGATCCCACCTGGAACAACAGAGCTACTTTCACCAGGACAAGTAAAGGGCTCCAGGGTTTTGTGGTGTATGTTCAGTGGTGAATAGTGATTTTTTTTCCGAGAGGGAGGAAAAAAAAAAAAAAGACAAAAAAGAAGTGGGCTAAGCAATGCTATCAGCTTTTTCATGCTGATTCAAAGAGCAGCTCTAAATGCTCCAGGAAGTTAAAGTTACCAACAGCTGACAGAACTACTGCACTGGGGTTTGATGCCAAATCTCTCAACCACTCATCCCTTTGGAAAACACATGGCCTGGCTATTTACCACAGAGCGAACTGTGACCTTTTCCTTTGGAGAGGAAGGTGCAGTGGTGCACTGGGAAACCCAACCCCAGCCATGGCCATAAATATCTCCCAGGAAAGCAAACAGGCTCCAAGCCTGTTGGTAATACTGTAGCTGCCCACGATGCCTTCATTACAACAGACAGTTTTAATGGAAACAGAATTAAATGCCCATTTCCTTAGATGCTGATCTTTGTGTGTCTCTGCTCCACAGACCTCCTACTCTCTCCATTTATCAACTAGAAGTGATGCAGCAAATCACTATCCTGGTGCGTTGTGACTCCAGCACAGGCGATACAGTAACACCCGGCCACACCAGTACCGGAGCCCTTCTGGGTGACAGACCATCAACCCTGCTTTCAAGGTTGCCGAGAGTTTACTACTCCCCAGACGAGGGAGAAGCTGGTCTGATTTTGGGAAGCTGACTTTGCAAAGGACTAAGATCTCAAGGCTGAGTTTCTTTTTGATGTACACCAGAAGGAAGAAGGGTCTTGTTGGGGAGAGAAAAGCTCCACAACTGCACTGGCCATCCCCCTGGGAATGTAAAATCATAGAATCCCAGAACGGTTTGGGTTGAAGGGACCGTAAACCTCATCCAGTTCCAACTCCCTGCCACAGACCAACACTGAACTTATAGCCAGAACTTTCCAAGATACCCTGTCAGTGACTGTCACCTCACTCACTGTTTCAAGTGCATCACTGAGTCCAGTCATTTACCCATGCAGAGAACAACGGATAACCAGGTAAGCACAGCTTTGCCCACCCTATGCCCCAAACCTAACTGGGGTGAAGCAATTAAAAGCCTGAAGTACAATGTCACAGCAATAAAAGCGGCATGTGGAAGCACTGAAATATTTTTTGCTCTACTCCAGGGCTCAGCCTTCCCACAAAGCTATTTCAAGTGAATCGATATTTAAGCTTGGCTTGCACTAAAGAAATTTCCATCTAATCCTTAGGCAAAGGTTCATGATTGAAATCCTCCAAAATCTCTGAATTACTTTTTGGACCACACCACATGTATGGGTGCTCCTCCTCCTACACCCCACCCCACCCCCCCCCCAGCAAAGACACTTAGCCAAGGATTTCATGTAGCCACTGTATCGTCCTCAGAGGGCTTCTCACTAACTCAGGAACAGGAGCCCTGGGAACCCATCTCAGGGTGAAAGCAGCCTTTTCAGGTCTTCCCACAGTGCTCAGCAAAGCCATCATTTCTGCAAGAGGATTAAAGCCACCAGCCTGTAGTAAATTAAACACACAGCCCTGGTGTTACTAGAGGACTTCCACATTAGGAAGCTTTTTTTCTTCATAGGCAGTGTGTTTTCTGAGGAAGCAGCAACACACTTCCAAACTGTAGGATGAGAGTGACCATGAAGCCAAGAAATCCTATTCTGCTGGGTTATTATTTCAGCTTGAAGGGCCACATCAGTGCCCACAAACAAGGACACAGATCACCAGCACTTCAACAGGCTGCCCAAATTCTTGCCTGCTAGCAGCAGTACTTCAGTGCCTGAAGCCTTTCTTCAGCTTGGAATTGTGTTTCCAATTAATAGCTGCCACCCACCTCAGCTTGGTAACAAAGAATAGTATTTAAAGTTTTCAGCCTTGTTTCTAACAAAATTACTCAGAAGTCTCCAAATTTCCATGGGAATGCAAACTGAGCTCCTCAAGAACAGGTTTTCTGTAAGATCTGCAGCTACCTCAGTGCTCCAGCACAAAGGGGTCCTTGATCATCTCTCGGTCACCACATAGCTTAGGAGTGGCCAAACTGGCAAACGCCACCATCATCTTATGATTCCCTTCAAACTGACCTCAATGAGCTGCACTCAGGCATCACTGAAAAGCTCCAGAGACAACCCATCAAGGACATGTGAAAGGGGTGAAATGAAAAGGGAACAATGAGGATCCAGGAGCTGTTGTAACAGGGAACCTCTCAGCACATGCTGTGGCAACCGTGCCGGAGGTTTTACTGGTGGGATGGTGTGGAGGGAAGACCTGCCCGGTACCCAGCTGGAGTGCATGGCTTTCCAGGTTCTGATAAAGGGATTTCCTATGCCTAAGCTGACAAAGCCATGCAGTTTCACTGAACTGAGGCCCACTCAAAAGGCATTCTTTGCCTAAAACTGCAGAACAGAAGGTGTTATTCTCAGAATAAAGCCCTCTGCTACACTGCTTTGCTAGACCTGCAGATCCTAGACTTCCATGAGAAACCTTCGTTCAGGAGAGCAGGACAGACTTTATGGGATCCATGTACCATGAGATTTCAGAGTTGGTTTGAGGCAGGAGACAGCTTGTGGAACAGCACAAGGGTGTCAGAGCCTGCTCCTCCCCTGCTATTGCTGCTGAGTCTCTCTGCCAATCCCTATTAAAGGATAATGCACTTTCCATTACATGCCAGCACATCTCTGCCTTCCTGAACTTTTGACATGTGCTTGATTCTCTGCCACAAAAGCTTATAGGGGCAAACTACACTATTAGCTAAATAAGAGCTCAAAGAATGGCAACCTTTGCAGTTTCACAGGAGTGAGAACACAAGCCCTGCTTATTTCTGGTAATCAACATTCTCTGCATGCTCAGAAATGAAGTGGAAAGAGCAGAGGGGAAATGGCGTAAAACTGCAGCTTCATTTCATCTTCATTTCTTCTCCGACACCTTGGTTTCAACTTAGGAAAACATATCCTGTGTTAATGGCACACAGATACCCCAGTGCCACTGGTCACAGTGCCCAGGCCCCACAGAGAGTCATAGAATGGTTTGAGTTGGAAGGGACCTTAAAGACCATCCAGTTCCAACCTGGAAACCAGCTTCCCAGAGAAGCATCTGGAGGTCTTGGTGGACAGCAAACCACCATAAGCCCTTGCAGCAAAGAAGGCCACCAGTTCTATCACCAGAGCATTGCCAGCAGGTCAAGAGAGGTAATCTTTCCTTTACTCAGTACTGGTGAGGGGTATTGGTGCTGAATACTGATTTTATGGAGCATTCTCCCTGCAGCAGGGCTCTTCTCCAAATGCATTTACCATGAGCAAGCAAGCAGCTCAACAACTAAAACTGGGCTGAGAAAAACACCATGAGGTTTTCTGAGGGTAGAAAAGCCTCCCATGTAGCACCCACTGCCTTGGAGATTCTCTCTCCAATTTCCTAAATCCAAGCTGTGCTTGAAGACATTTATTATTGGAAAGCACAAGTGCAAATCTCCCCAAATCAGGAAGTTTAGCGTTTGGATTTAGACGACTCATCAGCCACAGCAGGGACTGTGCTGGTAATTTTACTGTGCTTTAATAGATTCCTCCAAATAAATGAGGGCATGAAGAGAACTGCAGATCTACAGTCTCAGTTTTTGGGTTCCATCCTTTTTCCCAAAGAACTTCTTTATGGAAATACATTTGTCCTTTTATAAAGAGAATCTATGGAGAATTCAGCTATGGAGAATTCAGCTACATGAAAGCCTGCATTTCAGTCCTGGTCAGAGCTCTCACAGTGAACCTGGCAGAGGCTTATAAAGGACCATATTTGGTGTTCACAGAGAGTGTGGAAGGAGAATGTTTTTATCCTGTTGGGTCAGTGACTGAGGAAACAGCTCAACCCTTCACTAGGATGTGAGGAGGGAAGAGGTGAAGCTCTGTGAGACTCTGTATAAAAATTCTTGATGAAGTAAACTAAGAGTAAGAGCTGGCTGCAAACACCACATTACTTACATGTGAGGTATTTCCAACTGTAAGGACTTCCGCAACATCCCAGGCAGGGGTCCTTCATAAGCTACCAGTCCTTCTACTTGGCAGGGCCACCTTCCACTAGAGCAGGTAGCTCTAAGCCCCATCCAACCTGGCCTTGAACACTGCCAGGGGTGGGGCAGCCACAGCTTCCCTGTGCACCCTGTGCCAGCACCTCAGCACCCTCACAGGGAAGAGGTGAGTCCATTTTCTCTTTTGCAGGGCCACCTCCATGAACCCAAGTCACCTTCATTCCTCTGGCCTCCCCGAGGAAGGACTGACCATTTGGTGACTAGAGAGAGTCACTGTTCTTTCAACCATCTGTACTTCTCATTCCAAGAAATAACCTCATTTAAGAAAACCTAGGGCACAACACTGCACCCCTCCAGCAGGACGTTTACAATGACTTCAACAGGCCAATGCTTTGTGATGAGAAACTGAAGATGACTTTCCCTGTTAAAATAATCAGGAAATACCGCCTTTTGGACAGAAAGGTGTTGAGGTCGATTCAGATAAATCCAAATGCTACATGAAACCAATGTAGTCAGGAAATTATAATAATAAAACCTCCCCTTTAATTGTTTGGTGTTAACAAGTTGGTCCAGAATTTATCCGGTAGGGATCAAGCCACTTACCTATCATCCCTGTTTCGCAATAATCCTGAGTTCCTTCCTGGAATACAAGACAGTGTCTTTATAACTGGGGAGTGGAAAGGGATCTGAGGATGGAACAGCTATTTCCAGGGACAGCCTAATGCTCACTGAGCTGCAGAAGGAACAGGCAAACACTCCCATGGCATGTAGATGTGTAGTTAAAAATACTTAAAAGCAAAAATGATCCTGTGGAAATCTGTCCAACAAGCTGAGGAAAAGGCAAAAGGAAGCACTGATGCCTCAAGAATTACCACCAAGACAAAACACTGCAGATAATATACACCAAGCTGGTTTCCTGCGGTCAGCTACTGCACATCTTTCTAAGAGCCCCCGATCAGCCCACTTTGAAGAGAAGTTGATGGTTTTCCTCAAAACGTTTATGTTAGCCTTTATGGAACATTGCCTTCTTCTCTAAAGAGGCAAAAATCTGAAACTTCATGTGCCACATCTTATTAAAAAGCATTTTTTCTTTAAACTACCTTAGAATTTAGAGTAGACTGTTGGAAATGAGCCTTCCTTGAGCAGCAGTGGCCAGCAGCGGAGGGCTGGTGTTACTGACCAAATTCACCTTCACCATTTCTAGGTAAGTTTCAATCTCACTCACTGAACACTGACCCAAGGGGGTGACACACATTTCATGGCATAAAGCTGGACCAGCAATTTTTTTCCCTAAGCAAAGCATGATTGATGCTTTGTATAAATCCCTGTGTGTTTAGAAATTTATGCTGGGTGACAGAGTGAGAGTTTGAGGGCTCATTTTCTCCAAAGCATGCTTGAAGTTACTGCAGTGTATGAATATTATCCAAGAACATCAGTTCCTTTAAAATAACCACCACCCTGTGTGCTCCCATGACATTTTTCTTGTAGGTCACTCTTCTTGTGCTCCTGCTGATGACTCCTTTCATATCAGTGAGGGGTGGTTGCTTTTCACAGGTTTACTGTTTCTCCCTCCACAGCATCTCTAGATGCTAGAAAAACTCTGGACCTTGCCAACCTCATGGAATCCCAGACTGGTTTGTGTTGGAAGGGACCTTAAAGCTCATCCAGCTCCAACCCCTGCCACAGGCAGGGACGCCTTCCACTAGAGCAGCTTGTTCCAAGCCGCATCCAACCTGGTCCTGAACACTGCCAGGGATGGGGCAGCCACAGCTTCTCTGGGCACCCTGTGCCAGCGCCTCAGCACCCTCACAGGGAAGAGCTTCTGCCTAAGAGCTCATCTCAGTCTCCCCTCTGGCAGGTTAAAGCCATTCCCCTTGTCCTGTCCCTACAGGCCCTTGTCCAAAGCCCCTCTCCAAGTTTCCTGGAGCTCCTTTAGGCACTTGAGCTGCTCTAGGGTCTTCCCTTAAGAAGCCTTCTCTTCTCCAGGCTGAACCAGCCCTCACCATCAGTCTCCCTATTAATCACCCAAGGGATTTAAACAGGAGCTAACACAGTCATACTGCATCACCACCTGGTAAGAATGTGACACAAACAAGTCCTTCAACCTCCTAAATAGATGCATGTCATTGCACTCAAGTTTCAAGCCAGTTGATGGAAAGCTGCAGGTGAAGTTCACTGCTATTGGGTAGCACAACTGTGCCACCAGCTCAGCCAAAGCAGCCCCTTTTCCCAGCCCAAAGTAAAGGAATGACTTTCTCCTCTTAATTCTATTAAACCACAGTTCATCACAGTACTAAAACAGGAATTACCCTGCCAGGAGAATTCCTGTTAACACTGTTTGAGTTATCACATTCTATACTAAATACATGGGGGGAAAAAAACGCAACTCATACTCTAATGCCATAATCTTGGTTTTAACCTGTTGCTTTACCACTATTTTGCAAGATATAGTACTCGACAGCACATCCTCCTGAAGTTATCAGCATATGAATGATTGTATCCTTAGAATTTATCACTAGGAACGTCCAAAATCCTCCTCTGAGTTTTCATCCTGAGAGGAGCACAACACTGCTACCTGCTGTATAGCTGCCTCAAACGGTTAGATCAGGCTAACAACATGAACTTGCAGTGTTTACTGTGCAGTCTGAAGTACCATGTAGATACCATGGTACCTCCCTACCTTGGGAGCAAAGCCAGCTCCACAGGGATTCTGAATCCTCCTTCTCCCAAAGGTTACAGAATTTGGGAAGTGCTCCTTTTTTACAGTTCCTTTGCCACAGCCCATGATTTCTCAGTCTGTTTCCAGCAGCTTTACAGAACACAGACTGAAGTAATGAACAGGTACATGTGCCACATCAGCAGCAGCTGCCAAAGCTGCACTACGTTAAAAGCTGATGCAAACTGGAAGCCCTCCCTCCCCACAGGTCTGCTCCTCAGTTTAACAGCAGCCAATTTGCTGGGTCATTCAAGATCAGGTTCCTTGATGCCAACCATGGGCTGGCTTTTGTGTTTGCTGGGTTTTTAAATACACGATGGCCATAAGAATCTGAACCAGTGACATAAATCACCTATTTCTGGGGCTGTAAGGAAAATAGATACACTGGGGAAATTCAAAGTGTTAACTACAAACAAGACCACTGCAGTGAATATCAAACTGATGAACTGTGTTATCAACGCTTGTTTACCTGCTTGTGAGCGTGATCATAAGAGTTGATGTGGTTGTCAAACTCTTGATGCTTTTGGTACTGCTTGTCACAGAGTTCACAGTAGAAGTTTGCTCTGAGGTCTTCCAGTGCCTTGGCAATTGCCTTTTCTTTATCAACATAATCCTGCAAAATTCAGACACACAAACAAAGCTTCTGTTAAACTTCCTGGAAAACAAATGGGAAGATGATCTTCTCCTGAGGTACCAGCACATGTGGTGCTGATGGCAGTTTTGTGGCTGCAGGAGGAGAGCTGCTCGATTGTCAGAGATGAAAAGCGAGGTTCAAAGCCTCAAGCTCCCACACAAACAAACTGGCAGCTGCCTGCTCACAGAAGATGTGCAAAATACTCATCAAACCAAGCAAGATCGTTGCTTTTGGTACAAAATCTTTGAATTTCAAGGCTGATACCTCCTCCATTTTGAGTGCTAACAGATGTCTGCTTCATCTCAGCTTGTCTGCAGTTCAACAGGGAGGAACACAGGTCTGGGGCTGGCAAAGCACAGCACAGAAACCATGGAGATTAACTCACTCCAGTGTAGTTTTACAGTCAGAGAAATCCTCCCAGGAGCAATGCTGTCCATTAAGCTGAGCTCAAACACAGTGGTTGCACTGGGAGGAGGTACAGGGAGTTGACAGTTAGTAAAAGAGGGGAAGTCCACTTTAGAGGCTGCTGACAGTACTTTTTTTCCTTGTGTAATTCACCACTAGGTGCAAACCAAAGCTCCAAGCACAGGAGGTGTCTCAGTTGGCAGTGGTCACATCCTCCCCTCTTCAATTACAATCCCATCAGCAAAGTTTATATAACACCACCCAAACCCCAAGCCAGGGCAGGTTTATTTGATGCACACAAAAGCAAAGCTAGAAATGCTGCATTAAAGTGTGCTGTGCTACCAACAGCATAGCCCATATGGCCAGTTAGCACAGCTGGGATAGGGAGAAATTATAGAATTCAAAATAGCCTAGGATGTGAGAAAAATCACTGAAGAGTTTTAGAGATTCCACCTTCAACACAAACTTCTTATGAGGAGTTTCCTCACATGAGCAAGAGCCGGTAGCCAACATTTAAGAATGATCTACTATGAAAGCTCTTGTCCTTTTCAAGATCTTGTTCAAGGCAGTATGATTGATCCCCCATATTGCTACCTCAGCAAAGTGACATTCAAGTACTGCTGAACATGTTTTCTATCATGCAAAACTCAGGTAAAAAGTTTCAACAGGGGAAAAGATCTGAAAAATTCTAGTGCTAAAAAGCTGTTAACCTTCTAACTAAGAAAATCTATTCCAGGTTCCTGCCTCTATCTATGACCAGAGCCCCTTGTTGAGAAATAATCAACACAACTTCATAGAGGTTTGAGCCTGAGGTAGGTCCCTAGGAAGACAAGAAAGGGAAACAGAGCAGCGTGAGCTCCCCAGAACAATGACATGTAAAGTCCCTCCGAAATGCTGACCAAGCTTCTTGCGGCTCAACAATGCAAACATAGCCAGTTGAAAGCTCAGGATCCCTACAAAAGGAGGGAATTAAAGAGCATTTCTTGCTTGCTTCTTGGTTGTAGAGTTCTCTGAGTTTCCTTTGAGACTCACTGAATGGCTCATCAGGATGCGGCCACAGTTGGCAGTTGCATAATGGACTCCTGCAGAGCAGCGGAAAAATGAGGCTGGCAGAGATTTCCCACAGATGAAACCAGAAAGGCAAGAGCCTGAAGTTAAAGCCCACTGATGATAACACAGCAGAGCTAGGAGAGGCTGCCACCAAGCTCCTGAGGGGAAAGAAGCCTGGGCTGAATAGCAGCAGGGAGACAAAAGAGTCTTGGAGAGCAACACACCTTCAACTGTGTTTGAAAGACAAATGCAAAAGCCAGGGACTTCCCCACAAATCACACTGCAGACCCGAGCTAAAGCATTATGCTATGCAGCTCACACACCAACCAACCACTCTGAAACCAAGGAATGCTTCCCACTCGACAGCTGCTGTCTGACGGGAGCTGGGGGGATGCTGCAGGAGGGACGCAGGCTTTGGGCCACTTGCTGATGAGAAGGGTCCATGTCACAGCCAAACCTTCCCTCTGCAGCCTGCCCATGCCCTCAGCCAGCCCATGAGAACTCTAACATCAATGCCCTGGGTCAGTACCTTGTATTTCTGCCTCAGCTCCTCGGTGTCCTCCTTCTCCACCTCAAGCACTCGCCTCCGCTCGGTGGCATCTTCGGCGTAATCAAGCTTAAAAACAAATGAGAAGCTGTGACTTGTCCCAGGAGCACTCTGCAGAGCTGACACTGCCTGGGTGGGCAATTTCAACAAGATGAGGTTTGAAACAGGATCTTTGCCTGTGCTGCTTCACTTTTCCTGTCGTGTCATCCCACAGTGGAACCAGCATGGGAAGCGGTTCATCAACCTGTGGGGTGGATGCTCCTGGCAGCCCATGCACTGCCAGAAGTAGCCTCAGCTTTACAGAGGTGAATTCCAAAGCCCAGGAGTGCCAGATGCAGAACCTGGATACCCACAAGTAAACAGAGGATGTGTTTTAGAAGTGTTTGCTACTGTGTTGATTTAAGAGTGAGTTTTGTTTTATCGGTGATGCACAAATCCTCACTTTAGGTTTCTTCCCTATCCCTGACGGCCAGGCAAGGAAGCTGGGTGACATGGCAGGAGGTGGGTGACTTACCTCCATTTCCATTCGCCCCATGCCCATGACATCATACTTGACAACGATAGGGATGGGGTCTGTTCTCCCTGGAAGAGGAACACACAGAGAGGTGGGTCAGTGGCTGCTCTGTCATTGCAGTTCGCTTTAGACATTGGGTTTGGGTGGTTAGAGATCTTGCCTTGGAGTGCAGAGACCAGAAAGCTACAGTGAACCAAACACAAGCCATTCTCACAGCTTACAGCCAAACTGCTTCTTAGCTCCAAACCAGTTAAGAGTGAGATGCACCCCAAGTACTGATCAATGGTATTTTCTGAACATTAACTGCTCATATAAATTACTGGTGTGGTCAATGTTCAGCTGTGACAAGTCCTAGGGCAGGACTTGAGAAATCCACCTTCCCCTCAATGCTTCCATATCAGGCAGTGAGTACTCATCTGCTGATATGAGCAAAAAAGCTATTAAATACCTTTTCATGCTCTCCCACATTCATAACTGACCAGGACTTTCCCGTCCAGGATGTGGAAGCCTCTCTCCCTCCCTCCCACCAGCTCTATCCCGCTCCACGAGTCAGGGAAGCTGACTCAGAAGTGTGGCTCGGAAGCCAAACTTCCTCCAGCCCCAAGGCCCACCGGCCATGTAGGCCAGGCTCTGCTTGCCCTGCTCTGCAGAGCTGCTCCCATGCCCACTGCTCCCCTGTAAGCTGTGAAAAGGACGAGTTGCGAAGAAAATTGACTTTGAACTAATCAAACTATGCTGGAGATTTCTTTTTGGCTTTTTAAATAAAACATATCTTTAATCCACTCATAACCAGCCAAACAAAGCAAAATGGGGCAGACAAGCACTTTACTACCACAGCTTTTGGGGTTTGTTTTGGTTTCAATTCTTATTCTCTTTCTTTTTACATCACAACTGGCGCTGGGTTGTGATGTAAGCCCACAGAACAAGTACTTACCTTCTCCGGAGCATACCTTGAGTGAGAAAACAGAATGTTTACTGCCCTTATCATTGCATTGCTCTTGGTTTGGTGTAAACAACTGGTTTGTTATACACACATACACAGATATTATACCTTTGGGCTAAAAAGATTAACAGGTTTTAATTGTGCCAAAAATAGTCCTTAGAGCTACCTGCACAGCAGGTTCAAGTCTTTGAGACTGCTCTGAGAAGCCAGAGAGGCATCAAACATTAACTTCCCTCTTCTCCAATATATCTCTAGCTCCAGTATGGCTCTGGCTCCTCCAAAGAGTGAAGACCCCAGAGGGAACCTGCTCAGATTCGGGTCTTTCAAACTCTTCAAGTCCAGAGACTTGTGGTTTTCTATCAGAAACAAGTCAATTCAATCAATTGCTTTAAGCTTTTGTTGGTACAGCCAGGAATGTGACTGGCAGAGCCACCAGGGCCACAACCTGATCCAAGATGAGAGTCTGACTGGAGCTTTCGCTCAGCTCTTTGCCATGTTCTCGGATTGAGGAGGTTTCTCTTCTGCCCAATGGTATAATAAATCAAGCAGTGACTGCAATTTTTAGCAAAAGGACCAAATTAAAGACAGGTTATAAAAATGACTTCCTAAGTGCAGTATCACTTTCATAACGTCTCAGCCAGGGATTTACTGGGAAGTGGGAACCCAAATGGAAGGGCTGGCGCAAGCACCAGCAACACAGGTTTTTATCCAAGCTTTTGTCTTTTTGGTTTGGGTCTTTTTTTGGTTGTTTCTCCAGCAATTGAGATGTTTGGAAGCAGCCTCATTGCCCTGGTAAACCCCTGTACACAAGCAATGCATCAGTACTTTTGCCTTCTAAGGCAGTCAAAGTTTTCTTTTTGGGTTGTTTTGGTTTGATTTTACAAATCTCGTTGGAAATTGCAGTAGCAAGTGCTAGTGCCCATCATGGTGGTGGTGGGGGGAATCATGTTTGGACAGTATTAGAAATTTATGTTTAAACTGATTTTGGCAGTTCTAACACAAACAGAAACATCCCTTCTTAGCAATACCCTTTTAATGAACAAGGATCAGACAAGTGTGCATAAAGAAAGGAAAGGAAAGGAAAATGAAAGACCAAGCAGAAGGATGATGGCTACAACAGAGAAAGTAAGCCTAACATATTGGTGCACTGATGACAAAAGGAGTAATTCAGTCTGAAAATAAAAAATTACCACTGCTAAGTTTACCATCACCACAACAAGTCCAGGATCATAACGCTGTAAAAAAGAAACACCATTTGTTAGGCAGAAACCATCAGGGGCAGAAATAGGCCGTTTGCAGGTAGGATGGGTTAAAAAGATAATCAATAACAACACAAGGCTTCTTCCTCACCCTCCACCCCATCACCGTGCTTCGCCCTGTGGAACCAGGGAGCGATTTTGAGCCATGGTGACTTGATTCCAGAGCTGCAACCTGGAAGCTTTGGGTGTTGGAAGAGGCTGAGCTGCTGGTGACGGCTCGATTTCAGAGGCACATTTAAGCCGGCAGTTTAAAAAAGGAGACAAAACAGAATCTTAAGGCAATTACAAACACTTTGGGTCAAAAAGAGCTGTGTTTTCAGGCAGGAGGAGAATATTCAATGGGAAAAGCAATATTTTTTTTCAACTTAACCATCATTTTGTTATGAATGAACCACCTCAGAGCACGGAACATGGCTCCCAGCAGCAGCACTGGTCCCCACCACTGAAACCAACTCCCTCCATGTCCCAGGAAAGCCACTGCAGGAAGGGAACGGGCTCTGTGCTGCCCCACTGGCTGCCAGGGAGATGGACAACAACCAAAAGGGAAAAGAGGATTTTTCAAGTTAAGCTTTTTACGTGCTCAATTAAAGGACCCCCTCAAACAGATTTACTCCAGAGCTACTGCATGGGACAGGGGGGATCTTCACAGGCATGGAACCATGGGTCTCGGGCGCTGTGGGACTCCTAGCTTTAGGGTTCTGCTGACTTTCTCAGGTACGCCACCATGATCTGAAGGGAAGAAGAGCTTCCAAGGCAAGGCAAGAATTCCCGTATTTCACACCACTGTGCAGGGCTGCAAGTGCTGCCCCACAGACAATGAACCCCCCATGGTAAATCACACAGACCACATAAAGTTGTGTCCGTCACCCCATGCCCCAGACAACTTCTCTTAGAGAAAAGAAAAGCAGGTTACAACTCTTGTTCACAGACCCACGCAGGCGACAAACCCCAGAATGGAAAGGGCTGTTGTATAAAGACAGTTCTACACAAGGGGAAAAACCTCTGTGGAGAGGACAAAGCACAAACCTCCAATGGGATGGGAAAACCAACAGCTTACACAAGTCACAGCTTAGGAAACCCAGTCTCTTCAAGTAAATTCAGTTTAACTTAATTCAGACACAGAATGGGAGTTCAAAACTGAGCAGATACACTTGTGTTGCTTTCCTCTTCCCAAAGAGTTGGGGAAAACTTGTTCCCAGCTTGTGAAAAAGCACTCGTCCCCAAAATACGCCCCAACAGCCACCCCATTCCTAGAGCCCATTCCAGAGGGGAGCTGGGCAGGGACGAAGCTCCTCCAAATTCACTCCTTTCCACCTGCAAAAAGTGAAAGGATCTGAGCAAATCCTTTGCCAACAGTGCTATAAATTAATAGATAATTGGGAAAAGAGTTAATCCCAATGCTCCAGGGTGTCAGTCCCAGTCCCCAGGTTGTGCTGTACAGGAGCATTATCACTGTTCAGCTGCAGGATGCGTGTGCCTGCTCTGGACACAGAGATGCTGCTGCTGTGCTCTTCCAAAGGGAATGAAGCACCAGATGGATCTGCCATCTGAGCCCCTCCAGGAATGCTGGTGTTCTCAGCATGAGAGCAGAAGTTTTGTTTTAAACAGTTAAAGCAGAAAACAGTTTTCATGGCAATGTGCAGATTGAGAAGAGCTGCTCCCTCCCTCAATATTAGGTACAAGCTGCTTTTGAAGGGCTGGCTAATGACAAAGAACAGGATGCTCCAACTGAAAGAAGATGTACCCCCCAAAATGAGTTAATGTCATTCAATTAACTATATTTCTGTGTATCATTCAGGTACAGCATGTGAGCACCAGAGAGGGGAAAGAACACCCCAAGTCCTGCTACGTTGACATCTTCATAGAAATTCCTCTCGGGTACAAGCTTTGTGGGATATAATCCTTTAGGATGACTGACATGACACTCTTCACTGGAGGAGAACTGAGAGTCTTGGGACACAATCACACTGAGCTCTGAGGATTTTTACTTGCTATCTTTCTGCTACAACCAATAACAAAACCACAAGAGGAAACAGCCTCACGTTGTGCCAGGGGAGGTTTAGTGTTGTCAAGCATTGGAATAAGCTGCCCAGGGACATGGTGGAGTCACCGGTCCTGAAGGCGTTTAGAAGATGTGTAGATGTGCTTGGGAACATGGGTTAGTGGTGGACTTGGCAGTGCCAGGTTAATGGTTGGACTTCATGAACTTAAAGGTCTTTTCCAACCTTGTTGATTCTATGACAGCCATCACAATGAAAACTCAAACTCCTCATTCAGCACACCAAAAGGCAGGAGATGAGGAAATCACCGATTTTCACTGGTGACAAGCCCTGGCACGCTCTGTGGTGCTCCTTGCTGTCTAAACCCCACGCTACGTTTTGAGCTCATTCCGATTGCTGCAAGCAGCAAGCAAATAAGGGCAACCTTTTATCCTGGTCTCCTTTGGGAATGAGACTTGTGAGCTCATCCTGTTTATGTCAGGCTTCTGGAAGGGGTCACAAACAATCAAGAGATTCAAAGGAAGCCTGAAGTGTCTGTTGCCCACAGCAACAAACAAAGCCCCAGTGAGCAGAAACTCTTTTTCAAGTACACAAGAACTGCACTGGGGACTTCAGGCTTGCTAAGCGGGAGAGAAAAGACAACTGAATGACAAATTGCAAACACCCCAATCACATGGAAAACTCCAGAGAGGAGCTCAAAGCTTCTTGGAGAGATAAGCCCAGGGTGAGAATATTAGTTCTCTGGGTAAGTGGAAAGAGCTGAAGAGTCCTGTCCGACCTAGGGCCCTGCTGCAAGGATGGGGACAGGCTGGGCATGGCTGGGACTACTCACCTCTCACACACTCAGCCTTCAGTTTAACAAGGCTACTTTAACACCATGTGAACACACAGGGCAATAAAGCCCAGCACTAAGCAAGAAAAAGCCATCTCTGTCACAGAGAGAATAATGATTTCACTGGCTACATGCACTCAAATAACCCACAACATAACACCCACAATCAAAGGCAGGATCTCGCACACTCAAAAGCAAATCTTCCTCTATGTCTGTGGTCTTGACATGGTAATGAAGATTTGGGTGATGATAGCAGGCTTTCAAAGCCACATTACCCCAGCTTCTCAAAGCTAGCTTCACATGAAAATATTGGGCTTTAAACTATTGCAATGATTTATGTTGCAAACAAGTGTGGAAGTTAAGTCTACACCAGAACTCAGGTTCCCGCGAGGACATGTTAAGATACAAGATTACATTTTGTGATCTATGGCCTGGGTAAGGCTGCTAAATCATCTACATGTAATGAATAAAGGCATTGTTACACATTTTTATCTTTCTCTTCCATATTTTATTGTATTTATCACAAAGTTTCGAAGCCCAGAAAGCGCTGTGACATTCCTCACCTCCTTGTGGTGTTTCTCTCAGACGCTCATTGTTCATGTTCTCAAGGCCTGACAAACATCTACTCTGTCTGCTTTTGTGAGATCAGAGGGTTCAACAGATGAAAAAATATATTAATATATTAGTTACGAACCATTTGGTGAACTGGTGACAGAGCCAGGATTCCAGCCCTCTGCAATTCAAGCCCTGAGCTTATTGCTCTGAGCCACAGCTGCCAAGAGATCACATTTGTGCCTATCTCAGTTGTTGGAGTGCTCAAAGCTCCACTTACTGCTCCCCACACATGCAACAAACCCGGCATCCAGGAAACACAGCCCGGATAACCACAGCCCCTGACACAGCCTTGGAACAGGGACTCCTGCTGGGCTGGAGCTCCCACAGAGGCCGCCAGGGAAGGGCTGGTTCCTGCCTTCACCACAGGCTCTCTCTGCACGTCCTCCAGTGCTTACTTCAGACAGATCTGTCCTTTCCCTCTCCTCATCCTTTGTGTGTCAGGAAAACAAGAGCTTGTCTGAACAGATTTAGGGAAGAACGTGCCAAGTGAGAACCATGCTGTGGTGTAACCGAGGGGGGGCAGTGGTAACTCCATTTATCACCACAGCATTTGCAAGGCAGAGCAGAACCCACTTGTGTTTTTTTAACTGAAAGCCACACAATAAAAACTACAGTTAGAGGAAGTGAATTCAAGCATTTTCTATCAAATTTGATAGACCTTACCTGCTATACCTTGCTTGATCATTTCTGTGCTTATGAAAGGATAAAATAACCCCAACGTTCTGTTCCACACACCTGTAACTGCTGCTCTGTGTCACCAGTACCACTTACATCATAACCCTGCCGCACACCTTGGTCAATAGGAACAACAGCCTTAGTCCCCTACACGCAGCTGAGGAGCAACTTTACACATGAAGTTCCAAGGCTCAGTTCCAGTTCTACACTAAACCATGTTATTATCTAAACTACTTGGTTCAACAACATAAATACTTAAGAGTAGCTATGACGTGACAAAACCATGTCATCTGTTACCACAGTAAAATACTACATTCTGATTCACCTCTCAGGGCTACCACAAAAGACCAGGATAATCCCAGCCTTGGGAATACTGTGGGAACATGAATTAAATCAATGCTTTTAAACCCATCAGATTAATCATACACTACACACAGTCTGTGGTATAGGGAAACCGAACACAACTGCTTTCTGGGTGGGGTTGGAGCAATGTTTCGAGCTTCAAGGTTTTAGTCAAGCACATTTCCTTAAGAGAGGATGTTAAAGAGGCAAATCTAGAAAAGAGTGGGTTTAACCACATCTTTTGCTGGGTTTCTTTTCTCAGTAGACCACAGAATCCTAGATTCCCACTTTGAGGTGTTCACCCCTACAACCACCCTCTTCTCATTTGGTAGAGTACAACCATCACTCAGTTTCCACTGAGAAGCAGTTCCCCAAGCCATGCTTTCCAGATTATAAGAGATCCCTGTCAACTGGCCACCCCCTCTCCTGCTCTTTCATGCTCACTGGCTGGGAGCAAGCTGAAGCATCAGCTCCAAATATAACACACGTTGTTTGTGGGAAAAAACATGAATACCATCAGGAGAAGAGATGAGCAGAAGAAGGACTCAGCTGAATTCATGGTGGGCTGCTCTGACCCACTATTCTAGCCCTTGCATGGTCGGACAACAGCACTATCCCTGTCTGATCCTCTGCTCAGTACACAGCAAAAGCAAAGCAGAAGATGCCCATGTGTTAAGAGTACAGCTATGTCATTACAGACACAGATTATGGGCTTCCTGCTCCAACTGGCTCAGCTCTTCCACCAGCTTGATGGCCCAAACAGGAGTTACAACACAAGGCAGCTTCCAAATGACTCTGCTTCTGTGCTTCTGCAAAGAAGGAGCCAGCCTGCAGTGAATCTCTGTACCACAACAGCAGATTTTTTACCACCAGCAATTAGCAAGTGTGAACTTGAGGCTATTCCAGCTCCAGAGAAACAGTTCAGCACTCTCACCACTGGTTTACACCCACAGTGGGCAGTTAACATGAAGGAAGCCACAACAGTGCAGTCCTGCAGTGTCAAGTTCTTCTTGAACAACATAATGGCCTTACTAGAAGAAATAAGCATTTCTGACCAGCAAGGATAATGTAAAGTAACTCTGAGATTCACCAAAACTGAAGAGGGAGCCCCAGTTCAGACAAACATCTAGAATGAAAAGCTACTGCACAGAACAAGCACACTGAACTCATCAACTTCCTCTGATATTAAAGCCAACTGCATGGAACAAAGATGACTGCAGTATCAATTCCATACGTGTAACCCAAAATCTAGGTTTCTGAGGGTTTTTGCAAGGGCCTCCTGAAGGAGGTCAGATCCCATATCCAAAGACTACCTGAAGTGGTTCTACTTCATGTAGAAGCTGCATGTCTAAACCAGAAGCTCTTGAACATCTTAGGCTCAACCACAGAACAAAGTAAGTTAACAACTATGACACTCCTCATCTGCTCTTCTTACAGCTCTTTAGAAAAATCTCCTTGTCTTTCCTGAGCAAGAAGAGGGTGTGGAAGAGGGGAAGAACCTTTCTGCTTTGCTCTTCCATTCTAGGAGCACATCAAGTGACTTGAACTCTTCAAACTCCTAGAATAAGATTAAAATTGGATGCAAACGTTTCCTTCCTGGCAGTTTGTGTTTAGATTTTGGGATGATCCAAGAGTTATTTAAAAAGGTCACCGGATAATGAATTAAAAATTCCCAACATGATCATCGTCAATGCCACAAGCTCTAGCTGCTCATAACTAACTTGATAGCTTTATGTGGAGCAGAACTCCACATCCTCTGCCAGAGAGGACAGGCTTGTCTGTCTGTTGGATGGGTTAAACTAGACAGGTTATTTTGACTCCTGCACATCTACTGTGGTGCAGGAGGTGCAGAAAAACCCTCACAGCCCATACCCACGATTTGCCTGGAGCTTCCAGGCAGTTCAAATCACCAGAGTGTCAATAATACAGAAGAGATATGGTACAAAAATGCACAGTGGGAAGATCTAAATCTGGACAAGTACCAAATGCAAATGCCTGACTAAGCCCATGGGCAGCCCTAGCTCTCATCCCCATGACACAGTGATGCCACCCCAAGCTCCAGACTGCGCAGTAATGGGCTGTTTGCTTTGTCACATTGTGCCTGCCACACCACACGGCCCCGTGGGGCTGTGCTTTTGAGTCCATCTGGGGCTGGGAGAAGGCTTGAGTTTCTTTCAAACTCTCTGTGTTTCCACGTTGGTGATGTACAGTGCAATACGGGGCACCCAAAAGAGAAAAGAGACCAAGTTACACATCCAGTGAATGCCATGCCAAAGCAGAAGCCCAAGAGATGACAGCTACAACCACATCCTGAGCTTTGGCACCAGCATGGGACACAAGAAGACTGCAAGAGTGCCATGCATTCACCAGAGAATTTCACATGAAACCGTGTTAGAGGGAGCAGGAAGCATTAACCACCAAGGCAGTCCTGTCTGAGGAGTTAGAGTGCCCTAGTCCAAGGGATTAATCAGCATTCCCAGAGTCCAGAGGACTTGTTACCTCGTGACAGGCCTCCAGAGCACAGAAATACTTATCTCTAATGGGCTCACTGTAGGGGCATTAAGTCCAATTATGAGCTCCCAGGTCTTCAGACTAAGGGTATGGGAACACAAGTAAGCTACTCTGAGGAACTCAGGGTGCTCTTGAGTTTCAACCACTGTAAGGTGTTTCTACAGAAACCACCTGGGCAGATCCTTGTGCCAGTGTTAAGTGCTGAGCACCTTACTCACAGCAGCACAGGCTCTATACACTGGCAGCTCTGAAGGAGCAACTGACAGTAAGCACTACCATCAGTTTTTCCTCAACACAACATGGTTGCATGCTTCCATCCTGGCTAGGACTGCTGCAGAGCAGGAGCCACTGGCCAGGGGAATGGCTGGAGCCACCCACAGGAGGTGTGGGCAGCACTGGCTCAAATTAATTCCTGGGATTTGTGCCATGGGAAGACTTGAGGCTCAAGACAGGAGAACTCGGTGCAATGGGTCAACCAGCACTACAGCGCCACTAAATCCCCAACAGAAATAAGTCAAACCATGAAAGCTTCTGGAAAAGAAGTTAGGAATGAGCCTCTCCCATCCAGGAAAGCTCTGCCACCACCTTCAGTCTTCTGTGGGCCCTTTCACTCACCTTCCAATGGCTTCTGACACCGTGGTGAAACATGCAGAGAGGCCACTGTAACTAGATTGTATTCTTAATTCTTTTAATATCAAAGCATCCAGCCAGCAGATCATCATTACAGTTTTAGAAGCTGCACCACTACCTGTTAGTGAGCAGGCAGTTAATCCAGCTCCCCCCCAAAAGGCCAAACATGGTGATTCTCACACGTACATGACACACACATATCATGTCTAACCTGTGCCAGTAAGTGAGGCAGCAGCTTCCACTTGCACACTGCTAAATATGAGACTCAACAGCGCACTTGTTTGGATATATTAATAATGGAAAGGGGAAAAAAAAAATCTAACATAGGAACAAAAAGCAGAAATCATTTTGTTAAAGACTGGAGCTGGTATTGAACGTTTCAGGCACAAGCTACTGACTTACCCTGCAGCGACTTCCCCAATCCCTGGCCCAGCTTCCAGCCATGTTTCTGGAGTAAGCGGTGTCCAATATTATCCTGACAGACAGAACAGAGAAAACAAACCAAAAATATTCCAATAATAAATTCTTCCCTTCCCACTGACATTTAAACATGTGATGAGCAAGAGATTTTTCTACATATATATGCATGCAAAAAAAATGCTACTGAAAAGGCGCTAAATGCCCAAGAAAAGGGAAAGACAAATGTCAAAAACTGCTGGCTAGAATTGTTCTGGGGGCTAGGATTGGGAGGGTCACTTTCTGATGGTGTGCTGGGCAACTTTTGTGCATCATGTTTAACATAAAGGGAAAAATCAACTGAAATAAAAAAGCAATGTGGGAGGAAATCAAGTGTATCAATAAAAATTGACAGGAAAAGGCAGAAAATCCAGCTATTTATACAATCAGCTCCATCACCTAGACAGCACCACTTAAAGATTTATGTTTTTGTAAAGAAAATCTACAATGTGTTTAGTCATTTTGTTTGTGTGTCAGGCTTTGAGAATACTGAGTAAGTTGTAAGTGCAAGACTGCCCCACCACTAGAAACCAAAACACAATCAGAGCAAAATCCAGGCTAGACTTGATTGGGGTTTTATATATGTATATATATATATATAAACTAGCATGCAGCCAATATTAAACTGAAAAAACAGTGAGGTTAGTAAAACAAAAAAAAAACAAAATCCATCAAATAAAATGAGCTCAAGCACAGACTGGGTGATGCATTTCACATGTAAACTAACAAAAATACTAAGATGTTAGAATGAAACAGGCCTAGCAATAAGTTAACAGCAAGGAACCATTAGTGCATGTAGGGGAAACAATAAGCATAATGTCTCATCTTCTGGAAAAAAAAAAAAAAAAAGGGAGAGGGAAAAAAAAAAAAAAGAAAAAGGCTATTTTGGACTGAATAGAAAGTCCTGACGCAGCAATTCAGTGTCAGCTTTGGAACAGGGGCTGAGCAGGGCTCCGAGGGGAACTGATGTGGGATTGGGCAACATTTCCTCCCTCAAAGAAGGGCCACAAGTGCTACCAGCATGCTTGTCACCATCCACAGCTGATGTCCCTCAGCCATCAGTTTAGTAGCAGTGACCAACTGCCAGCTCCAAAAGAAGGACTCTGGGCTGGGACTGTGTCCAACTTCTCATGATAAGAATCAGATATGGATTTGTTGGTACTTAAGCGTCCAAAGGAACCACAACTCAAGATATCCCTGAAATATCCTGAGTTCTAGCAGGCTGCGAGTCCATCGAATTGACTGGGACATGGGATCTTAAATCAAAATGAATTAATAGATTAGATGTTGCATGTTGCTTTAACTAAATAACCAAGTTGTCCACAGCAATGGAACAGCAGTGGAGTTTGCACTCCCTCCACATGGAAGAAATCTGGTCCATCACATTGACAGACACAATCTTCCCAAAGATATTGGCTGTATGGATATGTTTTGCCTCAGAAAAATTGGATCAAGTATAAGTTTCATTTTGTTTAATGCTATGCCAGAAAAGTAAGACACTGTGTCTCGCTGTTTGTCAAGCATACATCTCTCCCACACTACCAGTCCTCCCCCAGGACAGAGTTAGGGCTACATGGAAAGAAAAATTAAAAGAGAAGTAAGGAAATGTCTGGGTCTAAAAGCTTAAATCAGTATATTCAAAAAAGGGAAAATGAGCAAATATGGATTCTAACCACAAACATCATGGAGCATTTTGGAAGCAGAGGAAAACTTACCTGGGAGCACATGCGCTGCAGACTGTCCCCACCAGCCACAGAGGCTGCAGGGTCAGGCAATGGGGCTGAGGCTGAAAGGGTTGTGGGCGACACTGATTGTGCTACCATTAGTCAGCTCGCCTGGCACAGGGTTATTGGCTCTGGTTTGGAAAGCTGGTGCTGACAAAAATGGCTGCGCTTTCCCCACGGAAAACCAAAAACTAGGCCAAGGAAGACTTGCAATCTTTTGCTAAGTGGAGATGAGACATTGTGCTGACTGTGTTGTGTTATGAATGCACTAAAATAAAGACAGATGAAGCAGTATGCTATTTCCAAAAGCAGTGCAAGTGGAGTGAAAGCATTTCCATACGAACCTGGCTTTAAAAACTGGGCTGTCAAAAGAACAGTTAAATGTAACACAAAGTAAGAAACTGTCCAATCACTAATGGTAGGTTTTTTTTCTTTTGCTTTGTTTTCAATTCACTGCTTGCAAGTAATGTATTTATTAAAGAAGAGTGAAAAGCATAAAAGAAACTCAACAAGTCAAGACCAGCTGGGAGATTCAAGAGCGGCATGTTGTGACTGACACAGTGACGGGGAAAACAAATGTTAAAGGGGAAAAAAAAAGGAAAATTTAGAAGGGTTATACACATTAGCACCACTTTTACAAACCCACTCAAGAGGATGGCCACAAGTTGCATGACAGGAATTGGAACTGCACTTGATGATCCTGGCTCAGTTCCCAGGAAGGGTTTTTTTCCCCCGCCTCCCCAGTCAATTCCATTTGTTTGTCTAAGCAGTGACTTTTCCTAAATTCAGGAAACTTCCTAATTTGAAATAGGACTGGACTGAAATGGAGCATCTTCTGGTTCACTAAATAACAAGAACAGCCCCAGGAGTTTAATGTTAACATCTGAGTTGAGACCTAGTCATTACCCCGCTCATTTCTAGTGGTGTTCAACCTTCTTCCTCCACTCCAAATGCCTAGCACAGACCTTGCAGCCAGGCAGAGCCTCAGAACTGCTCTGCAGTGTAAATGCTGCCCTAAAAAATAAGTGATGGAAGGCCAGGCTTGCTGGGCTCCCACATGAGAGCCACTCCACAAGCCATGGGGCAGCAAGTATTGCTTTAGTAAGTGAACTTTCTGTAAAAGTGTGGCCTCTTTCACATAGGAAATGTCTTTTTTTGCACCAAATTTCCCATCCATGTCAAGAATGGTCACTGTTTTGGACTAAACTATCCCCACTTCACACCAATTTGCTTATGGGCAGAGTTGTAGCTATCTACAAAGATGCCAACAGCCACACAAGGAAATCCTTTGCTTCCCAGACTGGTACCAGGCTCCTCACTTCCTTACACTGTTGTTTTGGAGCTCCTGGGGCTACAGCCATCATCAGACTTACTGAGGCAGCCAAAACAAGTCCCCCAGTAGGTGGAGTGAGCAGGTGAGCTCCTATTTACCATCCGAAGTACTCATCCTGGCCTTGAACACTGCCAGGGATGGGGCAGCCACAGCTTCTCTGGGCACCCTGTGCCACCACCTCAGCACCCTCACAGGGAAGAGCTTCTGCCTAAGAGCTCATCTCAGTCTCCCCTTTGGCAGGTTAAAGCCATTCCCCTTGGGCTGTCCCTATAGGCCCCAGTCCAAAGCCCCTCTCCAGGTTTCCTGGAGCCCCTTTAGGCACTGGAACTGCTCTAAGCTCTCCCCTTCAGAAGCCTTCTCTTCTCCAGGCTGAACTGGCCCAGTGCTCTGAAAAAAAAAAAAAAAAATCTGCCTACAATGGAAAGACGTGTGCAAGAACTGGAAGGTTCTGATGATGTTGTAGAGTGGGATAGAACCCACAGTCAATGGACTAAGCTGTGTTACAGCTAAACCAAAACACCAGTTTTGCCTGATCCAGGTTTTCCATGGGATTCCCTTGTCACTCACATGTTGTGTTCACACTGTTCATCTCAACACTGCAGGGCCATGCATCTCTTGAGTGGATTGTAAGCTGTGCTGACTGTGTATTGAGGAATCTATAAGCAAGGATCAGATGCTACTGGGTGAACCCATGCAAACAAGAGGTTGAAAAGATTCCCAAAACAAAACCTATAGCTCACTACAGATGACACAATGAAGACTAGAGAGAAAAGCCAAATAGTAATGCTACACCATTCAGCTTCAAGAAGCACAGTATTTATAGCGCTGTCCACATATGGCTACTGCTAAATGTCAAATCAGCAGCCTCATCAAATGACACTTTGGAACTAGTGGAGTCCACAGATCTGTACAGATATACAGTGCAACAAACCCAGCTTCAACTCGTACAGTCATCTACAACAGCCTGTGAGCATCAAAGTACTACGTCCTGAAACCTGGGGCAGCTCAAGCTCCTCCCTGTGTAACTGAGCAGAATGGGGGGGGGAGTTGTTTGTTAGTTATGACAAAAACAAACTAACAAGCTCCAGAGTAAGTGGGTGATTCGCAATCTGGCCTCCAACCTGCACTGGTGACAGCTTGGGCGGCCCCCTGCCACTGCACACTGCCTGCATGGGGATGGGCTGCTCTAAGGGAGAGCTGCTCTCTCCTGCTCGAGCTGTACTGCTGGGACAGAAAACCAGGCACTCACAGCAACAAGGTTCAATAACAAGTATAAATCAGGAATTAACATGAAGAAAATCTGGTTTCCCTTAAAGCTGCAATAGTTTGTGACTTCCCACTCAGGCTCAGTGCACTTCAAATACTTTAAAACAGATGCATGCAGCTTCTTGAATTTGAAAAGGGTTCAGTGCTCTGATGTGCCAAGGCCACTAGTGGCTCCGCTGATGTGAAAAGCCAGTGGGAGCGCAGCATCTTCAAACCAGAACAAAAAATGGTTATTGGGAGCGGGGGGAATATCAGTATTTGCAGCTGTGAAGAGCCCATTGATAGGAAATATGTTCTTCAATTTAGTATTGGCAAATAGCTGGCTTCTGGTCTGGGCTATGCACACCCACTACCTCCTGTCAGCTCTGTTTTCCGTGTACTTTGGTTCTATCGCATGTTTCAGTCCAGCCATCTTTGGCCTAAACAAGCTGTCCAAAGCAGGATTTCCACAGGAACACCACCACTAGAACACTAACTGAGGACATGTTTCAACATTGTAATGATCTGTAGACTCCCAAACCTATTTTTCCAGCCACCTTTGAGTTGCATGCTGTAGCAGTACAGTCAGCACCTCTCAATAGATAATGCTGCAGAGATGGACCTCACTTCAGTGGTGATTGTCAAGTGTAGGCTCCGAGTGACACCCTCTGCCCCCGGGATTTCCAGATGCAAGCTACCTTTAGTCTTGAAAGCATTTCCATGTGACTAAGATGTGAGAAGCTGCAAGAAGCACATTTAGAATATGCTTAATCCACTCTCAGCCTGCAGGATAACCAAACTTTAAACTTTTAACTGGGAAGCACTTTCATCTGCCATTGTTATAAACACCCTCCCTCGCACAAAGACATTTGTCATCCAAACTATTTCCATAATGTGAAGCACAGGCTCTTACTCATTCCTCCGAGTAGATTCCTTTTTAAAGGTCAGCTGAATTGCTAACAGAGAACTGGGTAAGGATTATAAAACAATTTGGTAATATTGCAAATATTTAGATGTGTGGTATTTGCAAATTACAGACTTGCCCTTACTCCTTCCCTCTCTTTGCAGCTCAAGCATGTCACCCACTTGGGGGGGGGAGCAAACAGCAAAAAATACAAGGCAGAAAAAGCAGCACAAACACTGTTTTCCTGGTGCAAAAACTTGCAGAAGGGGTGCACCCCTGAGCTCTGACATGAAACCCCTTATGCTAATGTGTGCCATTTGTCCATTCTAAAAGCATGTCGGTCATGAACAGCGTGGAAGCAAAATTGTTTTCACAGTGTTAGGAAACGTGACAAAGTAACTTGTGCTTCCAGCTACAGAATCAAAAATCTATTTAGTGAAGACCATATGAAGATTAAACTTCGAAGTGACCAGGTTGTGTCTGCCTGCAGTTTGACACTGGGCTGTTCATGAGACCAAAAACCTCCTTGTGCAGCAGTCACAGCTTTTCAGCTGCGGGAATAGCACACAAAGCCAGCACAAGTGTGCTCCAACATGGAGCACAGCTGCTGTGACAAGGCAGAACATACATTTACTCAGTTCTGCAGCTCTTTCCGAGAGCTTCATGTCCTGAAAAACTTCAGACAAAAGAAGAGTAGAAAAAAAATGGATTTACAGTAAGACCAATTTAAGGTTTTAACTCTTTCTCCTGGCAAGCTTGTCCTCCCCACCCAAACTGCTCTCACATGGAACCCTTAGGCTGAACTATACATATTAAATCTACCAAAAACTTGTAAAGATTAATAATGTCCTGACAGTTGAATGGTGAGATATATATTAATAAAATATTAAAGCCTTCACTGAATTTAATTCTTGAGCTGCAGTTCAACATTAATCAAGCTGCAACCAATGCCACACCTGCGGATTCTGTGTGGGTAATGTTTTACATACAGTCGTGGGCATCTCGCTCTTCAAATCACCAGAGAGATGGAACCTGGGACGTCTTCTACGCCTCTGGGAAAACACTGTTAGAAATCATTCAGTCTGGACATTTCTGAATGACTTTGAAATGCTCATTCCAGGGAGTGGGCTCCAAACTAGCGTTTCCCATTATCTTTACACAAGGAAACAAGCTTGGCATTTTAATGAAAATCCCCATATCACAAGGTTAAGATTGAAGTATTCAGGAGAACACTGAATACAAATTCCCATCTCTGCAGCATTATCTCATGCGTCATCAATTACTGCCATGCCTAGATCTAGCATCATGCCAGCACATTTAGACAGTAGGTACTATATGCAGTGTTCACTGGACCAGAAGAACAGAAATAAGAAGGGGGGGAAAGGAAACCCTAGAGAAGAAATTAAAAAGGCAGACCGTGCAATACAAACCAGATCATGGCTGCTTAGCTAATATGGGCCAACTGCTGCGGAAGAAAAACGTCGAACACCCCAAGTTGTGTAAGTTTTTTTTTGGTAAACATCTAACACGCACACAAACACACACAACACCAACCTACACACAAATGAAAAGCATCTATCCACCTTTAGCTAAAGCTAAGTTTCTTCTAAGTGCGGGCTAACGTGAAGAAACTTAAACAGAGAACTTCAATTATTAACAGAGAAAAGAAACACTTCATACTTTCTTAACATAAATCAAGTCTTAAGCAGGACACCACTAAGTGACCCTCGAGTATTCACTGTGAGTTTTCTTGCTCTCATATTGAAACTGCAAATGAAACTTGGCTTGAGCTAAGTGCCAAACTTAGGTCCAGTTTAGGCTGAACAAGCTACTGTGCCTAAGACTGCAGAGGGTGCTTTGCAAAGAGAGAAATTAAAAAGCTTAAAAAGGTAAGACTAAAGAGAACTTTGGTTTTCCCAATCTTATGGCTGTGCTCTCCACACCTCCAAGTGGTACTTTACAGAAACTCTGGAGCAGTTTCAGACTCGTGGGGAAGGACCACTACAGCTCCACTGCTGTGCACCCATGCTTCCATCCTGCAGGTGACATTCTAACACTTGAACACACCAGTTTCCCAAAAATAGAAACTAAAAGGGGATCAAACTACATTTTGCTACACTGCTCTATCAGGTTCACTTACAAACTGAAATGATTCTTCAAAGCAAAGTATAAAAACTTAAAAGAAATCTCTATGAATGTATACGTTATTTTAAATAACTTCCAATACTGTGTTGAACTAAAATTTAGTCACCTATAGTTTTATGAGAACTACTTAAAGATTAAATCCCAGGCCCACTGCAGCTCTGCATGCAATTTACCACACACAGTTAACCCTGTACTGCCAGACAGATGCCCACACCTATCCCATTTGACTGCATTCACATCAAGTACCATCCGATCACTGCCTAACTGCTGGTGGTTGCTGATGTTGTAAGTCTGTGTCTTACCGATTCGATCGGCTTGTCCAGGGATGCCTGCTCTATCTCCAGGTGCCCTTCTTCATACTGGTCAAAGTGGTTGCCCTGAAACAGAACAGGAGGGTTAGATCTACAATAGAGAACACACTTCCAACAGTCTCGTCTCAAGATTCATGTTTGCATATGGTCAGATTTATATAACACTATATACATATCATTTTGCTAATGAATGAACATGTTAAATACAGCCAAATCCAGCATATAGGCTATAAGAAAAAGAAATATTCTAAAAACTAAGCCAATTTGATGATAATCATAACATGGAATTCGGCAAAATATCAAGCACTTAGAATGACAATCCTTTCGGCTTTTTTAGTCTATGAAGTCTATGCAAACACTGACCATAAACACCAGCGCCAACCTTAAAAGCACACAGGACAAGAAGCAGAAGGAATTGACCCCACCACCACTACAAAGAAGTTTCTTGTTGTCTTTTCTCCTCTAAAGAGGACCAAGGCTATTCTTGCAGCCTCAAATGCAAACTGTTTGAGGCATACCTGTAATTTCACACACCTTAAACCAACAAAACCCCAGAGTGGTACCAAACAAAACCTCTGCCAGTGCCCACAGCACTTGTTTATGGTCTGGAACAGCCCTTTCCTTGATTCTAGGCAGCAAACCATGAGTGGAAGTGATGCTCCAGCACACACAAAGCTGTTAGTTTACACCCCAGGCAGGTGACCCCAAGACCACCCAAGCATGAACACTGACACAGGGAATACCAGCATGCACACTCAGAACTGCTCATTCCTCATGTTCCAGCTTCAAGCATTTGTGAGCACCTAAAACTGCTACACCACAAATAACAGGACTGAGGAACACATTTGAGGAAAGAGAGATGGATCAAGAGGCACACAGGGTGTGCTGATACAAGTGCAGGTGTACTAATAGTATGCAGACGCTCACATAGTGAGTGCTACAAACAATGACAAATGCAGGCCAGGCTGGATGGGGCTTGGAGCAGCCTGCTCCAGTGGAAGGTGTCCCTGCCCATGACAGGGGGTTGGGACTGGATGAAATTCAAGGTCCCTTCCAACCCAAACCATTCCAAGATTCTATGAAATCCAAGCACCTTGCTTCCTTACACTCTTGGAGCCGCTCCATCAAACATCTTTAGTTCTATAGACTGGCCATGTCTAATAATTGCAGCGGATGGGAAGATCCATAAGGACTAGACCGATGAGTTTTGAACAGGGAAACCTCTGCCCACTCCAACAGTGTAACACTGCCAGCAGCGGCGGGAGCAGAGCCTGGAGTTGAGCGATCCTTTGCTATGGCAAAATCTCACCTTTCCATGCTCTTGCTCGGACATTAAACACAGAGGGCTCATGAGCCAGGAAGGCAAATGCCAGCCTCTGCCCTCCAGAAGAACCACTGGGGCTGGAACACCATCAGTGGGAATGGTCATTTCAGGAAAAGATAACATCCCTGTTGTAGCTGTGTTGTCATTTCAGAGGTTTCTGGAACCTCACATTCCTAGAACTGCAATGGTGGTGAACCGTTTCTGGCTGTGATGCAGCTCTAACATCCACCACAGACCTGGAAAGCTGTGAACTCAAGAGCAAGCAGGGGAGCTCCTGCAGCTCCACAAGCCCTTTCAAGGGGTGACCTCGTGGGCTCTCCTGTGTCCCGTGGGCGCTGCTCGGTGTCACAGCCCTACAGAACCCTGGGAAGTGCCACGGCCTTGGCTGCTGACCCCATTCCGCTCCTTCTGGCTGCTCCATATGCACCAAGCACCTGGCAGATTTCCTTTGCATCCCGGCTCTGCAAGCACTTAGAGCAGGAACATACAGCACCACTGCCAAGAGAAACATGTTGTCACCCTCCTCACTTCTACCAACACCAACTCCTTCTACAAGAATTTTAATGAAAGCCAGCATGTGAAAGAGCAAATTCCAGCTGTAAGGCGCTGCCTGCTGGAACTCTACAGGCCAGACATCAGCCTCCAAAAATCCTCTGGAACAAGTGTTTGTATCCAGTGATGCGAATCTGCAAGAGCCCATCCTGACAAAAACCTGTTGCCAAGAGAACATGCTTCACTGCTGGTGCACCAGCACCAGCCTGTCCATCACCCACAGCAGTAAATCCACCCAGGCCGCACTCTTCTCCCAGAGGCTTCTTTCCCACGGCCTCTTCAGAGCAAGCCTGGGGCTTAATCCGCAGGTAGCAATCCACTCCCATCCACTGTTTCTGGACAGCCTTCAAGGAGCAAGCCGAAGGCAAACTTGCCATGCACATGCAGTTGAGCTGCTCAAAAAAGGCATCGATTCTTGGAGCCAGGCAGAGTGCTGATGGACAGGCTGGATGTGTGTGTGCTGGAAGTCAGGGAGCACAGGAGGGAGAAGACAAGGGAAAACCTGCCCCAAAGGCAGGAGGACATGGCCCAGCCTCCCAAAATGCAGTGCTCAAGAGAACAAAAGCAGTCAAGAGCACACATGCTGCTGAATGCAGCAAAACCATCTCAATAAAACTTCATATATATTAAAAAATAATAAATAAACCCACATGAAACCTTCCAGTGCTTAAAGGGACCAATAAGAAAGCTGGAGAGGGACTCTTTGTCAGGGCCTGTAGGGACAGGCCAAGGGGAATGGCTTTAACCTGCCAGAGGGGAGACTGAGATGAGCTCTTAGGCAGAAGTTGCTCACTGTGAGGGTGCTGAGGGGCTGGCATAGGGTGCCCAGAGAAGCTGTGGCTGCCCCATCCGTGGCAGTGTTCAAGGCCAGGTTGGACACAGGGGCTTGGAGCAAGCTGCTCTAATGGAAGGTGTCCCTGCTCATGGCAGAAGGCTGGGACTGGATGAGCTTTAAGGTCCCTTCCAACCCAAACCAGTCTGTGGTTCTATGATAACATTTAGTTAACACACACTGGAAACACCCTCAGCAAAACTAAAGCTATGCTTCCTCCCCTGCCCCCCAATTTCACAACATGATTCGCTGCCTGCAGATAGCTCCGAATATGCCAACTGAGTTACCTGGAACTGGCAAAATACTTCTACCTCCTCACTGTCTCCTCCAGCATACTGCCTGCCAAGGCATTTGAAACTGCTTTTACAAAGGCCAGGGTCAGTTCCAGTTTGAAAGCTTTGATTTTGAATTTGCTTTGCTTTGCTGAGGTGAGGCTTTACAACTCCATTTTGCTGTGCTTAAAACCAACTCCCCCTCCCAGAAACCACAAAGGGACTCTGAGCACTCACTGTGCCAGAGTCAGGAAGTGAGTCAAGCCACCTACCCAGGTTCCAGTGATCCCACTGTTATCCACCTAACATATTCTGGGGGTTACTTTATGTATGTATATACTTTGGGGGTTATTACCTACTTTATATCTACTTCGGGGGTTTGCTGTTAGTAAGGGGAGTGGGGATGGGTTACTGGTTTTTCCAAACAGCAGCAATACCAATACTAGAGGTTTTAGGAGAGGCAGAGTGCTTCCCATCACCCTGAACCCCAGGATACACCAAAGCAATGGGATGCTCATGAGCTCACTCACTGTACAGGGACTGACTGTTCCAGGCTTGGTCATTTCAGGCAGAATAACAAAGTGCCCAAACTGAACTGAAATCAATACTCACCACCCATACTGCACTTCAGTTATCAATACTTAAAACAAATGATAAAGGAAAAACTGCCCTTCCACCATCAAGGAGCTGCCATGGAAAAGAGCCAGCAGACAATTCAGCAGCACCCTGAGGTCAGGTTTATGAGCCTGTTCAGCATGATGGCACCTAAAGCAGGGGAAAATGGTTCTCACTTCTAGGGCCACGGCAAACAGCTTAAGATGCTGCTGCCTGTAACCACAGGGCTCCCAGAAGAGGGACTTCAGGCAGCCCAGCTTCCTCACCCCTGGAGCTTGCCAAGGAGTGAGTTGGGGGAAATTTCATCTGGCTTCCTTCTTTTCCAGTCCTTCAACCTGGCCCATCGAATGGATCCATTTCTGTTTTGCTGAATCTTAAGCCAATGGATCAGAGGAAGACAAAGTACTGAATGTAACATTTAAATCTAACAATTCATTAAATCCTAGATGTTGAATCTGTTGAGAATAAATTACACTTCTGTGGAACTCGAGCCATAAGCACAGACCACATTTTAATAGGATTTTAATCCGCATCTTCTGCAGACTCCAAGTGATGTTTTGCTCTTCAGAGGAAACCTCTGGGTGAAAAAAAAGAGTTAAATCCCTACAAAACTGATACCAAGCCATAAAATAACAGCTGTGTTAAACGCAGCACTAACCAAAACCTATTTCCAAACCTTCTTCCCCATGACTATTACAGAGACACAGTAAAACCCTGGCCCTGCTACCTAATGACAGTTTCCTCCTACTGCTACAGACCAGGATTTCAGGATTGAACAAAGCACCTTTCTCCCAGCCATCCTCTGCCCCTCCATTTCCAAGCTGCCTGCATCAGGCTTTCTCACTTCTGCTTTGTAAAACAAGAAGTGTTGCACTACCCATATCACTTTCTTACAGATGCCACCTCCATCCTAGAATAATAGAGCAAATAAGATGAGAGGCTTCCTTTCACTTGAGCATCATGTAGTGCCATCACTCAGTGCGACAGCAAGTGCTCCAGCGCTGGGTGCTTCATGACAAAAGTCAATATATTTTACTACTCAGATGAGAAGCAAGGACAAGCCTTCACCATCCAAACACTCCCTATCCACCGTTTCCTTGCTGCATTCACCACCAGGAGCCAACTGTCTGCATCCTGTAATTGTTTTTATGTAAAATCAGCTGAGCTTTGGCTAAGTACCCATTCTGGTTACTCACAGTCACATGCCTTCTCCTCTCTCCTCCACTTTCCCACTGCTAGATCTTTGCATGAAGCTCTTTGCCAAACCTTAAGTCTTGGAGCCCTCACACGTTTAACCAGGGTTTTAAACACAGCATGTGAAAACTAACAAAAGCTGCCTCCGTGCAGGGCTTCAGACCTTCTTCTCCCTTACTTGGGTTGTAAATACTTCAGAGCTCTGGCCCAACAAATGCCATTTGGTCCAAGTGGAGTCAATGCATTTTCTGAAGTAATTCATACTAAATAGGCAAGGGGGAAGGGAACTGCTGCTGCTGTCTCACTTGCAAGGTCCCAAACACTGCAGCAGTGAGACCCAGTCAGTATAATTTAATATAAAAAGAACTTCATCACTATTTCATCCCAAAATCTTTAGTGGAAAGAACTGTTGCCAATAAATTACTCCCTGCAACTAAAATAAATTGTTAATTTCAGCCCATTTATCATCAGAGTAAGTTTACTATCACAAAATTAATCCTCTCCTCTACAGGAGGCAACTTTTCATGAAGGTGAGCAAAGACAAAGCATCTAATGACATAGATATTACAGTGAGGGGGGGGGAAACGACACCCTTTAAAAGCACCTTCACATCCCTGGCAGAGTTCAAGGCCAGGCTGGACCAGGCTTGGAACAACCTGCTCTAGCAGAAGGTGTCCCTGTCCATGGCAGGGGTTTGGAACTGGATGGCCTCTAAGGTCCCCTCCAACCAAAACCAGTCATGGTTCTACAATGATTCTGTAAACTGCAAGGCGGAAGGAAAATGTGCCCTCTCGTTCCCTTCTGCTCCCCAGAAGGGTGTATTGAAACCCATACCTGAGCACTGCAGTTTCTAAGTCACCTACAGCATCATCAACACAAGGAGGGAAGAACCATGAGCCTCTTCAACTGCATCAAGGCCATTAGACCTCCCTGGGTATTAATTACCAGACTGTTCTTTGCAGTCTCTCCAAGTGCAGAGGATATTAAGATGTCATCATGCAGGATACATGCCATATAGTGCACATTCCTGATGGGAATTAGTGGTTTCTTTTATGAACAGCCCAAACTTATGTGTTTATTATTTCACAAGAACAGTCAGACTGCATTTCAGGAGCCAGACCAAACCCTGAAACACAGCTCTCATGTGGAGATGGGAGAAAACTACAACAAAGGAGTAGCATAATGGAGATGTGAAAGCAACGGTTTCCTTTCAGAATGCCTTCATTCAGCTGTCCTTTCAGCTACTGCTCAACAAGAGAGCTCAGTTACACCAACAGGATTATTAATATGAAAGAAGATGATGTTAAGTTACAAAACCCAACAGAAGGCAGATGTGAAGAGCCAGAACGAGGATACATGGGGAAATGCTGCCTGCTTCACAAGTCACAGGGATGGGTGACACTTTCACTGGTGTGAATGAAGTAAAATAGACAAAGCCTCTGGCATAAACCCCTGTGCCTCAGAGCACAAACGCCAGTGATGACTGGGAGGGAACATGCAGAATGCAGCTGGTGAGATACCAAAGCAGAAACAATCTGGTTATGTCCACACTGAGGTTCAAGCCCAGCTTAGGAAGGTGTACAGCAACACTGGCTCCTGTGGCCACACAGAAAGTCATTCTGCAGAACAGCCTCACTGTGCTCCCCAATTCTTTAACTGCACTGGAAAAGAGCACAGCATGCTCATGACTGCTTAACTGCACTTGAGAAGAACATTGCGTGCTCCCTAGATATTAAAAAATTAGTTTTACACTGACAGAAAATCAGAAAAAGACTCAAAGAAAAAAAATCATATTGAATTTACTTTAGAAAATGGAATTTTAAACCCCTAAACAAAATCAGCATTCTTGTGCATCTTCTATTTATCCATCAATGCAATCAATAAACCTTCAACTTCCCAAAAGATTAAGTCAAGCCATAAAATCTGGGGTTGTTACCCACAAGTGCCACTTTAGAACATTTAACCAAACCCACTCCCAGCCCAGAAAGCTCTGAAGGCATTTGGCTGCACACCAGCAGCTGAGACACTCGCAACATCTACAAAGAAGAATGAGCACCCACCAGAAAGGCCATTTTCTGGTGCAGATGAAGCCAGGGAAGACACGTTGGCTACAATATATGGCCTGTTTCCCAGTGTCTGCTCTGACATTCCCTGCAGCCAGCCCAGGATGGATGAGCAGATCCAAGGTCTCACCAGTCCAGCATAGGAAACCAAAGCAGCACCTGAACCCAAGTGAGCAGATGCTACCTCGCCAAACTCCTCACTGCCTGCACACATACGGCAGGATAAAAGGAAAAAACCCTCAGTGATTCCAGAAATAAATATCCCATTAAATGTGACATTTTCTTTTCTAAAGGAGATTGTGCAGTTCCAAGACCTCTGGGAAGACCAGGCACATCAACATCCATCAGCTTTTCCTGAACATGGCTCCTAGGACAACTCCGCAAGTGCCCTGCACCCAGGAACCTGTGCGAGCGCTGCTAGTCCAGCACCTGTGCAGTGGCCCAGGCAGACAGACACAGGAATCACTCCACAAGGATCTGACAGAGCACCAGGCTCTTGCCTAACCCAGAGATCAGGAATTTCAACAAACCACAATCAGTACTCATCTCATGTTGCATTCTGCACCTATTTCTCTTTAAAACCTTCCTGGCTCAGTCAGCAGTTACCAGAGCTGCCAGTTTTGCAGAGCCCTGAGCTTGACTGATGCAGGCCCCCCCCCCCACCACCTGACGGTGATACAGGCCACTAAGTGCAGCTACAGTTACACATGGGACAGAGGCAGGAGAAGAAAAGCCAACACCAGGCAAAGATCAAATATGAAAGGTCTAAGTAACGAGGTCTGCTAGAACTACCTCTTATTTTGTTTATTTGTGGGGCTCCATCAACGACATCCTCAGTAACCCCACCTGTAAACTCCAGCCAGAGATGGGAGAGGGAAGGGGTTAACCCGAAATGCAGCTCACCATCACTAATCAACTGTTTGTTACACACAATCAAAACATAAGGGGTTTATCTTTTCTCTGCAGGATCCACACTGCACTGTGTGCACTGACTGCAAATCTCCAGCAGTAATTTATGCTGCCCTTTTCAGCTAAGCAGGACCTAATGACTCCATAGGATGGAAGATCTCTAAAGCGTAACAGATGCAGACAACCATGCTGATGGTTAGAAATCCATCCAGAGAATTCAAAAACAAGTCCAGGAGAGTGTAGCTTGGGAGTGTTTCCTGAATATTCATTATGCACCCAGAAGAAAACACATTTTAAGACCAAGATATACTTTAAAATGCCTCCATCCAACCCTGCTCAAACTGGAAGCACTCTTGAGTCAGTTTAAAGGATGTGTGGTTTCTTGAAACTATAAAAAGCAGCTTTGTACTAGTACCTGAAAGCCTTTGTTAATGCTTCCCAGAATAAAGTCATCCCTTTTCCTGTTGTTCCCTGCAGTGACTGTAAAGATGAAAAGAAAAACCACCCAGTTATCCTTTCCTAGGAACGCAGAGGCAAAGCACTCAAACCAGGGGGAGCTCACAGCCTGCCATCTGCTCTAAATTCCCATCCCAGTGCCTTCCCATAAATAAGCCATCCCATAAATAAGCCACACAGGTGGAGGAGCAGGGACACTGCACATCTGCACCCCCTCCAAAACAGCTTCATGTTTACAGTCAACACCTCAGGAAAGCTGCCACAAAACCTCATCGCAGGCAAACACACACAGCAATTATTTTGAGAATACCTAACCTGGAAATCCTCTCCAGTCAACACAACAGAAGCAATCACTCACCTTTGGGTCTGAATTTAACCTGGCACCTTTTGAAAGCAGCACCTTGTAACTGCCATCCCTTGAGAAGTTGACGGCACCTTTTGTTTACCAAACTGGAAGTTAATTTTGACGGCAAAATTCTACTGTCAAGCCCAAAAACACTGAAAAACCCCATGCCAGACCACATGCAAAACTACTTATCAAGAGCTTGAAACTAGGAAAATGTGCACAGAAATACCCAGAGCTGTCCAACTAAAACCATGCTCTCCAGTTGAGAGATAAACAGCTTGTACAAAGCAGTGGAAGCCAGAGGCAGGGCCCTCCTTTGCTGTGCTTTGCATACTTTGGCACCAAACGAGAACAATTTAAATGTCTTTCAGATTCCTTCTGCTGTTACCAGCGCCAGCAAGAAACTGTTCCAGCACACGAAGGACTGCTCAGTTCTTCAGCACTTCCAGCAGCCCCACCAAAGAGCTCTAGTATTGCTCTCAAGCTCCTAGTTTTCTCTCAGCCATTTCTTAACATACCTCGCTAGAGAAGATGCTGCAGCTTCCAGTACACGTATCCTCATGACTAACAAACACTTTCAACCTCAGAATCACAGACTGGGCACAGTCCTTCTCCTCAGGGCTGCTCCATCAGTCTCTGCCAGCCTGTGTTTGTGCTGAGGATTGCCACGACCCAAGCGCAGGCCCTTGGATTTGGCTTTGTTAAACCCCATGAGTTTCACACGGTCCCACCTCTCCAGCCTGTCCAGGCCCCTCTAGATCCCATCCCTTCCCTCCAGTGCATCAACCACAGACAGGAGCTACGGAGAAAACACCCTGCTGGGGCATCAATCATTTTATATCCTTGATAGCATTTACATACCACCACAAACTTCCAAGCTTTCATTGTCCAGTCTTCCTTTTTTTTTTTCTTTAATATGGCATTTACTTGATAAAGGACTGTTTCTAAGCCAAAATGTCACAGAAAACCTCCCTCAGGAGCACACTGACCGATCCAAACAAACTCATTCCACCAGCCTTGGTACCACTCAACATTTTTATCAATGACCAAAAGGGAAACAGAGCAACTGCTGTTTGCAGATCATGAAGCCCAACAAACAGTAAGCAACAACGTGGGCAACCTGTTTGTACAGAGCAACCTGACCCTGCCAGGTGGCCTGAACTCACTAGCACAGAGTCTGTTTTCCTCCCAGAGCCTGTACAAAGAGCCCAGCAGCACAGGCTGCACCCAAGCAGGCAGGAGGAATCCCAGTTAAAAGCTCTTCCAGCAATACAGTAGCTAAAAGGATAAAAACCAGCAGTCCAAGGGCGTGTAACGAAGGAACAGCAAGTAAGAATAAAGCAGTAAAAGAGATCTTTACATTGTACATTATACAGGCTATTCCAGACTCCTCTATGCAAGTCTTCCAGTCACAAATGTCATTTAAAATGACTCTATGCAGTCTCTGGCAGCACAGAGAAAGCCACCAACTTCCTTTGCTGCATACCCCATGAGCAGGCCCAGCCTGCTGAAGGATATAAAAATCAAATACATGTGCCTGAGGCAGCACCTAAGAAACAAAGTGAAGTTGAAGCCACCAACAGTACACATCATTGAAAACACAGATGTGGAAGCTCCAGATGCCTGGTACTCTAAGCTGCTTGGGAACAAACCTGAGCCCTGCCATTCTGCCAGTTAAAAGCATCAAATCCCTATGCCAGCAGCAGTCAGCTCAACCTGCTGGCAGCAGCTGGTCTGTGCTGGAAGCATAGACCATCCAGGACCAGCAACGTGCTCACTGTGCTCTTCAGATCCTTTGGGGAGTTAAGAAACAAACACCTATCTTCTTGGCATAAGCAAAACCCCCAAAACTGAGTGGTTTTTCAACCCAGTTTAGAAACCCCAGCACTGGGCTTGATGGAAGTGTTCTTCTGTTATAGACTATACAACAAACTAAAAAAACAAGAGAGAACAGTTTGTGTTATGTATGGCTAATGATACAAGGAAGTGCATTCATGGAGGAGGAGGAAATTATTGTACATGTATACACATATGGCTGGTAATATTTCTGCTTCAACAACGAAAAAAGAAAAAGGAAAAAGAGAAAGCTAGAGCAAGAAAACATGCTCTCAACATCTGTGAGTAGCTGGGAGCTCCACTGGATTTCCGTGCTATGGAGACACCCACAGTGTTCATTCCTGGAGTTCAGCACAGTTTATCTAGAGACTAAAATCACTGCAATTACAAAAATAACACTAAAAAGTAGTATTACTTATTGCAGCAGTCTCATGTATTCACACAGCTTTCAGTAACGCTTCTAAAACACTGTGAGCACAGTCGACAGCTATCGTTCATCCCTGCTGGATATTACAGTGGTTCCCAAGTCTGTGCCATGGGGAAGCCAGTCAGTCAATCACAGAGACAGCAGAGGCACCCAGTGACAGACACCCTCAACAGTAAGCACTACACTCCTGTAACTGAAGGATGAAGCTTGTCAGCAGCCCACTCCAAAATAACCCCTCTTTGCAATGGAAAATGGAAAAAGATTGGGATATATCTGGATAAGGCAGCCAGCAGACTTAACTTGCCATTTCAGGGCCTAGAGAGGAAAAAAAAGGAAGGTCACCAATATCCTACCTCCTTTGGTAACTCATCTCAGTGCCTGAAGCCTCCCAGGCAAACTGCTGTGCTACCTGGGTCAGGGAAGATAAAGTATTAATGGACAGAGCAAAGCAAAACGCCTTTCACTGAAGCTGCCCTCAAGCTCAGCACATGCAGAAAACAGTCAAAATCAGGGGCTTGCCCCTGAGTTCTTCTAAGATTTGAGGATCTTCAACCTCTGTGCAGCTTCTAAAGCTACACAGCAAAAAACAAGGCACTCCTATAAAAACCCCCAAAAGCTGCTTGACCACCTCACTGCAGTGATATCCTCCAATGCCATTTCCTGCTCCTCTGGCACTTCCAACTTTCAAACCATCCGTAGCTCTGAGGCTCCTTCCACCCTACCAGAGAGGACTTGGAATCATTTCAGAGTAAGTAATCTTCCTCTCCCTCCACAGCATGATCTTTAAATCCTCCAGATAAATGATCTTCTTACCCTTGCACTAGCTGCTCCTTTCCATAGGGTTACTTGCAACTCCCTGAGAGTGTCTCCATTCCCTCTGCTGCTTTCATTACACCCAGAACACTGCTTCAGCTGCAGCCCAAGGTCCCCCACTCCCCCTTATTCCACCAATCCTCAGCTGATCCCTCTGCTCAACAACCTTTCTCCCCATCACCATTTTATGCACCTCAGACCATTCACACCTCCTTTTTTCTTGGCTGGTTTAGGTCCCTTCCTTCCTTCCCTCCAGTGCTGTACAGTTTCCACTCCTGCCTTTGCCAATCACCCTGAGCTTCCTTTAGTCCATCACAGGGGAGGAGAGAAAAGCCCTCAGCAGCTCTCGTGCCTTTAATCCCTTTCCCTCCAGCATTTCAGAAGTTCAGAAACCCAACTATCACCTCTGCTAACCCTGCCCTGCTAACCTCACCTCTGCCCTGCCCACACCAACGCTCCACTCATGCTTCTGCCAAACTAATCCTCCCAAACACAGAATCTTTCCCATTTCTTTCCAAAAAGAAGGCTGACAACAATATAGAGCACTCTAAACCACTGTATTTTCATCCAGTGACTCTTTCATTAACCACATCACTAATCCCAAGGTATCTGCCTTTCTTCCAAACAGCTAAAAGTTTCCTGACCTTTGCTTCTCTTCCTCTCACACATCCTTTTATTCCATCAAGAAGATCACAAGGAAAGAATCCAAGAAGGAAATCTGAGGGATCTCTGCAGCCTCCCTCACCACATCCATCCCTGCTTTGAGCAGTGTAATTTTAAATCTCCCATTTGCCATGCCTACCTGGGGCTCACCAGACCAGCAGCAGCACAGGGGCACGTTCAGTCATACTCAATCAAAGGATGGAAATTTCACCTGCTGAAGCTTACATTACACCTGCTGTTAGGAACTGCATGAGGAAGGTGCCATAACACTGACAGAAACACTCCCACAAAGGGAGCCTGCATTTAAATTTGTGACTTCACACTAACACAGTGTCTTATTTTTGCTGTAGTTTTGAGAGCAGGATTTCAGAGGGATGAGCAAAAGCTGCATGCTGAAGGCACATTTTTACCTACACTTAGCAACGGTCAGAGAACAGTTTTCACAGCGGACCTGCAAGCACTGGCCATATCCAACCCATTGCTTTATTCCACACCAGTGTTCTATCTCAAGTGACCTCCATCTCAGTATACAGGAAAAAAAAAAAGGCAAAAATCTTCTCTGAAAGTGATTTTTATGAAGAGGGAAAAATAAGGTTGAAAAAGCCTTCCTACAGCAATATACTTCAGAAAAAACTGCCAGCCCAACCAATTGCCAGGGATATGTGCACAGGCTCCTGGGCTCCCACCAATTCACTGCAACCTTGGCCAAGACAGTTGGGCCCAGTCTCCCTCTAATCAGTTCTTTCCTAACTCATGATTTCACATTCAGTCCTCTGCAACCCTTAAGCAACTCCAAGCTGCTCTTCCCAGAGGACAGATTCCACTTTTCCTTCAAACAAAGCTTTAGCATACAAAATAAAATGTCTTCTGCCTGGCAAATGTTCAGGGAGGAGAGAAAGGAGAAGTTACCCTGCTGCAAAAACAAACCCTACCTTTTCCTTTGGTACTCTACTCTGTGGGAAAGACAGTGAAACCCTGGTATGGGGCACAAAGTCCCAATTAAAAACAGTGCCCTTTCCTATAGCCAAAGGAAAACAGGATCTTGACAGGGCTGTTGTTTTAGAGCATGCTCGAGAGCTTTTAAGATTGGAGCCCTGTTTCCTCTCTGACATCACTACACATTCTCCCTGCATGACCAATGCAGTGACACAGTAACAGGTTTTGCCGCTACAATCATTTATTTTCTTGCAAAGAGGTTGCCCCACAAAGGGAGAAGGAAGACAAGGAGCAAAAGGTGAAGGAGCTGTGCAATGCACAGAGCTCACTGGTTGCTTGGCTATACCCTGCAGTACCTGACCTGGTTTGGGTTCTTCATTCTCTCTCCTCCTCTCCCAAAGCAAAGTATTATGAGAAACATACTTTCAAACCCAGGATCTGGCTCCACTTCCTGAAACAGGAACTTCAAAAGCAAATCAGACCAGTTCCATAGTAATTACGACTCATTTCTTCATTTAAGAAAAAGCACAATGCAAACCAACCCCGGTGGTTAGGGCTGCTTTAGGAAGCTGTACCTAGATAAAGTAATGCAAACAGGGCAGCCAACCACAGATAGCTGTGTCCTCATTCTAACACAGCTGAATGACGACTTATGAAGCTTACACCCCCAGACATCCCCAAGGAACAACGTAAGTGAACGACTACTGGATGTCCTGGCTGCTTTCAAGATCACAACTTAATACCACATTAAGTATAATTACACAAGCGCTGCAACTATCAGGAACCCTCCAGTATCTCTGGATGGAAAGCAGGAGTTGGAGTGCAAAGCACTGTTCCAACTTCGGGCTCCTGAAAAAAGGACGACACAGAATAGCTCATCAATAGCTCTTCTCGAGCTGCGCCTGTTCTTTTGTTTTTGCTTGCTGACCTCGAGACTCTCTCGGGCTGAAGTCAGAAAACAAAATGTCATTGTTCAGCCTTAATGAGACAACGTTCATTTTCCCGTTGTTTATTTAAATCCCCTGTAAAACACCAACAGCGGCGCTGATTACGGCGAAACACTCATGTTTTCTTCCGGGGGGGCGGAGAAGGGTTTAGAAGGAAAATGCGTTTTCCATTACGAAGGAGCCGCTGGTGGGACAGCCCTGGTGGGGCGCAGGCTCGGCTCGGCGAACTCCGCCGTTCCCACACAGCCCCCGGCCTAAGGCACCGCAAAGCCCTCAAACCCGCGATGAGGGTCACCTTAGCGGGGACACCTCCCGCGGGTCACCTTGACAGCCGGTACCGGCCCCCTCGCTCGCCCCTTTGTGCCGCTACCCGCCCCGGCGGAGCGCCGGGCCCGCGCACAAAGCCCCGGCGAGGGGAGAGGAGGGGCCGTGTGCGTGGATGGAACCGGCCTGAAGGGACCGCAGCCAAGCCGGGAGGCGCGGGGTCCCGCCCGCCGCGGCGCGGCCGTTACCTGGAAGTCCCTGTCCTCGTTGAAGCGGGAGAACCTGTCCGCCATTTTGCGCCGCCGCCGCCGCCTCGCCTCAGCCCGGGCCGACCCCGCGCCTCCGGCCACCTCCCCTCAGCACCGCCCCCGCCCCGCCGGGCGGCCGCGCGCATGCGCCGGCCTGCAGCGGAGCCAGGCGGAGAGGGGGGTGGCTGCTCGGGGCCCGGCGGGGCGGGGGAGCAGGACGGATCGGATCGGCTCCCGCACCACCGTCCGCACTGCCGCCTGCACCGTTAAACCTCCGCAGCGGCTCCCGCTGCGGTTCGGTGCACGCCACGCACTGCGCAGGCGTCAACACCCCCCCTCTCCCGTCTGCGCGCGCATCGTGGCTACGCATGAGCAGAGGCACCAAGCGATGAAGGAGGAGGAGGAGCTCAACCCCGGGGACTGGAGGGCGCGAACCCCGCTTCAGGCTTCCCGCCCTCCCTGCACGAGCCAATAGGATTGCCCCGGCTTCTTGAGTGATGGCGATGCCAACCAATAGGAGCACTGGTGGAGCTGGTGCCGGTTGACGGCTGGACAGGAGCCAGCGTGTGCGCGGGCGGATGGGTGCTAAGGCGCGGGCTGGTGCCAGCGGCAGCAGGGCCAGGGCAGTGACTGTGCCCCTGCACTGGGCACTGGTGAGGCCGCACCTTGGATCCTGTGCTCAGCTCTGGGCACCTCGCTACAAGAGGGACATTGAGGTGCTGGAGCGGAGCCAGAGAAGGGCACCGGAGCTGGTGCAGGGCCTGGAGCACAGGGGTGATGGGGAATGGCTGCGGGACCTGGGGGGTTCAGTCTGGAGAAGAGCAGGCTCAGGGGGGACCTGATCGCTGCCTACAGCTGCCTGACAGGAGGATGGAGCCAGGAGGGGCTGGGCTCTGCCCAAGGAACAAGGGATGGGACAAGAGGAAACGGTCTCAAGCTGCACCAGGGCAGGTTTAGATGGAGCTGAGGAACAATTCCTTCCCCAGAGGGTGCTCAGGTATTGGAACAGGCTGCCCAGGCAGGGCTGCAGTCATCGTCCCTGCAAGAGCTGGCACACCATAGGCGAGGCCTCCATGCCATGGGTTAGTGGTGGCCTTGGCAGTGCTGGGGAATGGTTGGACTTGATGAGCTTAAAAGGTCTTTCCCAACCTGGTTGACTGCATGATTCTCTGACTCTTCACCCTGCACAGGAGCCGTGTGCCCGCTGGCACAGGCATGGCCATGTCCCAGTGCGTGGTGCAGGGAAGCAGCTTGCAGCAAGCAATATGTGGGGTCTCCATCTCACAGCAGCCCTTCGAGCACAGGGGCTGGGCAGGCGAGCTCTTTCCCACCCACCGCCGCAGCTGTCACCACCTGTCTCGGAGCGTGCTGGTCTCTATTCCCGTCTCCCCGCATCCCTGACAGCAGGACAACGGGATTCCATCTGCCTCTACATTAATTCCTTCCCTTTCCCCTGCCGGGAGCCTCACTGCCCTGATCCCTCTTGCGTGCTGCCCTCTGCCGCCTAGTCGAGGCAGGATGAGGAGAAAGATGCTGGCAACGGACTTGCCTGAAGCGTGTTCGCAGATCGAGCTCCATGTGCCCACGGACCTGCCCCTGAGCTGCTCCCCTGGGACAGTGAGCGCTGCCCTGCGGGTCGGTGCAGGGGGGCCGAAGCCGTGGTTGTGCTCTGCAGCCCGCAGCAGAGCTCTCTCGATGTGTCCCTGCAGTGTTCCAGGCTGGGCTGCACTGCTGGAACTCCTTCACGGAGCTCCTTCGTGCCCCGTCTAACTTGATAGGAGGGATGCTGCTTCCATCCTTCCCCCCCACCTCAGCATCCCTGTGAAACCCCCCTAATCCTGGCTCTGTCCCAGGACCAGTCAGCCCTGTGTACTGAGGAGGGCCTCATGGTTGAAAGCTGGGACCCCTGCACACAGTGGCTCTGAGAGCTTTTGCTGGGTGGAAGAATGCTCGAATTTGCTCCTCATTGCCCTAAGAAAACCCTCAGGTGCCTGCCTGTGCTTTGCTCAGCTTCCCACAAAAACCTCAGCACCGGGGTCACCCACCTCGTCCTGCATCAGGTTTGCGCAGCAACCGGGTGAGGAGCAGCTGCCACAACCTCTCCCCTTTATGGGTCGTGGTCTCTCTCCTGCTGACATCCCTGCAGCTCCTCATACTTTGAGCACTTGGCCCCATGGAGGGTGGAGGAGCTGAGACGCTGAGGGAGCAGCCTTCCTCCTCCTGGGAATTACCACTGTGCTTTCCGAGGGGACTGTCCCCTCCTCGTCCTCCCGAAGCACCCAGACAGGTCCAGGTGGGCAGGTTGGAGCCGGGATCCCTGCCCAGGGCACGCACCACATAGGAGCAGCAGTCGAGGGGACGCTCGAGCCCTGCAGCCCCCAAACGTGGGGTGTCAGCGCCGGGGCTGTGCCCACGAGAGGGAGCTCCTGCTCCATCAGGTGGGCAGTGGGACCTCCAGCCACCCACGGGCCTCCACCCTCCACGGGGTGGCCCGCAGGGAGATGGAGCCCTTCTGACCTGGGGTGGGATGAGCCGCGCCTGTGCCTCCTTGCTCCTCTGAAGCAGTTTTGTGAGGGGGCTGCGGCCCCGGCCCCGGCCCCGCTCTGCGGCTGCGGGAGGGGCCGGGGGGGGGGGGGGGGGGGCTCAGAATGAATGTGCCCCCCTCAGCTTCTCCTCATGCTGAGGGCTGGTCCCAGTGGGGACGTGTGGCTGCCAGGGACAAACCTGCCCCACTCTGCCCCCTCCATGCCCCCTACCCTGGAGGGACTGGGCACGGGGACAGCTCAGTGTCCTTGCTGGGCACAGCTTCCTGCCACCATCAGGTACAGTGACAGATCAATGCCACCCTTGGGCACAGACCTCAGTCCAGTCCTCTGCTGGGCTTGGGGACAGCTCAATGTCCCCATCGGGCACAGTTCTGTGCCCTCCCTGGGCACAGGGGTGGCTCAATGTCCCCACTGGATGTGGGGACGGGTCAGTGTCCCCATCGGGCATGGCTCAATGTCCCTGCTGGGCACAGGGACAGCTCAGTGTCCTTCTTGGGCACAACTTCATGCTGCTGTCAGGGACAAGCACAGTTCAGTGACACCCCCAAGGGTGACACAGGGATCAGTCCACGCCTGTGATGGACACGGGGACAGTTTGATGTCCCCATCAGGCATAGCTCTGTGTCCCTGCTCGGCACAGGGGTGTCACAGTGTCCCCGGTGGGCTGGGGACATTTGAAATGGTTGCGAGACACCGTGGAGGCCGGAACAAGCCTCATGGCCCCACTGCAGCCCCACTACAGGGGCAGCTGGGTGGTGCCAGGGGACAGGCAGGGGACCCTAAGGCCCACCCTGGCCCCATGGCATGGGCTCACCAGTGCCCCCTCACTCGGCCCTGACAGGGGCTGGATATAAATAGCAGCCAGCTCTGTCACCTCCTTTCACATGCCCGGTGCTGGCAGGGCCACCCCCACCCGTGGGGACACAGCTGTTCCCAGGACAGGGAGGGGTGGCCATGGGGGCCCCCCCACCGTGGGGAGCCCCTCTCCAGACACGGGGAGCAGTGCTGGGGGCACGGAGCACCCAGGCTGCCCACACGGGGCATCGCTGCCACTCAGGAATGCAGAGCCCTGCCCGGGGTGCTAGCACAGACCCCCAGCACCCATTGCCAGCACCAGGGGTATTTCCAACCCCAAACCAGAGGAGAAAGGGGGTGCCTCCCCCCCCCCCCCCCCCCCCCCCCCCCCCCCCCCCCCCCCCCCCCACCCCCCATGGGCACAAACTGCCCCCGCTCGACCTGCAGCTCTAAAAATACACCGAGCTCCTGACAGCAACAGCTGGGTGTGGGGGGACCCGCGGGGGGACGGGGACACTGGTGCAGCCAGCCCCGGGTGCCCTGGCCCTGCACCCACCGCCTCTGAGCCCAGAACTCCATAAGGGGACTCCCCACACCCCTCGGCTGGGCCTGCCCACTGCCCTCTTCTGCCAGTGGGATGCAGCAGGATGGTAGAATTCCAGCTTGGTTTGGGTTGGAAGGGACCTTACAGCTCCTCCAGTTTCAACCCCCTGCCAGAGGCAGGAACACCTTCCAATGGAGCAGCTTGCTCCAAGCCCTGTGTCCTGCCTGGCCTTGAGCACTGCCAGGGATGGGGCAGCCACAGCTTCCCTGGGCACCTTGTGCCAGTGCCTCAGCACCCTCATAGGGAAGAGCTTCTGCCTTAGATCTAACCTGAACTTCCCCTGTTTCAGGGTGAACCCATCACCCCTTGTCGTATCGCTGCAGTCCAAGATGAAGAGCCTCTGTCCACATCCCATCCCGGCAGCCACCACCGTGTCCGGCCTTGCCCCCTGTAGCCAAGCAGCCACCGGCACGGAGCCTGCCCCGCTTGCCGCGGCGGCTGCGCCTCTCGCTAGTCCCCGACCCTCCCCGCAGCCCCTAATCCATCTCTCGCAGCAGGAGATGCCTAAGCTGCCTTTTCATGCCGGCTCCTCCGCGCGCGAGCTGCCGCGCTCTCAATGCCGGCCCTGGCAGGAGATGTGTCCGACAAGCTGAGGGGCTGCGTCCCCCGCCAGCAAGGTCAAGGTGTGCTTAAGCCAACTTCCCCCTCCCTGCACCCGCCCGGCCCCGCGAGGGGTTTGTCCGGGCCACACCATGGCACCGGCTGTCACCGCGCCTGGGGCCCCGCAGCCGGACCCTCACCTCAGTGGGGCTCGTACCCAGGGCTCAGCTCACCTGACTGGGGCAGCCTACAGACCAGTCCCACCCCCACATCCGTTGCAGACAATCAGACCGGTTTAGACCAGTACAAACCAGTCCTGAGGACAGCAGGCACTGGTCTCTGCCCTCCCCAGCCCATAGGACAGTGCGTGTGCAGCAGCTCTGGGCACAGGCGTGCAAACACCCGCCAGTGGCAGCAGGAGCACCCCGACCTGCTCCCATGTCACACTGCTGCGGGCTCTGTGTGTGCATGCACACGTATGTGCATGTGCACTCGTGTGCCCACTCACGCACGGAGGGGGACCCATCCCTCTGTTCCCGTGGTGACAGCCCCCTTCCTCCACTGGCACCTTGAGCCAGCGCTTTTGTGGCTGGTTTTAATTAGAGGACCTTAAGTGTCAAACAAAGCCAGGGCCTGGGGCCGGGGGGTGGCCTTCCCCTGAGCTCCTGGGGGACCCCTAGGGGTCCCCATCCTGCCTGGCATTGCCAGGCACAACCGCTCTGTCCCCTGATTCACTCTCCTTCCCAGCCCCAAGGGATGGGGAGGTGGGAGCTGGTGCTGTCAGGAGCCCCCCTCAAAATATTGCCCTCCGGATGGCGCTGGCTTCCAGCCCAGGAGTGGGGCCATGACTGGGGCTGGTGCCAGTGGCTGTGCCAGCCCCAGTCTCACCCTGAGTGTGCACCGGGGCTCCTGGCCCCAGAGAGGGAGCTCAGAGAGGGGCCAGACCTGCGCTTTGTGCCCATGGCTGGGCTGGGGGTGCTGGGACAGGACCTGGGGGGGTTCCAGAGGTGCTCCAATCCCTGGTCCTCCCATGGACCCCACAGCACTGGAGGAGTCCTGCGGACTGGGACTCCATAGGGACCACGTCCTGCTCCAGCAGGAACATGGAAGCCACCAACCTCTCTGGAGGTGGTGGCACCCATGGGCCACCTGGGGACCCCAGGGTGCTGCAGGCAGGGGACTGGCAGCATCGGGTCACCAGTGTTCCCCAGTGCTGTACTGGGATGCAGAGACAGTGGAACAGAGGGGGATCAGGACTCCTGTGTCTCTCTCACTGCGCAGCTCCTGGGGGGGGGGCTGCAAGGGGGAGCTGGGCTGGTCCCATACTCCCAGTCATGCCCTGCCTGGCCTGTGGGCAGCACCCACCCTCTCCTGTGGGTGCCAGGATGGGTCCTTGTCCTTTGCCCAGGCCCCCGCAGGGAAGCCTTTGGAGAGGGGGCAGGACACCGCACTCCTGGATGATGAGACCAAAGGGATTCCCCAGCCACCCTGCATGTCCCTACAAGGTGACACCCCTGGGCAGCACCCCCAGCCCACCCTGGGATCCCTCCTGGGGCTGGCTGACACGTCTGCTGCCATTCCCCACTCCCCAGGAGGCCTCAGCACCTGCTCCGGATGGAACCATGTCCCTGCATGTCCCCAGTGCCCAGAGGTCTTGGGCACCCCTTGTCCACCAGCACCCCACAGCACCCAGGAGGATGGATGAGGAGCGTGGGGCCAGCCCCTGCCACCCCCTCTGGAGGTGACATCCCCCCTCCCCTGGAAAAAGCCAAAATCCAAAGCTTTTAGGAAACCAAAATCCACGTGGCTGCACAGACACCCCCGATCCCCCTCCATCCCCAGGATGGGACGAAAGCCCCCGAGGTTGGGGACACCGGGGGGGGGTGTGTCACAGGAGCTAGACCGTGCACCCATGGGCCCGAGGGGAGCTGGGGTTTGTGGCCGTGGGCTGGGTGCCATCCATCCCACCCTGCTTCACCCACAGCTCCCCCATTCCTGCCTCATCCAGGGCCATGGGGACCCCCTCATTCCATCCCGGCCCCCCGTGTCCTGCCAAGCGCCGCGGTGACAGGAGGGGGGGGAGAGCAGGGGTGATGGGGGCCGGGAGTGGGTGCGCATCGAGTGGTCCAGTTCTCCCCCCCCCGGCTTTGATTCCTGAGCCCCCCTTGCCCTTCCCCCTCGGCCCGGAGCCGCGCAATGGTTTCAATTACTCTCTGAAAGGCGGTGGGGCCTCTTTTCACGGGAGCCCGGGCTTCTCCCGCTCACAACAAAAGCTTAAGTTACAGGAAAGGCAGAGAAAGGGAGGGCGGGCGGGGGGCAGGGAGGCAGCACCAGGGCCCCAGCACCCCCCCGGACCGAGCGGTCCCCGCCGGGCGCCCCCCAAGGCCCCTTCCCTGGGATGGTGCTCGGGGAAGGGCAGTCCCCCCCCCCCCCCAACCGCTGCCAAACCTGCCCCAACATGGGTGAGTGCCCGCGGGTGCTTCCGCAGATGGGGGTCTCTGGGTGTCCCAGTCACTCCCAGTGTGTCCCAGTCCCCCCCCTCAGTGTATCCTGATTCCCCCCAGTGTGTCCCACATCTTCCCCGTGTGTCCCAGTGCCCCCTCCAGTGTGTTGATCACTCCCCGTGTGTCCAGTTCCCCTTCCTCGGTGTGTGTTGGCCCACGCCAGTGTGCCCCCGCTCCCTCCAAATGTGCCCCAGATCCCTCCAGTGTGTCCCAGTCCCCCCAGTACATTTTGGCCTCACCCCTCTTGTGTCCCCCCTCCGGCAGCACCCCGGTGTGGCCTCAGGAACGCTATGGGGCCAAGGCCTGGGAGGGGGGAACGACCGGACCTGAGTGGGTGCCGGGGCGCCCGCGGGGGGGAATCCCCTCCGGTGCACACTAAAGCGGGGACTGGTTCAGGGTGTCGGGGGGGGGTCAGCCCGGGAGGGGTCAGCCCGGGGGGGGGGGGTCAGCCCCGGGGGTTCCGTCGTGGCCCCGTCCCGACCCCATGCCGCGGGGGGAGTTTTCACGGCAAGAAAAAGTTGTTGGGGGGGGTCCGACGGAGGGGGGGGGGGGGGGCAGCTGGGGGCGGGGCCTGGGGCGGCGGGGGGCGGGGCGGCCGCGCCGTTTGAATGTGATTGGCGGAGCGGGGGGGGCGGGGCGCGGGGGGGCGGCTCCGCCCGGTGGGGACGCGGCGCTGCCCCGCACAAAGGCGGCGGGAGTGTCCGGTGTGGCCGCTGCGCTGCCCCGGCATCCCGCACCCCGTCGGGACCCCCCCTCCGCACATCCCCCACCGACACCCGCACGGGTCTCCGCCACCGGGCACCGCGTCGGGGCAGCAGGACACCGGGACCGCCACGTCCGAGCATCGGGAGCCGTCCCGCCGCGCACGGTAGAGCGGGACACCGGGAGTCATCCAGGCGGGACTTGAGCGTATCCAGTCACCGGGAGCCGTCCAGGCAGCAGGGGACCAGCAATTCCGGACGCGAGGAGGCGTAGAGGCAGCACCGGGCACGGCAGAGCCGGGCAGGAGGAGCGGCCGGCTGGGCACCGGGCACAGTAAACCCGGGCGCAGCAGCTCGGGGCACCATGGGCCGCCCCAGCGCGCTGCCTGCCCTGGCCTGGCTGCTGGTGGGGCTGAGCGCGCCTGCCCCATGCTGCAGCCAGCTGCACGGTGAGAAGGGCATCTCCATCCCCGACCACGGCTTCTGCCAACCCATCTCCATCCCACTCTGCACCGACATCGCCTACAACCAGACCATCATGCCCAACCTGCTGGGTCACACCAACCAGGAGGACGCGGGGCTGGAGGTCCACCAGTTCTACCCCTTGGTGAAGGTGCAGTGCTCGTTGGAGCTCAAGTTCTTCCTGTGCTCCATGTATGCGCCGGTGTGCACGGTGCTGGAGCAGGCCATTCCACCATGCCGCTCCATCTGTGAGCGCGCGCGCCAGGGCTGTGAGGCCCTCATGAATAAATTTGGGTTCCAATGGCCGGAGCGGTTACGCTGTGAGAACTTTCCCCGCCATGGCGCCGAGCAGATCTGTGTGGGGCAGAACCATTCTGAGGATGGCAGCTCACCAGCGCTGCTCACCAGTGCCACCCCCTTGGCCGGCCAGGGTACTCCAGGAGCCCCTCGTTATGCCACCCTCGACCACCCCTTCCACTGCCCACGGGCACTGAAGGTGCCCAGCTATCTCAACTACAAGTTCTTGGGTGAGAAGGACTGTGCAGCGCCCTGCGAGCCCACCCGTCCCGATGGCCACATGTTCTTCAATGAGGATGAGATCCGTTTTGCCCGTATCTGGATCCTCATCTGGTCTGTCTTGTGTTGTGCCTCCACCTTCTTCACTGTCACCACCTACCTGGTGGACATGCAGCGTTTCCGCTACCCAGAGCGACCCATCATCTTCCTTTCAGGGTGTTACACCATGGTGTCGGTGGCCTACATCGCTGGCTTTGTGCTGGAGGAAAGGGTGGTCTGCAACGAGCGTTTCCAGGAGGATGGCTACCGCACGGTGGTACAGGGCACCAAGAAGGAAGGTTGCACCATCCTCTTCATGATGCTCTACTTCTTCAGCATGGCCAGCTCGATCTGGTGGGTCATCCTGTCCCTCACCTGGTTCCTGGCTGCTGGCATGAAGTGGGGCCACGAGGCCATCGAGGCCAACTCCCAGTACTTCCACTTGGCCGCCTGGGCTGTGCCGGCTGTCAAGACCATCACCATCCTGGCCATGGGGCAGATCGATGGGGACCTGCTGAGCGGCGTCTGCTTCGTGGGCCTCAACAACATCGACCCTCTCCGGGGCTTCGTGTTGGCCCCACTCTTTGTCTACCTTTTCATTGGTACCTCCTTCCTCCTGGCTGGCTTTGTCTCCCTCTTCCGCATCCGCACCATCATGAAACATGGAGGGACCAAAACAGAGAAGTTGGAGCGATTGATGGTTCGCATCGGGGTCTTCAGCGTCCTCTACACAGTCCCGGCCACCATCGTCATCGCGTGTTACTTCTACGAGCAGGCTTTCCGTGAGCACTGGGAGCGCAGCTGGATCAGTCAGAACTGCAAGAGCTTGGCCATCCCCTGCCCGCTCCACTTCACCCCCCGCATGACCCCTGACTTCACCGTCTACATGATCAAGTATCTCATGACTCTCATCGTGGGCATCACCTCCGGCTTTTGGATATGGTCGGGTAAAACCCTGCACTCGTGGAGGAAGTTCTACACGCGGCTCACCAACAGCAAGCAAGGCGAGACCACGGTGTGACCCCCCCTGTGCCAGCCACCTCCGCTGCCCTTTGCTTTTCATTGGGTTTTTTTTGGGGGGGTTATTATATATTTTTTATTTTTAGATTATTAACGTCTGAGGGGTGTCTCTTTCTCTTTAATTTTTTTTTTGTAATTAAACCTGTAAATAGCATTTGTAAAATTAATTATATATTTCTATTTAAAACATGGTAAAATAGGAGGGGAAAAAAAGGAGAAAAACGAGGGGGAAAGAGAAAAGAGAAGGGGGGAAGCGCAAAAGGAGAGGAAAAAGAAAAGGGGGAGAAAAGGTGAAAATATAAAAAAATTAGGAAAAAACAGGGAGAGGCAAAAAGGAGAGGAAAACGAGAAAAAGGAGAGGAAAACTGAGCAAGAGGAAAGGGAGGGAGAAAGGAGGAGAAAAAAGCAGGGGAAAGGGAAAAAATACCCTTCTGAACCTGGGCAAGGGTCCTAACTTCGTCTCCCCACTCGATGCTGTCGGGTTCCCCCTCCCCGCGGTGCCGCAATGGCCGAGGAACGGGAAAGGCAACGAGATCGGGAATGGCTCCTGCCCACTCCGGCCCTTCCCTGCCCTGCCAGCCCCCGAAAAAGGGGGGAAAAAGACAAAACCCCAATGAAAATCCTTTTTTTTCTTCTTTCCCTTGGAAACTCCCCAAGGAAAGTTGATTTCCCCCCCCCCCCCCCGCCCCTTTGCTGGCTCCCGCAGGACCGGGCTGTGTTTGTGTGTCCCTGGCTGGGGTCCCCGCCTGTCCCCTGCTCGGCCACAGACTTCTCCTCCCAAATCCCTTTTTAAGCCGTCCTGCAAATACAAACGAGTAAAACCAACCGGTAACTTCTTCCTTAGGGCTGCTTTATTTCCCTCCCAAAAAGTAAGAAATTAAACTGGGGGGGTCCCATGGGCGCTGCCGGGCCCCCCGCTTCCATCGCACTGCGGGGATGAGCCAGCGGCTCCCTCCAGCTGGAACAAAGCGCTTTGCAGCGGGAAAAGGATCTATTTAACCCCAAAGTAAGGAACTTTTGGGTTGTAGAGGGAGGGGGGGACCCCTCCTGTGCCCCCTCTGGAGAAAAGAGCTGACATTTCCTACAGGATCAGGGGGGTTGGGCTGTGCGTGGTCCCCTGATTCCGAGTCTCTGGAGGGAAGTGGGTCCCAGCTTCAGTTGGGCTTGTTGGGATCTGGGCGATGCTGGGGCTGGGCTATGGGACGTTTGCAGCTGGAGAGGCCTGAGCGGGTCTCTGGGAAGGGAAGGATGGATTTAATCAGCTGCACTGCACTGAAATCAACCAAAAATACTCTTCCCAAAATGGAGAGGGAGACCCGGGAAGCGTCGACCCAGGACCAGCTCCAGGAAGCCTCAGCTCCTGTCGCCAGCATTTCAGGGTGTTGGATCCTCCGGCAACAAAGACGCATTGGGATGGGGGGAGGGGGGGGGGATTGAGTCATTCCCCTTTCCCCAGCAACACCCTGGGATAATTCCAAAACCCCATTAAAAATCCCAATTCTCCAGCAAAGGGAAGCAGGAGCCGAAGGGGTTAAGGCAGCGCCTCTCCAGCACATTTTGGAAAGGAAAAACTCTTTGGATCCGGTTTAATTTTCCAGTGATGACTTGGAAAGGGGAAGAGGAGAGGGGGGGAACCATATCCAGGGTTTTTCCCCCTTCCCATGGTTTGGAGAAGCTGTTTGAGGGCCGGGACAGGTCCCCCTGGCCCCAACCCACCTTCACCTTCCAAAATGGGAATGAAAAGAGGAAAATGGGGGTGATTTTCTCTGTGATGTTTTTGCTCCTTCCCAGGGGGGAAAACCGCGTTGGTGGGGACATTGGCAGGACGATAGAGCCAAGGGGATGGGGATCACCCCCCTCACAGCCCTCAACTCTCTGCACCCAAAGGTGCCATCACGTGGGGGATGCACCCTTGCCATGGGGATTGCTCTGCCCTTGGGCTGGTTCTTGTTATCCGGGGGGAGGATCCCACTCCCCAGCAGGCAGATCCCACCCAAGGCTGCTTTGTTTTCCAGAGGCGAAGCGCAGATCGCCGGGGGACGAGGGGGAATGTAAACTCTCCACCCAGGAATGCAGGAGTTGGGAAATGGTTTTGCTTTTCAAGGTTTATGTGTCCCAGCTTATGGAAAACAGAGCTGGGATTACAGCAGCTGAGGCTGGGTGCTGGGAGTGCTGAGAGTGCTGAGCACCCCATGGGTGCTTCTGGCACCCACCTGTGGGGTTGTGTCCATGTCACCTCTTACCGGCCTCACAGACTCCTGTGATGTTTGGATTTAGAATTGGAGAGTTGGGCTGGATCCTGCCCCAGCAGCATCCATGTGGCTCAGCCCAGGGCCTCTCAGAGGTGGTTTTGGTGCGAGTTGGAGGTTTTTGGAGGGTTTTGGCTCTTGGAGCTATTTGCAGTCCAAGTGGGGAAGGAGCTGGAGGGTGTCTGTGAGACACAGTCATTGTGTGTCCTCTCTGTCCCCTGGGCTGTCACCCCAGCCGTGGGTCACCCTGCACCAGGTTAACCCCAGGGACAGGTCACCCTGCACCAGGTTAACCTCAGAGACAGGTCACCCCAAAGATGGAGCTCCTTGGGGATGGGTCACCCTGGAGACAGGTTACCCCTGGTGTGGGTCACCCACAGAACAGATAGCCGCATGCCCAACTAACCCCAGGGACAGGGGACAGGGACCTTGTGGCTGCACACCAGCCCTCCCAGGCTGCTGACTCCCATCCTGCTCTTTCTCTCTTAAGCCAAGCAGAGGGAGCAAACGCCAGTGGCGGGTCCTGCCGTGTTCCCTGAGCGGCCATGCTGGGGGTCCTTTGATGTCCCCTGATGAGCGCCGCTCTGTTTTCACAGCTGCCCGAGGCAGCAGAACTCAACTGAAGTGCAGCCTGGCCCCAGAGCACATGCAACTCATCACACCAGTGCCTGGAAGCTCACAGGGCTCCCTGGTGGGGATGGGGACAGGGGGGTCCCCAGGAGGAGCCGCCGTGGGGTGATGGGGCTGAGCTCCACCCCAGCAGGGACACAGCCCCAGGGGTGAAACCAGTGCAAGAAGTGGGTGCTGGAGGGGGGGACTGGTCTCACTGAGGGAAGAATGGGTCATGGGATGCCCCCAGAATTGGCTGTCTCAGTGCTTCTGTCCCCCAGGCTGGGGTCACTCCTGTTCCCTGGCTGTCCTATCCTCCAAACCATAGGTTCCTGTCCCCACATCCATGGGCTCTCCTGTCCCCCTGGGGGCTCGTTCCATTGGCTGTCCTGTCCCCATGGCCCTCAGGCTCCCCTGTCCCCTGGTTTGATCCATCCCCTGTCTCCTGGGGTCCCCGCTCTGTCCATGGGGACTGTCCCACCAGCTCAGCACCGGGTGACAATGCCCTCGGGGCACAGGGGTCCCTGTCCCTTCTTGTCCTGTGTCCCCAGCAGTGATGTGGAGGGGTGGCAGCAGGAGGTGACAAGGAGCAGGGATACGATGAGGGACAGCTCCCGGTGACCCACCGCTCACTGCTATTACCCGTTAACGGTGTGACATCCCCCAGGGTCCCAGTGAGGACACAGCTGCCTGCGCACGGCTCGATGCACCTCAACCTCCAGGACGAAGCCAGCAAGACTCGAGGCCACGGGGACGGTCCCCCCTGGTCCGAGAGCCCCCCGGGGTGCCCCCGGACCTCCCCGACCCCGCTGTACCCCCCCAGCCGCGGGCGCTGGGGCGGGATCTGGCCGGGGCCGGCAGCGCCTGGCCCGGCTCCAGCGGGGACAGGCGGCGGCGGGCTAAATCGGGCTCCCGGCGGCGCCGCTCTTAAAGGAGCCGGAGGGGCCCGAGTGCAGGACGTGTCCCCCGGCAGCCGGGATGGCTCCGGCCAAGGGTGGGCTTCCCGCGGCAGAGGGAAGGATCCCGCCTCTCTCCCGACGTCCTGCCCTGGCCATGAGCTATGTGGGACCCCATCTCCGTGCAGGGGTCATGCCTGAAGGGGGGGGAGGATGTGGGGCCACCACCCCATCCCAGGGGCCCCCTGGAGAGCTTGGGACTAGGAGATGAGATGTGCTGTATCATTCCCAGCATCCTTCTTGGAAAACACGGGACACAGAGATGTGTTTCCCCATATCCATCCCAATATCCCTCTTGGAGGATGGAGGATGGATGGAGGTGGGATGGGTGGGCATGGGACCCCTCTCCATCCTGGTGTACCTCCTGAAGGACATAGGATGGATGGACATGGTTCCTCACTTCTGTCCAGCACCCAATCCAGAGAAACGGATGGACAAGGGATGCGTGAACAAGGGATCCATCCCTGTCCTGCTGCACCTCCTGGAGAACAGCCGTCTCCCAACATCCTTCTTGAAGATGGTGGATGGATGGAAGGTGGATGGGGTGGGCATGGGACCCCATCTCCATCCCGGAGAACATGGGACAGATGGACACTGTTCCCCACCTCCCTCCAACAGCTCACCCAGAGGATGGGATGGGGCAGGATGGGGATGGGGATGGGATGTGCCCGGTCGGGGGCGGCTCCGGAGGCGGGGTCGCCGCTGGATGCGGGAATGTTTTTGCAGCTGGAGCCGATCAGGGGCGGGAGGGGCCCGGCGGGGGGAGGGGAGCGAGGGGGGAGGTGCGAAGGGGAGTGCGTCGTTGTGTGTGGGGGAACGTGTGTAAGGGGGTGTGCAAGGGGACGGGGCTGTGCGTGCACAAGGGGTGTGCAAGGGGCGGTGCGGAGGGGGAGGGTGCGTGTCACAAGGGAGCTTGTCCTCGAGCAGGAACACACGGGTCTGTGCACACGTGTGCAATGAGGGGACACACGTGTTGCCCATGATGGAGCATCCCCCAAAACTCAGGATTCCCCATTGCAGGGATGCTCCGTGCACGTTTACAGCAGCATGCCATGGTGCACACATGCACATGGACTGCGTGTGTGCATGTTACCCAGCCATGCATGCACACCCCACATGTATGCACATCTCCCCATGTTGGCGGCACCCCCCGTACACATGCTCACACCCCAGGCTCACCTTCCCGTGTGCACGCACACGCCATGCACAGACCATGGATGGATGGACGGGGGGATGGAGGGAGGGATGGATGGATGGAGGGATGGATGGACAGGGTGATGGAGGGATGCGGTGAGGAATGGATCTCAGGCAGCGTCGCAGGGCCGTGCCTTTGCCTGCATCACCCTCTGCTGCCCGCTGTGGCACCCGCCCGCGGGGTTCGGAGGCGAACGGGGGTTGTTGGTTTTATCTTCTGCAAACCGTGGTTCAAAACCCATTTAATGCTCTTTGGTCTTGGGGGGGGAGGGATTCATTAAATCCGGTGTCTGGTTTAAGAACCCAAAATGAGTCGTCCCTCCAGTTTTGAGGTGTTTCTTTAGCCGCAGTTCTGAGGACACGGGATGGATCTATGCCGGTGCTGTGGGATCGGGCTGCCATCGGTGGGATGAGCTGTGCGGTGGGTCTGGTCTCAGAGCCAGCCCCATGGTTGAGGTGCAAAGCCTTGCTCACCGCAGGGATAAGTCCCTGCGTCTGTTGCCATCTCCCCACACCGAACGCTGCCTGTCCTTGAGCTGTCACCCCCAGGTGGGTGCGATGGCACGGGGGTGGGGGCTCCCTGAATCCTGGGGGGCTGCTGCTGCTCCCTGTTTGAGATCAAACTGAACCTTCACGGTGTTAAATCTGCTTTTGCAGTGGTGGGCAGGCGCCGATCCGCGGGGGTGCTCACCCCAGCTCGTCTGGGGCAGGGTCAGGGACGGGGGTGGCCACGGGTGGGTTTCGGGGGGTGATTTTGGGGTCTTTCTGCCGAATCGCGGGAATTCCCGCAGCCCCACTCCCTGCTCCCGGCGTGGGAAGGGGCGGTGCGAACGGCGGGGGTGGGGGGGAAACGCACCAAGGCCTCTGCCACCGTGTGCTGCTCACCAGGAGCGGTGCCGGGATGGGGGCGCACCCTGTCCCGCCGCGCCCCTCCACTCGAGGGTCCCCGCCTTCATCCCCGGGGTCCCGCAGCGGCGGGGGGGAAGCATTCACTGCAGCCCCCTCCGGCGCCGCGTGGGGGAGTTCGGACCCGGGTGCCGGTGTTCTGGTGGGACACCCCCCCTCCCCGCGGCTCAGCGGGGCCCCGGGGCTCGGGATCTGCCCAAACCGCGCCGGGGGCTCCCCGGCCACGCCCCATCACAGGCCACGCCCATTCATCGCATGGCCACGCCCCCTCCGTACCAAGCTCTCCGCCGCCGGGACTACAACTCCCGTCATGCCTCGGAACCCTTCCCCGGAAGCGGCTTCCTCTCTCTGGCTGCTTCCGGTGTGGCGCTGAGGAGGGAGTGAGGGAGCGGTAAGATGGCGGCAGCGGCGGTGCTGGAGTTCCAGCGCGCCCAGTCCCTGCTCTCCACCGACCGCGAGGCCTCCATCGGCATCCTGCACTCCATAGGTGAGCGCCGCCGCCGCTGCTGCCCCGCCGCCCGCCGCCACCGCCCGCCAGCCGCTTCCTGATGCCCGCCGCTGCTGCCGGCTGCTGACTCACCGTGCGAGCCGGACGGGAGCGAGGCCTGGGCCCGGCTCCACCGGCACCGGCCTGGCCCAGCGCGCTCCACCGACGCGGGGCCTGCACTCGCACCACGGGGCCGGGCCGCTGCCCGCCGCCGGTGGGGGCTCCCCGGTCCGGGAGCTGCCGGGTGGAGCGAACGGCCGAGCCCAGAGCCTGTCAGCGGAGCCCTGCGGCTCGGGCCGGCTTCTGCTCCCCGTTGAGCGCGGTGTGTCCCCGGCGCAGCGGTGTGTGGGCTTGTCTGCCCTGAGACCCGGGGAGCGGCGGGTACCGGGGCTGCGGCGGAGCGGTGCAGGCAGGAGATCGCCGGTGCCGGCTCTTTGCTTCTCGGGTTGTGTGCCAGCGTCTGGGGTTTGCGGCGGGCCCTCAGCGTGCTGGAGGAGGAGAAGGCTCTGCTGGGAGCGATATTCGCTCTGGTAACGCTAAAATTCACCCGGTATTTAAATTACCTTCTCGGCGCCCTGCAGGAAGTTTTGGGGAGTTTCTGTTGGGCTGTGTCTGGAGTTTTAACCTGTGCTTGTTTCAAGACCGATGCTGTTGGCATCAGTCACTTTGTTGGGCTGTCTCGGACATTCAGTGGTGCCAAGATGTTGGTGCTGTCGAGTGGTTTGTAGGCACGTTGTGGACATTATCAGTGTGTACAGGGCAGGGAGAGGGGCTGTGTTTGAAACTGATGCTTGAAAGACTAATTCTTGCTTCTCCTAACGTGATGACTTTGCTGAAAAGGTGCTGTGACCTGCTGTCACCCCGCTGCAGTGGGCAAATGAGTGTTTCCTAATGTCTGTGCTACACCTTGCATGGTCCGTGCAAGTTGCTCACCCCTCTCGGTGTTTGGCTGCTTAATTAGTAGTTGATGTTCTTGAGCCTGTCAACACACCTATAACCAGTCAGGCTCAGGAGTGAATCAGCTTGTGCTGCTGGACGATGTGAGTTGGAGCAGGCCCGAGAACCCCCCAGTGCTGGGGTGCTCCTCTTGAGAGCAAAGTTATTTTGCTGTTGACACCTCGTGTTTGGTTACGGGGGCTGAAAGCTGCAGCCTGCACTCGGGGGCTGCTCAGAGGATCCCAGCTCCCTTTGCAGAGCAGGGCAGCAGTTGGGTGTTGTTTGTGTACAGGTTGGATGGTGGAGATGAATTTTTCCGTGGTAGTAGGTGACAGGGAAGAAAGTGTTGTTTTGTGGCTGACTTACATGAAAATCCTGTTGTGTAAACACAGGTTTGGTGCTGCTGTATGTCATTTGGGCCTTCTGTGTACTTCAGAGGCAGTTACTCATGTTGGTACACAGTGCTGATCAGATCGTTGGAGTTCAGTGTGGGAAGGAGTGCTGCCTCCTGCCGCAGTTGTAACACACGATCTGCTCCTGAGCGAGGAGCAGACTCACCCTGCTCACAGAGCCGATGCTGTTCTTGTGCTGCATTTGCACCACGGGATCACACCTTGGTACGCAAAGCAGAAACATAAGGAATGGCCAAACCAGCACACCCAGCCCTGGAAATTCCATTGCATTTCTTCCACTGGGTTTTGTGCCTTCAGCAGGGACAGTCTGTTCCATGGTGATGCTTTTAAAATGAAACTTGAATAGCTGGACAAGCTTAATGAGAATACTTCAAAACTTAAGTTATATTCAGGTTGGAGCTTGCAGCTGTATCTGTCAGCTGGATTAAAGCTTTTGTGCAGTACAGATGAAGCACTTGGACTTACACCTTTAAACTTTCCACATAATCTGCTTTCCAGATCTCACTGTAGCCTGTTGTAAGTTACTTTTGCTGGTGCCTTTCCATGGGCTGAGGAGTAATGATTGTCCTCTAACTGAAACAGCATTAAAGGTAGCTTCTCAACTCTTTTCCTAGTGAAACGTGATGTCCAGGAGAATGATGAAGAAGCGGTGCAAGTCAAGGAGCAGAGCATCCTGGAGCTGGGCTCGCTTCTGGCCAAGACTGGGCAGGCAGAAGGTGAGCGTGAAATAAGTAACTGAGGTAATGGGTGAGAGACACATACATTCAGATTAATGTAGTCTCCTTATTTGATGAGATGGAAATAAAAGCAGGTTTTGGCAGGGAATGTTCCCTTGGAGACAGGACTAGATAAACAACATAAAATACTAACTGCATGTTACTTGTCCTGGTATTCCAAAAGATTGCTGATGCATTGGGCAGTGTAGTTCCTGATTCTTTGATGTGTGGCCATTTTAATACAGGTGGATAAAGTTTTGTTAAGTTATGTTTGAGATGAGAAGTTTTTCAAGGCCGTGTTTCAAATTGGAAGGTTTGTCCCAAAACGTCCTTACTCACCAGCAGCTTGCTTCTTGATTGAATTGATGTGAGGCTCCCCTGCAGTCCTGATCCAGCTCTGGGGCAACAGCACCAGAGTGATGTGGAGCTGCTGGAGCAAGTCCAGAGGAGGGCACGGAGCTGCTGTGAGGGCTGGAGCAGCTCTGCTCTGGAGCCAGGCTGAGAGCTGGGCTGGTTCAGCCTGGAGAAGAGAAGGCTTCTGAAGGGGAGACCTTAGAGCAGCTCCAGGGCCTAAAGGAGCTACAGGAAACCTGGAGAGGGGCTTTGGACAAGGGTCTGTAGGGACAGGACAAGGGCAATGGCTTTAACCTGCCAGAGGGGAGACTGAGATGACCTCTTAGGCAGAAGCTTTTCCCTGTGAGGGTGCTGAGGTGCTGGCACAAGGTGCCCAGAGAAGCTGTGGCTGCCCCATCCCTGGCAGTGTTCAAGGCCAGATTGGACACAGGGGCTTGGAGCAAGCTGCTCTAGTGGAAGGTGTCCCTGCCTGTGGCAGGGGGTTGAAACTGGAGGAGCTGTAAGGTCCTTTCCAACCCAGACAGCTCTGTGATTCTGTGATTTATCTACTGAAACATTACCTCCTTGCCCAGCTGTACACGGGAGCAAGACTCAACAGTCCTGTTTGTGAATGTATGAAAGGACAGAAATGGAGTAGAGTTCCCTATTCCACGTTTTTTTTTATTGGAATCTGTTCATGTCTCCTGTTTCCTGGAAGGCTCAGGGCAGTGTGTGTGTTCTCCTGTACTTCTCAGGTTGGTTTTGTTTCTTTTGCTGGGGAATATTCTGGCCTTTTCTGCAGCACCTTTCACCTCGAGCGCTATAGCAGCTGATACACCACATCTGTACAAAGTGTGTCTGTCCATGGCAGGCAGTTTGCCATAGTATAGCCCTGATGTTTTCTAACCGTGCGCAACAATGATTCGGAATGTGAAGTGAAGCATATATGCTTTTAACAGTCTGAAACTGGTTGAGGAAAACAAGCAGCAGAAGGTTTAATCAATCTGAAGTTCAGCTGGGTGATGAGAACTAATGTTGGAGTAGCTCACGGAGAGCAGTGTGAGGTCTCTGATACCCACTGATCAAGATCTTAGTTTTATCTTTCTTCTGAAATGCACACGTGGTGTCCTGCTGTCTTTGTAAATACCCATTTTGACTTGGCCATTCATCTGCCCATGTCTGCATGTGTTTGAGCATTCTGGACACTGATCTCCTTTCAATTTGCAGTTGAACAGAGCCTGTGACGAAGTAGATTACTTGCACTTAGATTAGTGCTGGAAACAGAGGTGCTATTTCATCTCGCCTAACTATAGATGTCCACGTTTGATTTCCTACTGTGAGCTGTTTTTATAGTCAGTGGAGAAAAATAAGCCCTTCAAGCACACAGTTCATCTCTTCCTGCAGTTAGAATTTGGAACAAATGAAGCTTGCTGTACAAGTGCCAATTTCTCTAATTGAATATTAATTGAGTTGAGGTCCTTTAACTCAGTAATAGGCGTCTGTGCTGTACAGGTGCCCTTTGCACTCTCATGTTTGCTTCTGTAGAGATAACTAAATTTGGCTTTACTCCTGCACCAGGAAAGATGAGTGTGTTTGGGCTAAAAAGGGGAAATCAACAGAAGTATCTCTTCAAGTAAATGTGTGGATGTGCCCCCAGAGAAGAGTTGTTACTGTTGCAGAACTTGAAATAGTTTTGAGATTAAGCCAAAGTCTTACATGAGTGTAAAGACCTTCAGTGTATTCTCATGGCTAGCTAATAGATTTTTTTTTTTTTTTAAGGGGAAGGCTAAATAATTGAAAATGTCAATGTTAATTCATCAAATCCAGGTTTATGAAGGAGCAAATGTGAAATGTGCTTGTAATCTATTAAAGGAAGCACTAAGATGCAGATCAACAATACGCTGAAGAAAAGGAATTTGACAACACAATGAAGCCAGTTGTGTGTGTATAGATTGGAGTGGGATGACCAGGTTGTGCTTTCTGGAGACACGTGGTGAGGATGTGGGATGAAGAAAGAGGGTACCACAGCTCAGAGATGTGGGAAAGACTGTCACCTTTCCTTTCTGTGTGCTTTCTAGGACGAAGCAGGCTATAGGAGTGAGGAGCAGTCAGGGGCATCAGCATCTTCAGCAGGTACAGCCCTTCCCAAAGATGCTAGCTCCAGGCAGGCACACAGAGCTCAGATCCAATGGGAGTGAATCCATCGCTGCTCAGCCTCACAAGGAAATGACCAAGACTGAGCAGTTTCTGGCCCAAATGAAGCAGATCCCCTCATTGTAGCTCTTGCTGCGTGTGGTTTAGTTTTAGCGAGTGGAATTTCTTTGATGGATTCAAGGTGATGCAATGGCTCATTGGCTGTTTTCAAGTGATAACTGCTCAGAGATGAAGGGATCTGGGAGGAAAATCAGCTGCACTTTGGTGGGGTTTGAAAGTTAAAACTGACTGGCCAAGAGTGGGAAATGAACGTGTAGTTTTTAGAGGACTAACTTCTATTGATCTACAGGCTTTATTTAACAACAGTAGTAATACAAATGGCCTCTTTATCATCTGCTTGGTAGAGATAAAGGGTTGAACTTGTAAATTAGTTATGTATTTTAGGACAGTTCTAGATTTTGATAGCATAGCTTTAAACAATAGGATTGGAAAAACTCGGAGCAGGAATTCGGGTACATGGCATGTTAGCTGTGGAAGCACTTTCTCTAAGGGTGAGCAGCAGAGCTGCTGCTCGTCACTTCTCCAGAGCTGTCAATCACACCCCTTTACCAAGCAAGTAAAAAAAAGAATCCTAAAAATAGTTGACAGTTACATTGGTGGGAAAGAGAAATTTCTATGGGAACTTTGAGCTTGCATGGCTAAATGTGGAACTCGGAGCTTGCATGGCTAAATGTGTAGTTTGGAAAATGTACAGATATATTCTAGCCGTTGACATCAGATCTGTTTTCCAGTGAATTCTTGGGCAAGTGTTGAGCAAGTCAACAGAAAGGGAAGTACTGCAGTATGGGCTTTTCTTTTCCTGAAGTTCCTTTCCTGTATGGAAGAGTGTGTTTGGCACTAAAAACATGATGTGGTTGATTCTGAGGAGCGGGTGTAGTGGAGTGATGTGCTGTAGGAAGAGTTTGTACTGCGCAGTAGTTGAGAGTTGGTAGATCTCATCGAGAGTCTCTCTGCCTTGATGTCAGACAGAACTGGCAAATTCTTAGTTACAGAGCTCAAAGCTATAAAGGATATGGTGCTGTGACCTGATAAGAAGTCAGCCTGTTACCTGTGCTAAGTGCAGCGTTTTCAAGTGTTTGTGTTACTTGCATGAGGGAAGAGCACAAGAACCAGCTGGGCAACTCCAGCTTTAGGGCTGCTTCTCTTTCAAGCCCAATAAGCCTGCAGGGGGGTTCTCCCCACAGCGCAGCAGAGGGGGACAATCTTCTCCCTTGACCTAAACTTCTAACTTGTGCTGTGTGATTCCAAAAACTAACTCCTTTCTGCTCCCGTGGGTGTGGAGTCCTGAAACTGCCAAGATGTTGACTGCTGCGTTCCTCTGCTCTGTAGGAATGACACTTTAAGTGTATTCCTTCTTCATAAGGAAAGACATTTCCTTTGCAGGCTTGAGTCTAGTTTTGTAACTGTAAGCTACTAATGGGAGTAGGAGAAACAGCAATCTAGTTAAGTAAGATCTAACAGGATGATGGGGGTAGTTGAAGTGTTAAGAACTGTCATTTGCTCAGCAGCAGAGCGCGGGGTGTATCGGACTTTATAGGGCTGGCTGGTATGGCAGAGTGAAACATCATGCTGTGAGTCAGTAAAAACATACTTAAGCTATAAACTCCATTTTATAGAAAAATCTCAAAGCATTTAACAGACTCCTCCCATTTTTAAAGCATGCCTGAGGCAAGTGTAGTTACAAATGGTGTTATAATTGGGTGAAATGAAGTAACGGGAAATGTGTGCTGTGCGGGTGAGACAGGAGCTCAGCACTCACCTCTCAGTTGCTCTTTTCCTGTAAATGTGTTGAAAGACTGCTTATAAACTGTTTGATGTAATAATCAAAACAGTTTAATAAATACTGCTGTGTATAGACATGTCAAATGGAACTTTTGGCTGTGTGGTTGTGTTTCATGATTTTATTTTCTGTATGCAGAGCTGGGAGGACTCCTGAAGTATGTTCGACCCTTCTTGAACTCCATCAGCAAAGCAAAGGCTGCCCGCTTAGTCCGATCCCTGCTTGATCTGTTCCTTGATATGGAGGCAGCGACAGGACAGGAGGTGAGATTTAAATTTCATCAGCAGTCTGTCCCTCAAAAGCCTCTAACACCATTATCTGACCCAGTTTGCTCCACGCTGAAGAATTATTCATGTCAGGAAACATTCATTTAATGCATTTGGATAGATTCTATTAATAAAACATTAGATAATTTAATTCACTCATCATCATGTTTGTCTGCAAGCCTTATCCTGCTGCAGGTTAGGAGTAACTCTTGCGCTGAGCAGTTTGATTTGTGTTGCTTGCTGTTAGGTACACAACATCAGTAGTAGTTTGTAGTGTGAGATTACCGTAAATGGTGACAGAATCTTTGCCCCTCTTTTTTAATGGAAGAGGTTAAGGGAGGTGGGGTAGGATGTGTAGGTGAGAAGGGAACCACGGAAGACATCGGGAGAAAATGACTTCACACTTCTTCTAAAGGTAACTTCATAAAAATTATGGTGTTTGGATGCAGTCTCAAAAGGTGGCTTTTTATGGTGGGAGAAGAACTTGGAGTAACAGCGAGGGAAATACAGCCAAGTTAGTAAAATTATTTGCTTTCAAGCATATTCTGAAGCCAACCCCAAAACCTCAAGTAATTGTGACACCTAACCTGTGAGCTTCTGATGAAGCAGTCCTCAGTTGTTTCCATGTCTGTTCAGAGGGACATTTGCTTCCTCAGTGAGATGTATGTTAAGACAACTCTCAAGAGCCCAGTAAAGCAATGAAATTAGAGTTTTCTCCAGCTCCTAATGCTCCAGCTATCACTGTGCAATAAATTGAGACTTCATAATGGCTTTTCATAAAGTGTCCCCATTTAATAAGCTGTGTTGAGCAGCTGACAAGCCCTGCAATGTGGTGCAGCTACAGAGCTGTTCCAGAAAGAGCTGTGATCCAGAGATCTGGGAAAAGGCATTCCTGAGCCTAGCACCTCAGGATGACTTACTGTATATTACTGGCCAGTACTAAATTGACACCCTCTTCTAATGGAGTGAGAACATGACTGCTTTATTCATCAAGAGAATCACAACAGTCTTAAAAGCATGAGAAGCCACTGGGTGCCTTCACTTTGTTTTGAAGCAGTGGATGAAACATTCAGCGTCACTTGCTGACTGGCTCCTGACTCCTGACTCTGCTGCAAACAGTGGAGCCCAGCACCTCTGTTGCTTAGTACTGCTAAAGGACACACATGATCTGGCATATTTAAGCCCTAAAACACGTGCACTTTGTTTTCTTTTATTTGTAGAGCAATTGAAAATACAGTTTTCTCTATAGCTGAGTGAAATGGAGCAACACATGCTGGAAGGGACCTCAAAGTCTTCCCGTCCATTCCTTGCCCTAAGGCAGAATCAGTTCTCATGTACCCAGATGTTTTTATTTCCAACAAAAACACAGCTGCCTCAGAAATGCTATTAGGATTTCAGCAGTAATTTTTACTGGTGAAACTTTGGAAACCAAATTTTTATTTTTGTATTCCAGTGTGGGAGGATTGTCCGTGGTGGCCAGAAAAAGTTATTGGAAGCCAGATGCGTTAGAAAAGGAATTGAAAAAGCTGGTCTGTTGGGTTTTGTGATTGCTAAAGCTTAAATTCAACCTTAGTTTGCTTTCTGAACTTTACTTCCTCTTGCAATATATAAGTGGTATCATACCGTGAATGTTGCTATGAAGTGCAGGAAGTTAATCTAGCAAATGGAATATGAAAATCCACAGCACAATTTAGCTGGTCTGTGTCATTTTGCGCAACATTTCTATGAGTTTAAACTCTGGTTTCAGTCTAATGCAGCCTGAGGCTATAGTGTTCCATGTGTGGTTACCAGTGAGTCTTTGGTGAGAAGCGTGTTAACCTTGCACTGGTGAACTGCAGTTCTCATCAGTGATGAACTACAAAACCACACTTACCCTGCTGTATTGAAAGAGGCATTTTGGGTAGCACTAATGCTGAAGGCTGCCAGCCCGGGCTGGCACAGCATTTGAGCAAGGAATGATTTTGCTTCCTTAAACTACATTGTGGAGATTCAGGCTTTGTTGTATTTCTGTTGCTTTGTAGGAAATTATTGAAGCATACTGCTGTTTTAAAGAGGGGCAGCAGAAGGCTTTACACATTTCTTTCTGCTCCCTTTAAGGTTGACCTGTGTTTAGAGTGTATTGAATGGGCCAAATCAGAGAAGAGGACTTTCCTACGTCAGGCTCTGGAGGTATGTTACATTGTGGATCCCAAACCTGTGTAATAGGGTTTTCCCTTTATCACATTTAATACCTGTAAAACTTGTAGTGTGTTGTCTAGGTCTTTGTACATGTAATGGATGGGTTATAAGGCCAGGCTGGATGGGGCCTTGAGCAACCTGCCTAGGGTGAGGTGTCCCATGGCAGGGGGTTGGAACTGGTTAATCTTAAGGTCCCTTTGAACCCAAACCATTCTATTGTTCTATGATAAGTGTTAAAGTTAGTGACTCTTCTTGAAGAGGCAGGATTTTACCCGTTGTCTTTAGACTGGCTGATCTTGCAAATGGTAGATCTTGCAGAACTGGACCATATAATTTAATGAACACAAACTAATTTAGTGAAGTCTGTGAGATAAGAATATGAAGTTTCGTTTTACAAAATAAATCTGTGCTACCTCTCTTTGGCTTCCCTCACAGCAGTTCCTTTTCTGTTCTCCAGGCGAGGCTGGTCTCTTTGTACTTCGATACCAAGAGGTACCAAGAAGCACTGCAACTAGGTGAGTCTTCCACTAGGTGGTGGTAGTAGATCTTGGCTTTGAGGTTAGTCTTGAGGCTGACAAGGGAAATAATGCGTCGTGCCTCTTCAGTTTTGTAGGACTTGGGCATTGATTTTTCAGAACTGTACCTGTTCTGCCACGTTTTGCTATAGCTTGATGATAACAGCTTTTAGACATATTTTTATTCTCAGCATTTGTTCATTTCCAATAATTGTGGAAGCAGAGATGAGCTGTATCCTGCTAAATGCCATCAGTTTGGCTCCTGCTGGAACATACATAGTACAATGCTGTGGTCAGAGAGTTTTGCCCAAAAACACAGTAAAAGCAGTAGTAATGCCAGGAAATGGCAAACCTCTAAGGATGTAATTGGGCAAGCTCTTGTGCAGCAGTGTAAGGGCTTCAAGAACTTGCTTCTGCACCACCTGAGATGGGGTAACTAACCCTCCTGTTCTGCTGCAAGGCAGAGTGAAGCAGCTCAGTTCTATGTCCCAGCTCCCTTTGGTGTTGTTTAGACGCTCATTTTGCACATGACTGTAATATTGTAAGATGAGGTTTAAGCTGTCTTGTGCAGGCTGATCTGCCAGCTCAGTACGTGGGTGGGTGCACTGACATGGACAGAAGTGTTCACCCATCTCACCAGCCCCCTGTAACTTCTTGAACACTGTGGTGACAAGAGTGTGTTGTGTCCAGAGTTCTGTGGGTGACTTGGATCTGATCTGAATATCAAGTTATGTGAAGTGCACAGAATTAACTATCAAGTTAGAATTGCTTTGCATACAGATGTGTCATGAACTCGGGTTTAAACTGATCAGACTCCACACTCCAAAGCTGTGCTTCAGTAAATTAATCACTTGGATGATGGGAGTACAGCACAGGGAGCTGTGAAGGCCTGCCATAGGACAGCCTCCCTTCCTGAAAGCCTGCCCTGCTGTGGGGGAAGAAGGGTGTCATCTGGAAAGACTTGGTTTGTGTAGTTGTTGATGCAGAGCAGATCATAAAGGTAATTGTGTTCTTTCCCACTGCTAGGCTCTCAGCTTCTTCGGGAATTGAAAAAGATGGATGACAAGGCATTGCTGGTGGAAGTGCAGCTGCTAGAAAGTAAGACTTACCATGCCCTGAGCAATCTGCCAAAAGCAAGAGCAGCCTTAACCTCTGCACGAACCACAGCCAACGCAATCTACTGTCCACCCAAGCTGCAAGCAGCGTTAGACATGCAGTCAGGTAAAGCTCTTCAGGATGAGGGGAAGTTCTGGGCCTCATCGTGATGCATTGGTTGACTGATATTTGTTCTTTCCTGAGTGAATCATAGAAAATGATGCTAGGTGGGACCTGAATACCCACAAGTCTGCCCAGCTGCCTCTGGGCAGGATCAGCTGTAATTACATTCTTCCTGACAAATGTTTTTTCAGCCTGTTCTTGAAAGCGTACAGTAACAGGTCCATAATCTCCCTGAGCATTCACGGTACACTGTGTTAGTACAACTGTAACGTTGTTTCTGACCTAATTTGCAGGCACTTACCTGGAGTGCTCTCAACTGTCCCTTTAAGAGAGGGCATAGATGTTCTCCTGGTAGAGATGAGGTAGAGGGAAGCACAGAAGCAAAGATTCCCTCCACTGAAGTACCAGATAAAGCACTAGGCATCCAAATTGTTCTGTCTTTTTCTGCACATTCAGAATTAACTCTGATGCCTGCCTTTTTGTTCTTCTCTACAGGTATTATCCATGCAGCAGAAGAGAAAGACTGGAAAACAGCTTATTCATATTTTTATGAGGCGTTTGAGGGATATGATTCAATTGACAACCCAAAAGCCATCACTGCACTCAAATACATGTTGCTGTGCAAAATCATGCTAAACATGTACGTGGCAAATGGTTCTGTGAAGAATGCTTCTTACATTTAAATGGGAAAGGCTTTTTGCTTATGACTGTAATTGTCTTTATGACCTAATCAGTGCTTCTGGTACAATGTTACTTGAATTGTAGTAATTTGCTGTCAGTCGGGAATTTTGGAGACACCCTTAGGTTAAAGCTGTGTTGTTGAATAAGTGCTCTTTTCCATCCCCTTTCTAGCCCAGAAGATGTACAAGCATTAGTGAGTGGGAAGCTTGCTCTGCGGTATGCAGGAAGACAGGTATAGAAACTTCATCTCTCTATCTTCCTATTATCTCTGAGAATATGATGCCATGCTGTTTGCCAAAAACATTGGTCTTTTCATACCAAAATGCCCTTTGCTTCTGAGTGTCCTGAATAAGAACCAGAACTGATTAAATTACCAGGAGTAATTACCAGAAGTCATCTGCCTTCAGAGGGAATACAGTGATTCTCACAACCTGGCCTGCTCACTTAGTTTTCTGTTTTAATCTTCCCTGCTTTCTTCATGAAGTACTAAATGCCTAATGCCCTGAGGTACTCATGTCTCAACCCTCACCAGCTCTGCAGCCATGGAGCTGATGGATTTAAATCCAAGTTACTCATTGTTTTTACTTGTGTTGTAGCAAGTCCTGAAAACCCATTCATAGCAGCATAGTTGAGCAGCTTGAGACCTAGATGACTGCAAGGTGGAAGCCAAGCAGCTGGGGAGATGTTGAATCAAGTGTTTATTCTAACATGTTAACTTGCCAGTCTGTGAAGCTGTCTCCGTATTAAATCCAGGGATACTTATGTAAGTACAGGGCCAAAAGCCAAGCGTGCCAGGGTCTGAGCCAGGCTTACACACTGATGCCCTCAGTGGCTTTGCCCAGCCGGTTATTTACTTTGACGCAGAAGCTGATACTCATCTACTTCACAGAGGACCAGGGAAGCTCTTTAGTAGAGGAGGTCGGTGAGCATATGTGCTAGAAAGAGTCTGAAGTGGGCATATCCCTGCATTTATCCCTGCTAGATCATGTAGGGCAGCTCTGGTCCTGCTTCACCTGCTTCCCCCAGGTGGCAGCTGGGTTGGAAGCATCTTTTCAGAGCACAAGGGCAGTGCTGTACAGGAAATCTCAGCTGGTCCCTGCCCTGGCCTCCTGATTCAGCACTGAAGGCAAGTTCCTGCAGCAGCTGTGGAAATGGAGCTGGGGGGGCAGAGGCAAAGTGGGCAGCCTTGGGGCAGCTTGCTGGGAGAGATGGTAGCAGAAGCCTGGGCCTGATGCACCACAGCCACTGGGCTGTCCTGCTTGTCTCGTGAGCTTGTGCCTCTCACCACTTGGACACTGTTCTTCTAGAGATGCTACTGTTCTGTTCAGTATAAATATGGCAGTTTGATTGTGGCTGAGTCTTGCTTGCTTTGAGCAGCTGTGGAGTAGACAAGAAACACTTTCTGATGCTGTCCACAGTAGGGTGTCCAGAGGACTTCTGCCATGCCCCTGCTTCTCAGCAGGGGACTTGGGACATGCTGAAGGAGACACACAGCTTATGAGCTGAAAACGGCCATGTTCATTAAGCAAGTGCCAGAATGTTCACTTTCCTGCAGAACTGGATCAAACTTGCTCCCAACCTGCAACCTGATAGGAGCTGCAGCTGGTGTTCCCAAACCTTGCACAGCTCAAGGTCTTTGTTTCTGTGGAGCTGATTTCATGCTGTGTCCTGCAGCTGCTCTGCGTGTTCTCCTTACGAGCAGCTGTTCTTACTCTGCCTTTGTGGAAGTCATACTGACATGGCTTTGTAGCAAGAGGAACATTCCCATTTTGCTGCTTAAGCACGTTTCCAATATACTGCACAGTTGGCATAATAACACTGAGAGGAGAACCCAGGAAAATAACCTCTCATTTTCTTTCTCTGCAGACAGAAGCACTAAAATGTGTGGCACAGGCCAGCAAGAACCGATCACTGGCTGATTTTGAAAAGGTGAGTCAGGAGACAGAGAATGGGGCCTGCCTGGAAATGCCAGGTTTGGAGAGTGGTAGGAGCCATTACATTCCACAGCAGGAAACCATGAAGACATTCAAAGAAAGCAACAGTGCATCAACACATGCCCCACCATAGTTAACTGGGTTGGTTTTTGCAGCCTGGGGAGTAATAGCTGGCTGTAAACTAGGGGGTTTTCCCCTTTTTTTAAAAAAAAAAACAAACAGCTTTTGGTGCTGTTCACTGGGATGTGCATTTTCCTACTTTTTTTTTTTTTTTCTGGCTTCAGCAAGAATACCACAGAGATAAGGGAGGGGATTCCCATGTCAGGAAACAATCCTGCCTCCTGAGTGGAAACCAAGAGATTCTCTTGCTAAGCTTCAGCAGTGTAAAGATGAAAGATGCTTGAAAGGCTGCCAGGCTGTTGTGACCTGGCCTTTTAGCTAAGTTATGGATTGGATTAACCACTGATACTTTGCTGGGTAGGGAGAGAAGACTGTTTCAGACTTAGAGGACCTTAGGGACAGGAGACCTGTTGCTGCGTCAGTTATTTGATCCCATTGTGTTTTCTGCAGGCTCTGACAGACTATAAGGTGGAGCTCAGGGACGACCCCATCATTAACACTCACTTGGCTAAGCTCTACGATAACTTATTGGAACAGAACCTGATCAGAGTCATCGAACCCTTCTCCAGAGTACAGGTAAATGTTCCAGCAAGCACAGCAACACACTGGCACCTCTGTCCCCTGCTGCTGGTGGGTGAGGGACTTGTCCCCATACAGAACACTTCTTACTTGGGAGCGACTCAGCAGTTCCAGAGCTCAGGGTTCATCATGTTTAGCCTAAAAATGATAGAGAGCTGAGGGGAACTTTGGAAACCCACGTTTTGGAGTGATTGCCCTTTCTACCTGTTTCACTTAGTGTCTGCCCTCCACGTTGAAGGTGGACAGAGTTTGGCTTTTCAGGGTTCTCACATGGCGTGGGTAAAGCTGCAGTAATCTTGGAGAAAACCTGTTATTTCATGTTTCAGAGTGAAATGGGTTTAGGTGTCTAGTCCACCTTCAGTTAAAATTGGATGTGAAAGCTGAAGAACATTAAGCTGCAAAGCCATTGGAGATGGAAGAGCCCCATAGTAGATATTGTGTGTCAAAAATGCAGCTAAAGATTTACTTAACTCTGTTGGTCTCTCTTACAGATTGAACACATATCCAGCCTCATCAAGCTGTCAAAGGTAAGAACATCACTAGAAATCGGTGGTACATCTTAAGAGGGCAAAGGAATTGAGGTCAGATCCAGTTGCCCCAGGGAAATAAATGTAGGCTACTAAGTCTGACAGATCAGCTCCACAGCATTCACAGGCAAATACCACTCTTGGAAACTGAACTTTAACATAGACAGTCCCCAGCAGGCATCAGACTGGCTTCCTCTGCAGTGGACTTGTTACTAGCTGTAACCTCACCTTCCTTCATGTGGGTTTTACTCCTGGTGTTAGTGCTTTCTTTTTACTGGAGGCAGACTTTCCTCTGCTGTAGTAACAGCTCCTGTTGTGGCCAGCTGAGTTTTCCCTGCTGACCTGCATTTAATCCTGATGAGTGCACCCAGAGGAATCTTTCTTAGACCCCTAAAACACAGGATCCAGCTAATCCCTCTGCAGTTTCATTAGGGACGCCTGTGTCACACTGACTATTGCAATAACTGCTTTACAGATAATCCCAAACAGATTAAGTTTTAGGAAAAGCCACTGTAGTTCCAGCCTGTTGTATCCTAAAATGCTGTTGTCCCATGTTGGCATTAAGGCCAGAGGTGTGGAAGTATGCCAAGCTTTGCCCTTATGGTTGTTACGTCATCTGTCTTCCTTCTTTCTCTGTGCAGTCTTTCCCTAGGCTTGCCCTTGGTGTCTAACACAGTGTCATGGTTTAAATCCAGTAAAAGCTGGACAGCAGTTTACCTGCAGAACCAGCACCCCCTCCTGCAGTGAGGCGTGGGCAGGGGGTCACCCTGCTACTGAGTGGCATAAATGAAGCTTGGCCAACACTTGACTAAATATTTGCTGAACCAAGTGAGAATGCTCCACATCCCCTATGAGTGTCTGGATGAGATGGCAGATGCACCCTCTTCTGTGCAGCAGGGGGCAAGACATCCTGGTCCTCTTGTCGTTAAAAGCTGCTGCTTAATTTCCTCTGTCGTCTAAAGCATATGGTATTATCAAAGCAACGTGCAAAGAGAGACCTGTCCTGACACCATGTTCAGGGATAAAATAGCTGGTATTAGGTAGTGCTTATATGCCACCAGGGCTGTTGAGTGTGGCGTAGTGAAATTCACATTTATTTTATATAGTTTGGGGAGACTTTTAATGTTTCTGCTTCAATTTCAGGCTGAGGTAGAAAGGAAGCTGTCACAAATGATCTTGGACAAGAAATTTCATGGTGAGTCTGCATTCTGCAGTCCTGACTGCCTCACTGCCCACAGCCAGGCTGTGTGTAAGCCAGCTGGGGATAGACTCCTCCTTATCACTGCACCTCTGAGGCCCATGTGTCTTCCTCAGGCAGCTCTGCTCTGCTTCAGATGGAGGACATGCAAGTTAACTGTGGGAAGAGTAGAGAGTGGTGGGTTTATCTGTTACTCTGTTGTCATGAAGGCTGCTCCTATCACTCTATGGGTTTGTTGAGCTCGAGACTTACCAGAAATGCCTCTGCTTATGTTTGCACTGTCCCTAGTGTCAGTTTAGTAACCCCTCTGGCTCTGGCTAAGCAAGACCTGTGGCTGAAGGAAGCACATTGGTTAGCGAGCAGGTTGGGAATTGTGGAATTCAGCCGTGGGGCCCATCTGGCACCTGGAAATAGTGTAATTATCAAAGGTAATAGGTCTTACCAAAGGTCTGAGCCAACCTCTGGGCACAGGTACGGTGGCTGTTGGGGAATGTGCAGGCACAAGGCAGAAGCATCTCCTGGGTGTCTTGTCATGCTCCTCTCTGGGATGATTTCATTTCTCTGAGGAAGCTGCAGCTAATGCAGTGCAGCCAAAACCCAGCCAGGGCTATTGGCTGGGCAGATCCCTGCGTTCCTGCTGTGTGGAAGCTGTGATGCATGGGGATAACTGCAGCGTTGTGCCTGCAGGCATCCTTGACCAAGGCGAGGGAGTCCTCATCATCTTTGACGAACCCCCTGTAGACAAAACGTACGAAGCTGCCCTCGAGACTATTCAGAACATGAGTAAAGTAGTGGATTCGCTCTACAACAAAGCCAAGAAGCTAACATAGGTGAGTGGGGGCAGAGCTGCGTCCTCGAGCCTCGCTGCATGTCCTCTGCATTGACATGGCTCTGTTTTCTCTTTGCAGAGCTGAATTTGCTGTCATGTGGAGCGTGTGTGTGACAGGAGAGTGAAACCTTTGGGAAATGTTAGGAGACTTGGATTTATTTTTTTTCCTTTTTTTCTTTTTTTCTTTTTTTTTCTTTTTCTCTTTGTTCTACTTTTCGCTCGGAAAGTTTTTAAACTTCCTCATCCAGTGCATCCTGTATCCATATGATGCGTGTTCCAGTTCCCATGTAATCTTTACTGGCCGAACTTTGTATCTGGGGGGGGAATATTGTTTAAACAAAGAGGGTATTCTAAATAAAAGGAAAAAGGCTTACACTACCTAAACATGTGCTTTCCACTTCCTGAGGGATGGCAGAGAGTTAAGCAGGGACAAAGTTTTGTTACCAGTAGGTGCCCAAAACAAGTTTGTTTCATCTCTCCCTCTCTCTGCTCTCAAGGTTGAGACTTGCAGTGTGTAACAGCCAAGTTGATTCCATTTGTACTGAACCAAAAAAGACCCAAAATGTACAGACTGGTGGTTTGTTTTTGAATCCTGAAGGCCTCCTATCCCCTCAAAGCAGCTCTGCAGGGATGTGCCCAATGGCTTCTGTGCCCAAGGACTGTGCTGTGGAGCTGCTGCTGTGCTGCGCCAGCCCCAGCCCTCTCCAGACACCAAGGCTGGGTTGTGCTGCAGGAGCCAGCGCTCCTCCCTGAGGCCTGGTTTGCATGCTCCTGTTTAGACTAGACTAGAGTGTCTGTGTTTATCCTTCACCCCACCTGCACTGGTAGGAAGAGCAGGAGCGCAGCGTTCCCAAGGCTTCCCCTCCCTCCAGGAGCCAGACCCTGGTGCCCATCAGCCTCCCATTGTACCTCTGCTGCTGCTGGGGCTCTTACGTTCCCAACAGCCGATGGGAGACAAGTTGGAATGTCCCAGAGTAGCGCCCATGAGGAGCCAGGGTCGGTAGGTGGGGTGGAGCAGGGCGTTCTGCAGCATGTGACACTGTCCAGTGAGGTTTGAGCTGGGTTCAATGCCATTTGGGCAGTGTAAGCTTCCACGGCTCTGTCCTGCTCATCTCCATCTCCCTCCCACTGTCCCTCTCCACGTTTTTCTTACAAGCCCCCTGTTTTGTACAAGGGTTCTGTCCTGGCAGGAGCTGTTTTGCCTTCACTCTTTAGACTGGCTGATTCTTTTTATGCTTTTCTGTTCACATTTTAACCTCTCTGTCATCTCATTTTATGATTTTATTCTGTGTTTCATTTCCATCTCATCCCGTCGGTCGCTGTTTGGGTTTTTGGCACCATCAATATCAAATGTACAAACGGTTCTTGCTAACCAGCACCAGGTATATCTGATGTTCAGATGAGTTCCAATAAAATACGTTTTTTTTCAAGCTTCTGTCTCCTGTCTTCAGCGGAGGCAGGAAAGGGGCCCCTTCCGTGCTGATCTCTCTGCATGTAGGGAAGGGCATGGGAACCAGGCTGGAGCTCACGGGGACAGCATCTGGGGATGGTGTTTGAGACGTGGAATGTGAGGGACCGTGTTTTAAGCAGCACATTCATGGGCTGGGACCTCTTCCTGGCACAGCAAGTAGAGTTACAGGATTAAGGTGTATTATTATAAATGAAGTTATGAATTATTATTATAGCTTTGTGGTATGATGGACACAATGGAGGCAAGGCTGGGATGCAGAGGGACCTGGACAAGCTGGAGTGGTGGGACCGTATGAATCTCATGGGGTTCAACAAGGCCAAGTGCAAGGTCTGAATTTGGGATGGGAGGAGAAGATGGATCAGGGACTCCCCTGGTTGTCACTGCATGGCTCTGAGTGCCTGGCCTGGCTCAGCAGCAGCCCTGGTAGAAGCAGCAGTTTCTGCAGAGCTTGGGCCCAATTTGAGGTTTTCTTTACTAAACCCCAAGTTCATGGTGGGCTGGCCCCACCGGTGCCTCTGGGGACACCCCTTACCCCGGGGGGCTGCGGTTGTGGCTGGAGGAAATGGGAGGTTTGGGGGTTTTGAAGCCTTTGCTCCGTGGGGAGGGGACCGGCGGCTGCGCGTTAGCGGCGTCAGTGGCTTCCGTGCAGGGAGGGGTTACAGACGGGCCCGGTTTCGGCCGAGCCCCGAGCAGGCGGGGTCCGGGTGAGGCTTTGCCCCGTTCCGTTGCCGCTGCAGCAGCACTGGCCCCGCTCCTCCCACCGCGGCGGGTGCTGAAGCCCTGCGGCCTCCAGCGGCTGCACTGCGCCCGGGCCCGAGAGGTCTCGGGGGGTCGCTGCGGGGGCTCCGGTGCTGCCGAGCGGGAGCGGGGCTGAGCTGCGGCCCTCGGGGCCCGGCGGCGCTTTCCCTAAACCCGGTCCCAGCCTTTGAAACGCCGCAGCGGAGGCGGCGGTGTGGGCGCTGGGCCCCGGCCAGAGCTGGGGCGGGCACGGGCGCTGCCGCGCGGGGGTTTCAGGTTTTATTTCCGGTTTTGTGTGAATCCTTCGCTGTTTTTTCATCATTTCCCCCGGGCCGGGCCCGCACCGGGCGTGGCCTGCGGGGCGTGCGGATGGGACTTGCCCGCCCCTTTCCCGCCGGCGCGGCGGGCGCACGTGGCGGCGCGGGGCGGGACGGCGGGGGCGCGCACTGCGCCGGCAGGAGCGCGCGCGGCGGGGCGGGGCGAGGCGCTGAGCGGCGGCGGCGGAGCGGGCAGCGCGCGCGGGGCCGCAACGGGGCCGGGGCCGGGGCCGGGGCCGGGGCGGGCGGCGGGGCCCGCCGGGCGGCCGGCGCCATGGGCACGGTGCTATCGCTGTCGCCGAGCTACCGGAAGGCCCCGCTGTTCGAGGAGGGGGCGGCCACGGTGGGGCACTACACGGCGGTGCAGAACAGCAAGAACGCGAAGGAGAAGGGCCTGAAGCGGCATTCGCTGATCTCGGTGCTGCCGTGGAAGCGCATCGCCGCCGTCTCCGCCAAGAAGAAGAGCTCCAAGAAGGTGCAGCCCAACGGCGGCTACCAGAGCAACGTGACCCACCTCAACAACGAGAACCTGAAGAAGTCGCTCTCCTGCGCCAACCTCGCCACCTTCGCCCCCCCGCCGCCCCCCGCCGCCGCCGCCCTCGCCTCGGCGCAAAAGGCTCCGCCAACCGCGCCCGCCGCCGCCGCCGCCGCCACCCCGCGCCGGGTCGTGGTGCAGGCGTCCACCAGCGAGCTGCTGCGCTGCCTCGGCGAGTTCCTCTGCCGCCGCTGCTACCGGCTGAAGCACCTCTCTCCCACTGACCCCGTGCTGTGGCTGCGCTCCGTGGACCGCTCGCTGCTGCTGCAGGGATGGCAGGACCAGGGCTTCATCACGCCGGCCAACGTGGTCTTCCTCTACATGCTCTGCCGGGATGTCATCTCTGCCGAGGTGGGCAGCGACCACGAACTGCAGGCGGTGCTGCTCACCTGCCTGTACCTGTCCTACTCCTACATGGGCAACGAGATCTCCTACCCGCTGAAGCCCTTCCTGGTGGAGAGCTGTAAGGAGGCCTTCTGGGACCGCTGCCTCTCCATCATCGACCTCATGAGCCCCAAGATGCTGCAGGTCAACGCCGACCCGCACTTTTTCACCCAGGTCTTCGCCGACCTCAAGAAGGAGAGCGGCTCCGAGGAGAAGGGCCGGCTCCTCATCGGCCTCGACCGGTGAGCGCCCGCCCGGGCCCTGGCCCCACTCCCCGGGGCTTGTCCCGGCGGGATGGAGGGGGGCGGCGGGAACTGCCGCCGCTTCTTGGGCCCGACCCTGGGTTGGGGGGTGCGGGAGACTCCGCAGCCTCCGACAAGTGTCGCCCCCTTTTCCATCCCGCTGATTGAGGGGGGAACCCCCCCACCGATACCCCCACTTTCCCCCCCGGGGCTGGCGGAGCGGAGCGGGGCTCCGGCGGCCGCATCCCCAAGACAAAGACCCGGGAGGGGGAAACGAGGGAAAAAAAGGAGAAAAAAGGAAAACAAAAAAAAAAAAAAAGGAAATTGCTCTAAAGGCTCCGCCGGAGGCTGACGGGGCCGAGCGGGACTCCCGGGAGCGGGACAGCGGCGGGCCCGGCCCCCCCTCCCCCTATTTATTTTCTTTGAAGAGACTCGAAATTCCCGAGCAGGGCCGGGGGGAATCACCGCAACTGTTCCGTGAGCTCAATGTGAACCGTCTCGTCCCCATCGTGCACTGATCATGAGTATTGTGCTAAGGATCTACTTGAGTGTGCAAGGAGAGAGCCACATGCTGCTACCCGAGGTACTTTCACAACAAAAAACCCAACAAACTACTAACCTGCGGGGAGGGGACACATGAAAAAACACCCCCCTTCTTTATTCTTTCATTGTTGCTTTGCCAGTGGTATTGCGCATGCGAACAGGAGCATTTTGTGTCTTAAAAAAAAAAAAAAAAAAAAAGAAAAAAAACACAAAAAGGAAAAAAACCGAACACATTAAAAATAATAATAATCAGAAGAAAAGCCCTTCCTGAGCGATGGCTGTAACCAACCCCAGGCACAAAGCACAGCCCCGTGCTGCTGCTCCCCGATGGGGACTGACAACTCCTTTTGGGTTTGATTTTCCTTTTCTTCTCCATCTGCACCCGTCTTGTTCTGTTCTGCTCCATGGGGCGCTGCAGTGGCAAGCGAGCAGGAGCAGCACCGTGCCATCTCTTTGACTCCTCACTCAAAGCTCTCCATCGCTGTACAGTGGGACCCCGCTAATGATACATGTGTACGTCCAGGTTGTTTTATTTTAGTGCAATCTCTTCTGTAGCTCTTTGTTGACCAAATTGGTGGGTTCTTGTTACTTCTTAATTTATATTTGTCTCATTTCGTATGTGTGTGTATAGTGCGTTTGTACGTATGTGTGGTTTATAACCTGACCGCCTGTGTCATGGGGCTCAGTGTGCCTGTAATTTAATCCCCTCCCCTTATTTTTATTTATTTTTGTACTGTGCTGATTAAATAAAAATGCACTGACCATCCATTACACGACAGCGCGTCGTAGCCGAGTCGTTCCTGCAGTGCTCAGTTCCAGCGCACCACTGCTGGCGGCGGGAATGGGATTTGTGGTGATGGAAGTGGGATTTAAGGCCAGTTTTAACACGGGCTTTATCGTGTTCTTGGTGCTGGGGTCGCCCCTTGGCTGGGGGCTGCTGGAGGTGCAGGTGAGGAGGTGCCTTCAGCACACCAGAGGGGAACAGTCAGGTTATCAGGACGCCAAAACTCCACTTCCCATTGTGCAGCCGAGCTGCCGCGACACTGGCAGCGCCAGAGCGGGATGCAGCTCATGGGGCTGCTTTATTTATTACAGCAAATGATGTAAACAGAGCCTGAGGTCCATGAGATTTGGTTTTTTTTCTGTTTTTTTTTCCTCTTTTACACATTAAAACATCAATTAAAAAAAAGGGTTCATTGCATCATCACCCCCGGCTGCAAATCAAAATTCAATTTGGACATAGTAATTTATGGGAAAACCCAGGAATAGATATATTTTAGATATATTTTATATATATATATATATATAAAACCAGAGCAGGAACAGATACTGTATTTTATAAAGACACATTTCATCACATACAATATTGCCATCTCATAGTCTTAGGAATCTCCCAACCCTGCGATATCTTGCTGTCCATCATGATCTGATGCAACCACTTCTTTGGAGGGACAGCAACTAAAAGTGCTGATTAAAACTCCTGCCCCTACCTTGCCTCGGGTTAGAGTTGCTGGGGGGGACATGGGGACTGGTAGATGTAAAAAGCAAGAAGTGCAAATAGAAAGGCACAGCAATGGTGAGGGTTTTCCTCCAGGTGCTTCTCCAGGGGGATGCAAACAGGAGCTGTGGTGGCCAAATGGGAGCTGGAGTGGCCAAACTGGAGCTGGGGTCACCCATGGCTTCAGTGTTGGCATTGCTGCTCCTGAAGGGCTGATGGGGTTATATGAGGAGGTGGAGGGACCTCGATGGTGTTCCATGCTCGTGTGCAGGGTGAGGTCTGGGGCTGCTGCATGGGTTTGTTGTCAGCTCCAGGTTCCCGATGTCCCCAGTGGTGGTGGGTGAGTTGTGTTTGCAGTATCTGGAAGAGCTTCTCAAGGGCTTTGGGCAGACCCAATGCGCAGAGCCCTCTGGAGCAGGAGCCATCCCAGAGCTGGTTACTGGTGCCTGGGACGCGGTGCTGGGATACTGTTGGGGGCCTGGTCTAAGGCCAGGGATCCTGTCAACCACAGGGCTCCAGCATGGGGCCTCCCTGCTGAAGAGCACTGGGAGGCTTTAAGCTTGTCCCACTTAAATCCAGAGCTGGAGCATCTCTGCACTCAAGGTACCCCTTAACCTTGGGTCTGGGTGGTTGTGGTGTGGTACAAATGCTGCAGCAACCTGTCCCTGCACCCCACATCCATGGCATGGCTTTGGGAAGCCATCCATTAACAGGTCTTTGGGTGAAAAGCCTCTTCCAGCCTCTTTGCAGCTCGCTGTTTGCCTGCTGGGTCACAACACAGACCCCCTGTGTCCAATGGGCTGGAAATCCTGACCTGACCAGCAGTGCCAGGACTCTGAATGTCCAATCCCAACATCCCCTCAATGGCACAAGGCCACCTCTGCTCCAAAGCCCCAGAGCAGCAGCAGCCTGAGATATGGTGGGAATCAAAAGCCCGTCAGAACACACATAAACACCAGGCTCAGGGTTATCTGAGCCGGGCAGACACGAGCACCATGAGGCAGGGAAATGTGATGCCACCAGACAAGCCAAGGTGAGGCACGGACTCCCCAACATCAACCCCTAAGCTGGAAACACCCAGGGAAACACTCGGAAGGGTCCAGCCTGGGTATTTGTAGCTGGGGTTGTGCTGCTGCCCCTCACCTGGTGCGGACGGATGTGCCGGAGTTGGTGTTCAATAGTGCAAAGGAAGGGAGCTGAAGCTTCAGCCCCCTGAGCTCCACGTGTTTCCAGACTAACCCACCTGCAGTGGGTCCTTTCAGCCCTCCCTGAACCTCAGTGCTGGGCCTAACACAAAGCCACGTGGAGCATCCCAAATTCAGCAAGGCCACTTTGGTCCTAATGGGAATTCACTGGATTTTAGGTCCCTGGAGAGGGCAATTAAGGCAAAAGCAACGCAGGACTAAAATAAATCAAACCTCTGCACTGTGAATCCCACTCTCCTTTCTGCTGGTGGACCTTGATCCAAGGGTTAGTGAACTCCAGGCAGGAAAGCAGCAAGCCAAGGGGTGTATCTCCATGTACTATCCTAACTTCATGCATGTGGCAGGGCTGGAAGAGTGTGGAGCATCTCCTTGGCATGGGAAGCCAGCCCTCCTTTAAAACCTGGCTCCGGTTCCACTGGGATTTGGTCTCACAGAACCAGACTGCCTGAGCCGGTTTATCTTTGGTTCCTACAGTAAAGGCTGCATAATATTGCAAAACAGGACACACAAAAGAGAACACAGAAGGGAATATTGGAGAGGGTTTAGGAAATCAGTGTGGGAAAGGGTGTAAGTACCTATAAATGCTTTTTTTGGGAGTAATTCAGAAGCACTTTCCTGACATTCTGCCCTGTTTCAGAAGATGGATAACAGGTCACTGGCTATTTTAAGCCTTTGTTGCGTGGTAATAAAACCCTCTCCTGACTTTGGGTTTGCAGCTTTAGAGCTCAAGCCATAGCTGAGCATCTCTACATGAGACCCCTTGAAAAGTCCAAGGCCAGGGAAGGGCGCTGGAAGCCCCAGCCTGTGTCCCCTGCTCCTGGCTTGCTGCGCCAGGCGGAGGGGGATGCTAATTCCCTGGCACGCAGAGGATGAAGCCGGAACGATGCTTGGTGAAATCCGGTTGGGATTGGTTGATCTTGGTTTCCACAGAGACGGTGCATTTCCGCCCGTGCAGGCTGCACTGCACTGGGTTGGTGACACTGACTTGCAGAGCGCGCTTCTCACTGCAACGCAAGAGGAGACAGAGGAGTCAGGGAGAGACGGGATGTGCCGGGATCCCAGAAGGGAGGGGATGTGCCCAGGACAAGGCAGGGAGAGGGGTTTTGTGTCAGGGATGCATCCTGCAGCAAGTTGAGAGTGCTGTCTTTAGCCAAGGTTCAGCTCTAAGCCCAGCTTTCGGGCTTGTTTGAGCACGTGGAAGACTCCCAGGCAGGGAAACGAGCCCCCCAGGGACTTTGGCATCGGGATCAGAGCTGATGGAGGAATATCACTTCCTGGGAAGACTAAAGGCCGAGTTGCAAAAGGCCCAGAGTCTGCTGCCAGCTCGGGCACCCGCAGTGGAATGACCTAGTGAGCAGTCACTCCTACCTCTATAGTGACAATAATGACAATGTCATCCCTTGATCTGAGCTGAGAGAATAGAAATACAGCATGAAACAGCTGAAAGAATCACAGGAAGGGTTGGTTTGGGTTTTAATTCCTCCTCCAGACAGACAGACCATGAAGCCTCATGGGGTCAGAGCAGCACTGAACAGCAGCACTGGGACAAAACTGTGTCATCAGGAGCCATTCCCCATGTTTTTAACCCTTTAACCCAGCTTTGGTACTAAAAATTATTCCCTTTGCAAAATCCCTCCTCACCTGCACTGCCAGTTCCTGGATTTCCAGTGTTTCTTAGTATAATAATGAGTGGTATTTTCACTGCTGAAGCACAAGCCCCTCATGCAGCTCAGGTTTAGTTTCTATTTCATTAACAGTGTTCAAGACACGCTGCCTCCCATAAGCCATGGGTTTATGCAGCTTCAAAGTAATTAAGAAGATGTTCATTGCTTCCATAAAAATGAATGGTTGGCTGGAAGGGTGCTGGGAGGGCATAGTACACGAAGCCCTCACGTTGTCTCAGGTATTTAAGGCTTATTTACTCTTGCCTCAGTGAGTTGAGGCTCCAATCCCTGCTTAGTTTGCTATTTTTACCTTGTCTTAGCAAGAACGAGCTGCATACGTGGAGGAGCTTTTCGGAGATTCCTGACAACCTGTGCTTGGATAGCAGGTTTAGCTTCAAGTGTCTATAACAAGGATAAGTGCCAATGACTTGGCTCCTCCTCTCCCACAGCCCTCATCAAACAACAGGTAAGAAGCTAGAGGATCAGTAGTTAATAGTCAAACTCTGTTGACTCTTTTGCTCAGTGATAAGCAGCCCAAGCCAAGGGAGTGGAACGTCATTAACCTGGATTTTGACCACAGGCTGGTGTGGGAAGCAGAAAGTCCTTGATGCATTTTGAGTCTTGCGGCTGTGAGACCTTCAGCAAGAAGCTGAATCTTTCCCAGCTCCTGTTGAGAGAGGAGCCTCAAGCTAACACTGTCCTAGGATGGTGGCCTCTGGAGAAGGTGCTCTGATCTTCGCCCCGTGTAACATTTTCATTCATTAAGGGCTTCACTTCCCACAGTTTTCCAGGTCCCACCATGACAGTTCTCATTCACTCCAGGTCATGGGTTCCTTTTCTTCATGTGAGAAGAGGTTTCAGCCTCAAAACCTTTTGCTGGGGGAGAAGCTCTTGAATGGCATCCAAAGAGCAATCCATGTAGGGGTTTGCACATCCACATGGGGATTAAAATCCCATCCTTGGTCTTCCCTGTGAGGCAATGCAACACTGAGCCCTGCCACCAGCCCCATGAGTAGCCTGACCTGCTGGGACCTTGAACCTCCTGGGTGCTGCTCCTCTGCTTGGTCAGTCTCCAGCCAGGAAGAGGTTGGAGGAAATGTCAGTTTGGTTTCCAGTCCATCAGTCACATCAGCATCACACCTGATGGTGCAGCAGCAAAAAGGGGAGCCAGCTGCTGGCTGCCCTGGAGTAAGATGGTTTATTTATTGACTGAAAGGGAGAAAACAGCTGCCAACATCAGCCAGTAAAACAGACCAAGAGACATTCCAAATCTCACTGCTACAAGGAGGCTCTGACAGGGAAGAAACACCAACCCCCAGTATCCAGGAGTGAAATGTAAAGGGAAAAGAGAGCTTTCGTGGGAAGTCAGGGTCTACCCCAGCACTGCTCCAGTCCTGCCAGGGAACCACAGGATAATTTCTGTATATAATAAACCACATGATAATTTCTGTGTATAATGAACACCAGGGTGTTGGTGTTTGCTGAAAACACAGGTTTTTTTTATAAAACTTTAAACAATTGTGTTTTTTTGGTGGAAACAAGAAAACCCATCTCTTTCCATCCCAGCAGTACAGGCACAGCCACTGGGCTCAGCTGGTCCTGTGGACTGGGGCTTGGCTGTGCTCTTTCAGATTTCGTGGCTCAGTGAACTCTGCAGGATCAGGTGACTTCTCTTCCTTCATCTGCTCCAAGCCATCATAGCATGAAACTACCTTTACCAGCTCACGTTGCTCATCTAGTGTGTCTAGAGGAGTTAATGGCAAATAGTTAAGGTGATGGCTCTGCATGTGAGCACCTGTGTGTGCAAAGCACCATGAACATTGTGTGAACAGTACCTGTGTGTGAGAACCACATCCTGGAGCAAGAGCATCGTTAGATGTGGCTCGAGCTGAAGAGATATTCGGGTAAACGCTGGCAAAAGGGAAACCAGCAGAGAAGAGATGACTCCAAGTGGAAGCTGACTACTGGCCCATGAAATATTACAGTTTTGACTGAGCATTTAATCTAGGACCTCAGGGAAAACACAAGCCAAGTAGCGCATAAATGGCCACAGACAGCTGTCAGTGCTGTTGATAATATAAAAGCATCTATGTCGCCAGTAAGTGGTGGGAAGCAAAACAAGGAAGAGTGGAGAAAGATCAGAGGGAGTTTGGGCAAAGACAGCAGAGCCAGAGTAGAAAGTTACATAAATGCATTGCTGAATAAATGTTAAACATATGAGATGCTTAAGAGCCACCACTGGTGACCTGGAATGCTTTGCAAGGAGCTGTCATAGGCACGGAAATACATTTGTCGATGAGATATTCCTTGTCTGTAGCTGTGAGCTCCACCAGGAAGCACAGCGGGCTGTGGAGAGCCAGGAACACGCGGTGCCTGGGGACAGCGGTACCCAACAGAAGCCCAGCCTGCTCTGGAGATGCAGCCCCATCACTTGCAGGGATGGAGCTTATTCAGATTTTCCAAGGTCTTTAAATGAGGTGCTGCCTGCCTACGGATCCAGCTAATGCAGCCAGGGAGCAGGGAATCAGTTGTTTTCAGGAAGCAAAATTTGGGTAGAAGCAAAGCTGAGTACAGGTGCCTGATTTTCATGACAACAAACCAGAGGGATTTAAATGAGGCAAAACCTGCCACACGGTGTGAAAGGAGGGCTCAGAATGGGATGTATTCCAGAGGGGATTTTCCTAAATGATCAAATCTTTCTAGAGTTTCGATCAAGGATTCTTTCTGGAAAGGCAGGCATCACTGTGGACTACTTGGTTAAGACTTCAAGAAAGCATGCAGCTGCAAACAAGATGTTTGGAAGCATTAGGAGCAGGATGGAGAATACAGAGAAAATTGTAGCGCCTTATGTAAGTCTCATCTGGATACCGGCTGCAGCCTCTGAAGGGGTTCAGTGATGGAAAAATAATAGTAAAGTGCCTCAGAGATGAAGGGAGGCTGAAAAAAGAAACCCCCAAATCAGCAGCTGTGTTCTGCATGAAGAAAATGCTTAAGAAGCCAGAGAGAACCTAGAGAGGCCTAAAAAAAGGCAGCTCTCAAGGCTCAGCTTCCTAACAACAGTCACACAGAACCTCCAGGTAAGTTACAATAGCTTCTAGGCAGTGTGCAACCCACTGCTGAGGACCACTCCATGCTGTGGTGCTCAGTGCTGGGTGGCACAGGGGTGAACAAAAATGACCAGGAGCTAAAAAGACATTGGATACAACAGGGGTGATAAACATTTACATATCTGAGTTACAACAGTGTCATTTTTGGAGATGATAAGTGTCTTCTGCATGTGGGTTTCAAGCACACTGGCTGTGCAGGCTGTGTGCTTGGCAAGGGAGGGATGGGGGAGATATATCTTGCCTGACCACTTGTGGTTTCCTGCTACTTGCAGAACAATGATACTGGGGATATTTGGGCTCAAAGGAAAAAGCGAAGAGTTCTCACTGTGAAAATTAACCCCACTCTAGCTTAAACGGAGGCAAAAATGGGAATATCTGGTTTCTCAACATATGCAAAACCTGCACTGAAAACCTCTTGTGCATTTCGTGTCACCTTTGCTCCAAATGAGGAGTAAAGCACTGCCTGGCTGTGCAGAGAAGCATCCCTTGCTGTGGGGAGCTGGGGCCAGCGCTGTCCCTGGGGAGCCATGGCATGAAAGGTATCACATGTCAGTAATCCTGGGTGGATGTTTCATTCCAGGCAGAGGGGTGTCCTGCTGCAAGCACTCAGAGCCCGTGGCTGCTGCTGCTCCACTTCATCTTCTCAGCTCTCTGGCCGCATGTCGGGGGGGGACAGTAACATCTGAAGTGTGCACAGCTTCAAAGCACCGGATCCCACTTCCAGAAGAGATTTACACACTTGGAGTGTAAATTTCCCTAGGTAAGATGCAGCTGATTCCAACAGCATCACCCCTGTGACTACTTGGTGTACTTCATCCTTCTCTGCTCTGCTGTCAGAGAGAGAAAACACCTTTTCCCATCAGCTCTTACTAGAACACTGTGGGTCATGTAGCTACAGGAGGTTAAAAGCAATGATTTACCATCCTGTGTATCCAAGAAAGTAATTTAACATCCTCTTTGCCTCTTCACACTAGCTACTGGGGTCTATTAGCCCCACCAAAGGAAATCCCCCTCCTTCTAGCGGTCCCTTTTTAGTGCTGCCCTGGAGCTGCAGCTGGCAGCACTCTTCATCCCATGGGTTTGGTTACAAGCACTGAGAAGCCTGGGCTGAGGAGATTAATCAGGATTCCTTTTTGGTGCAGATCATTCCTCCCTGCTCGTAACTGTAGAGCAGTTGGGTGAGCAGGAGATTAGCATGCATGACAGGTAGCATGTGCCTTATTCAGCATGTGCTGCATTACTTACACGTGCACCAAAGCGACACGACAACATCCTAAACCACAGTGGGTTTTCAGAATCTGCCTTGTGAAACCCTCTCTGAGCAGAAGCAAGAGACAAACAGGATGTTTTCCCAAACTGTTACTTGCTTTTTAGAGACACAGTGTTGTTGGCGTTGTAGAGCTCTTCAGTATCAGGTGGCCTTGGCAGAGATTAGACAGTAAGATGGATCAAAGCTATGGAAAAGAGACACTACAAAGAAGGCAGATATGAAGAAAGGAGATCTCAAGCCAGGATCAAAAGGCAAATTTCCATAGCGGAAGGTCAGAACAAGTCCTCCAGGCATGTTAATGCCAGGAAAGGTCAGTTAAACACTGCACTGGCAGGTCCTTTCTCACTGTGTGATTTTATGATCTGCAGTCAAGTGACACTTCATACTGTGATTTTTTTTTCAGCCTTCAAACCCAGCAAATATTTGCAGCTTATTTCTAACACAGTTTTGTACCTTGTGGTCTATGTTCAGGTAAGTCACCTCAGAAGCTGGGAGAAGTGGCTTTTCTCTTAATCTGCAAGAGAAGGACCAGGCTACAAATTGCAATCCTGCATTGTTCCACCGAAAACTCAACCACTACACTTAAGAAGTGGCTTTCAATCTTCTCTGGCTCAGACTTGCCCATGTGCCATTTCTCTCTGCAGCTCACACTGACATCTATTTACCAGCACAAACCACAGAACCGCTTGCCTTTGGTTTGGGAGCCACACAGTGCCACGTATTACAACATTGTGCTTGCAACTTGCGTCAGCAGCTCTATTTTTGCACTTGTAATGAGAAACAAGATTTGTTAATATCTGTATATTCCCAGTGAAAACCATTACACATGTCCAATGGCATACAGCAAGGCAAGAGCAAAGTCAGCTGTTAATACCCTGGTCTGCCGCGTCTGGCCAGTACATCGAGTCAGTTCCTTTCATTCACATAAAAGCCACTTTCCTAAGAGGACAGAGCTGCCACAACACTGATGTGCTTTTTTCAGGATGCGCCTGTTGTAGAACCAATATATCCCTTCCCCTCTTGCTGAGGTGTAAAGCCAGTCCATTAAACGTTTGGCTCTCTCACTCTTAAAATGCATGTAGTCCAACTTGAAAGCAGGGTCAGATGGTCCCAGAGCAGCGCCGGTGAGCTGCACTTCCTTCTTCATTTGTTTAGTAACTGAGGCATTTGTGACCCATCCTCAGCAGCCAGAGAGTGCTTTCCGGAATGCCAGCGAGCTGTAAAATATTCCTGTCTCTTCCAGCAAAACTGCTTGGTTCATGTGCTTCAGGGTAAAGGAGGAACTCCAGGGTGATGGGGCAGGGGCTGCTCCTCCCCTGCCCTTTCCAGGGCTGTTTCCCTTCATCAGGAGCTTGGGATAGGAGCCAGATTTCAATAAAATACCCAAGCAGCTAAAAAGTAGGCTTATGCAAAACATGTGTAAGTAACATGCTGGGTTGCATCAAAAGCAGCATGGCCAGCATGTGGAGGGAGCGGATTGTCCCTCTCTGCTGTGCTCCAGGGAGACCTCCCTGCAGTCTTGATCCAGCTCTGGGGCAACCATTCTGTGACTCTATTATTCTATGATTTACAGACTGGTGATATGCAACAGTATTATGGAGGAAAGGAAAAGGATGGGGAGAGCCAGGCGTGGTATCAAATACCAGACACGGGTATTTGTGGTACCTGGTGCTGAGGTTGAACAGTGGCAGAAGGAAGGTGCCATCACTCTCAAACACCCATGAGGTTTCAGCAATAACCCAAGAAGAAGAGTCCTGCAGGGCTAACTCAGCACTTCTGCCTCTGCATAGAGCAAAACCAGCTCGGGAGCCAAAGTATGAAACAAGTGGTCTTGCTAGGTTAAGAAATGTTTTCTATGGCTGTGTGACATCCTCACCACCATGGCCTGTCCTGCCCACACGCAGTTCCCGTGTGCTTTGCAGCTCAGTTTGCATCCTGCTTATTTTTGGATAAACAGAATTGATGATTCTATGATTTAGTTTATGAGGATGACGGTTACACACATCCAGTGACACATGCCACTTGCCTTCACTTACTCCAACCAGTCCAGTTCTCAACGGCTTTCCCGGGGTGCAGCACCAATACATAAACCAGAGCTCCTGAAGTCTCCAATTAGTTGTATTTTCTCAGCTATTGAGTCCTGGCAAAGCTTTTGAGAGCCAGCTCTCATCTGGATTCTGCTTTACTGGGAGCACTGTGGCCGCAAGACACTGGAGTGTTCCATATTTTATAAAAACCACTATGCCAAAAATATGATTCAAAGTCCTTGGCTGGAGACGCAGTAAAAGCAGAACATCGGCTCATTCACAGGGTTACGCCAAGAATCCTGCATTAGAAATGCACCAGAACATGAATAAAATAAGACCACTTAGGAAGATGAGCGCAGACTTGCCTCCCATACAGGACATCTCAGACCTAGATTCCTGCTCAGGCTGAGCAGCAGCAAAAGTTCTTCCTTGTATTTTCTTTTTGGCCCTCAGCATCACCCAGCAACTGGGCTGAATTCCTGCCTGCTGGGTGTCGTGGTTTAAACCCAGTCAGGTAACTCGTTCACTCACTCCCCCCCTTCTTTCCCTCCCCCTACTCCCAGATGCATACAGAGCCTAATGTTCCTCCTGAAAAGATCATAGAATCAAGGAATCGTAGAATAGTTTGGGTTAGAAGGGACCTTCAAATCTTATCTAGTCCAACCCCTCCCTGCAATGGGCAGGGACATCTTCAGCTGGATGCTCTCGGCCTGCTTAGCAGATGCTACTAAAATTCCTGAAGTTTAATGAAGGAGAAAATAAAAAAAAGAAAACCTACTTCAAAGGGAACCAGCACCTTTCAGTCACCTGGGATGTATTTATCCAGCTCCTGCAAGAATGTGAGGCACTGGGAGCCAATGGGGAGGACAATAAACCCGTGATTACTCAACTCTTTACCACTCAAATTTACATGAGGCAAAAATTTTCTAGCATCAGACAGTGGCTGAACCAGCTGATGGGTGCGTTATGTTGGAAAACAACAGCACAACAAAGTGCTGCTGTCGCTCTTATCATCTCCCTTTGATACAGACATAACCCAGCATCATCCTGATGGATGAGCAGCTCTGCTTTTCCCACTGCTCTGTTTAATATTTTTAGAGTCTGGCAGAGGTCTGAAGCCACAAAACAGAGGAAGCTGCCACGGAGCTTCAGAGAGATCCCCTAAATTATTATAAAATAACCAAAAGCGTGCACACTTTGGGGGCTCTTCTCCTCTTGTTTTTTTCCCTATTATTCTTTGGAATTGACCTGTTCCAGGAAGCCAGCTCGGAGAAGTGGGAGGGGAATTTTACTAAGGTGAAGCCACAAGCCTGGCTTCTGCCTGCACTGGTGGCTGTGATGCCACTGGAGCCATGGGAAATGAGTGGATCCAGGGGCTGGCAGCCATGAGGATAACGGCACCAGGGCTCTCCCCAGGCAGAAAGGCTGGGAAGATGGGCTGTGCTATTGCATCCCACCCGCAGCTCCAACAGCTTTGGTTGGATAATGCCTCCAAGGGGTGGCCGTGCCTAGGACTTGGCTGTTGTTGTCCCCAGCTGCCCTGGCTGTGCTCCTGCCCTGCAGCCCGTGACATGCAAACAGCTCAACTCCATTATATTGTGCACACAGCGCCGCTGAGCTCATGAAAGCTGGAGCCAGGGATTTAACAGGAGGGCTCTGACATCCCAGGAACATCCACTGCCGCTCGCTCAGCACCGCACTGCAGGGGCACAATGCACCCAGCTCCCTTGGAGCGGCAGCGGGGATGGAGGCGGTGATGGAGACCCACTGGTTCCAGCACTACAGCTCTTGGTCACTATAGCAACCTGGATATTCATCATCCCATCTGATGCTTCATTTCTGCCAGCCAATCAGGGCTGATGCAGAGCAACAAGAGATGGGCTCGTTCACTGCCTGCTCTGATTGCTGCACTGTGCACCCTGGTTAACCCCTCTAGAAGCTCATTCTGCATGAATTCCCCTTTCTGAGGGGTTTATAAGTTTACTGGGGATGGTGCTGCTCACACCACTGCAGTAGCAGAAGCACTGGTGCAGAGGACTTTTAGGCAGAGTGTCACCATGACCTACTTAGTGCAGGACGAGGTGACATCATGTTAAATTGCCGGTGGCTTCCCAGTTCTGTGGACCACTCTGTCCAGTGGCAATGCTGAACTCATCTGACCCCTCAGGCATGCTCTTGACACTGAGGCACATACCTCTGGCTGTTGGGATAACCTTGCTCTGTCAGCACGAGATACTTCTCGCCTCCTCAGCATCTCTGACCTGGAACAGCTGTGCTTAATCCTGCCTCTCTTTCCAGATCTGGTCTTAAAACCTAGATTTGTCTCCTTTTCCAATAGAAAAGAGAGCAATTCGGTAAAGCTTGAGGGGATAGAAAAATGCCATTAGAAAAAGAAGAGGTGTTACTGGGCTGCATTCTCCTGCTGCTTTTGTCTCAGAGAGAAGCAACATTCCTGTTCACCCTTCCCTGAGTGAAGCAAGATTTTTATCATGTCGTGCCTGATAAAAGGTCACATTTTCACCCACAACCAGAGACACACATGAGCCATTTCCCTACAGATTTAGGCGGTGTCAGAGCTCTCCAGCCCACATTCTCCAGCTCACCCTGTGCAGTTTTATCCAAGGGGAATGCAGAGGGGTGGGGTGTATGCAGGTTATCACAGTGTCGTGCCAGCCAGGAGGAGGGCTCCTCCACTCCCAACATCCACACCACCTGAACTGAGGAAGCTGAATCATCCTTCAGTTCATGACAGGCTTTTAACCTGATGTTGAGGAGTCTCAGGAGGACAAGAACACCTCTCCCCATGGTGAAAAGAAGAATCACTTGAACAGTCATTTCTGCCCCCACACCCAGGGCCATTGATGGGGCAAGACCTGGTCTTTCCTGCAAACCCATCGCCCTGCCAGGTACCTCTCACACCAAAAGCGGGTTAAAACACAGTACAGGACCCTGAGGAACAAGGCAGGCGAGAATCATGAGGCAAAGGGTGATGGAAGGGAAGGGGAAGAGGAAGCAACAAGTCAGGGTGAGTCAGGGCACAGACCTCTTGGTTGCTCCATCATCACATTCAGGTTTTAGCTAATGAACCAACCACTTCCCTCTTATTTTCTGGGACAAAAGCACACCCAGAGTCTTTGGAGGAGCCTAAAGAGATAGAGTGTGCAGGGCTTAAAAAGTGGGTTTAAATACAAGAGAAAGTCAGAAGAAAGCTGAGGAGCAGGTTGTACCACAGTTGATGCTACTGAAAAAACACTGAGAAAAAGCTGGGGACTCAGGAGAAGATCCCAGATCCCAGAGCAACTTGGTGCATTTGGTTTTGGCTGCCAACAACCCTATGTGCTACTGAGATTCCCAAAGGTGGATGGCATTTCAGGGATGATGCTTGCACAGGTTTACAACCAAAATTCCCTAGCAAGGTTATTTGGTTTTTAAAGCCTTGAGGAGATTTGGTATCTGTTTCCCAGCACAGTATGGCCAGAAGATGGGACTGGTTGGGCATTAAGGAGAATTTGGATTACACAAATGAGAAGACAAGAAATAACTGCAGCAGGCAATCATGAGGTGGACAAATTAAGGAGGAAGTGAGGGATTTTGGAAATGGAAGGAGGAGGATGGTTGGATTGTGCTGGGTTGTGAGCAGCCTCTGTTCCCATAACATAGAGAAAAGTTGCTTCTAGTGCCTCAAAAACTCCATTCAGGTGGGAAAGCCCAGGTAGAACCAGCACTGACATCACCTCTGTATCAGCATTACAGCATCCCAATGACACATTCTGAGTCTAATCAAATTTCAGGCACGATGAAAGTCATTATGTTCTGTTTGAAAACACCGGGGTGAATCAGGGCTGAGGACAGGAAGCCTGGCGAGAACAAACAACGAGGCAGATGTTGTAAGAAAGATTTTCCTTCCATTACCAAACTTTCAAGCCACGACACAAAGTCCTTCCAGTAGCACACAGCACCACAGAGGTATTTAAAAAGAGAAATTTCATTCTAGACTCCTAATGTCCTCCCCAGGGAATAAGAGCAGTCAGATTAGCCTAAACCAATGTGACAGTGACCTGCCAGGAGCTTGGTATCAGCCACAGGCACTCCCCTAACAAAGAACCAAGCTGAAAAATATAAGCCTATGACTAATGATTAAAGGCAACCTATTTCTCTGTGTTTCAATCCAGATGATTTTTAAGAGCACCAAACTTCCACCATGTTTCCTTAATATTACAGATTCATGATGCCCTGCAAGACATCAGGGACCTGTCGTCTCAGAACTAGGACTTGGGCTATATAGCAGGAAATCAATTGTATATGTGATTGCAAATGATGGGCAGGATTTTAAGTGGATCTTGTGTATTCAGAGAGGTTGGGCAGCTGATCGGGTGTTTATTATTTCAGGAGCATTTGCTGAGCTGTTCCAGAGTGGTCTCAGTATCACTTCTGCAAAGTAAAGGGCTCTGAAGCTGCAATTGCAGAATAAAAATGCTGGCACTTCTGCTTCCCTTTGTTCTCTTGTCTTTATTCACTGATACATTAGCACAATTCACACAGGCAGGAAAAAAGGCAACTTGCTGTGAAGAGACACAACCAGCTGTTATTGAAATACCTGACCTATTTCTGCTTTCCCTTTGCCTAACTTGCTCAACAAGAAGTTTGGATTTGCAGAAATAGCTGAAATAGCTGCGCTGGATCATGTGGAAAATGCTTATAGAAATGAAAAGTCTGGAAGGGAAATGCACATTGCCAGGCTGATTCCCACTATACTCATCGCATTTTCAATGCAACAACATATAATTTTCATGTCAGAGTATTACACGACTGCTGCAGGACACCACCTATGCAAACACAATGTGGACATGTAAATCAAACCTCTTCATCAGCTACCCAACCCGAAAACACAGTAAATCCCTCCTGCCTGAAATTCAGGCTCTCTCCAGCAAGGGTGATCCCATGCTGGATCTCACAGTATCCATATCCCTGCCCTCTTAGGTGGGGCTTTAGCGGCTCTCATCACACGTCTTTCAGCAAGGTGAGGCCCAGGGAAGGTTCAAGCATGGAACCACTGTTCGGGACCAGCTAGCACGGCCGTCAGTGCCTCCATCCCTCTGGAATAAAAACGGGTCTGTTCCTGAGCAGGCTTAGGATACAAGCTTTAGAGCACAGACACGTTACTAGGCACAGTAAAATGCCTTTAATTACTGTCTGGCACAGTTTCTATTCTCACCTGCAGAAGAATCAGTCCTTCTTCCTATCTTCCCTTGCAGTGGAGGGTACAGTTTTTACTTAAATGCTATTTCTGTTGATGAGCCTCTTCCCTGCCCACCCCCGACCTGCTGCTTCATGTAGATCGGAACCAGCCAGAGGCTGAAATTCCTGGCAGTCATGGGCGGCACCACTTAGGGGACTGCAACAATGCTGCCATTATAGCCAACAACCCAGGACCCTCTGTGCCTGTGGGTTCATTCCTCTCCTTTATAAACACCCCATGTCATGATGCACTGCCATGGATGCAGGAAAATGGAGCTGGTGACCCACATGGTTTTATGCCACTGTATAATTTTCTCCAAATACAGGCAAGTTTGGCAAAACAGAGTTGTTATTTCAGTACCTAAAGGGGCTACAAGAAACCTGGAGAGAGGCTTTGGACAAGGGCCTGTAGGGACAGGCCAAGGGGAATGGATTTAACCTGCCAGAGGGGAGACTGAGATGAGCTCTTAGGCAGAAGCTTTTCCCTGTGAGGGTGCTGAGGCGCTGGCACAGGGTGCCCAGAGAAGCTGTGGCTGCCCCATCCCTGGCAGTGTTCAAGGCCAGGCAGGACACAGGGGCTTGGAGCAAGCTGCTCTAGCGGAAGGTGTCCCTGCCCATGGCAGGGGTTGGAGCTGGAGGAGCTTTAAGGATCCTCCCAACCAGTCTGGGATTCTAAGAATAAGACCTGGCATGATATATCCTCAGCTTTCCAGTCTAAGAGGGATACTAATGGCTTCACAGGGCTGTGGTAAGGATGAATAACTACAATCCCCGAGCCATGTCAAATACTATTTGGAGGTACCAAATGGTGGTAGGCTCACCATTATCTCATCCATCTTTTCTTTGGCAGAATTATCAATATTTTATGCTTCTCTATTTCAGAGTCTGTGCTAGGAGAGCTCAGCAGATTTACACTGAGAAATCTGCTACATCAACCAAATGCCTGCAAAGCCAAAGCCATTAACAAATCAAACATCTACAGCTCGAGCACTCGCTAGTAATTTATTTTGCTGCAGTCATTCCAGCTGAGCAAAATATCTCTCCCCCTCCCCAATTTCTAATCAGCTTCCATCCTCCTCTGGGCTTACCAGAGTTAAATCTTTCCCACTGCTCTCTGTGCCAAATTGAAAAATTGAGCTGCAAATGGGGGAAAATGAGTTGCAAAGCAAATGCTTCCACTAGTAACAGATTAACTCTTTGTTCTGAGGCCATCACAGCATTTCAAGAGGTTTCCTGTACATCTTCTGAAGAGCCATTGCAGTGATGAGATAAGATACCACCACTGTGAAATAATCTCTGGGAAAAGAACCATTCCTCTGGTCTCCAAGGGTATGCCAGCCTGGGAGCCAGCTGTAGAGCTCAGTGTAGCACTACCAAAATAGCAAATTAATCCCTCATCTCAGGACAGAACTTGCACAAGGACTGTCTGATGATCATCCTCACACTTCCAAGTATTTTCCACTAACATCTCAAACCAGGAATATTCTTCAACCTCATTTAAAAACTGCATTTTAGGATCTTGGGTTTTTTGCATGATAAATTTTTGCTTGTGAGTAACAGAGGGAGCTGATGGGGGGTGTGTGTGTCTGTGAGTAAATGAAGATAAAACCAATCTTTTTGCAAAAGTCCTCAGTCTCATGACTCTCCCTTCCTGTCTGCAGCTGACTGAACTGCCCTTCTTCCCCTTCACAGTGCCACAGCTTTTTTCTAGCTCCAACAGCTCTATAGACAGAACATCCTAATGGAAAAAGAGCTGACAAGATCCAGGGCACCCGTTAATGCAACAGCTAGAAAAGGCCACGAGGATGACAAAAAGATGACATGGCAGCCAGATCTAATGATACATGAGGTCACTGGACCATAGAGCGTGGAAATGTGTTGTACATAGGACTAAAAACCCAATGTAAGAAGGCAGAGGGTCAAAAGGAGTGAGTGTAGGCGCAACCCTCAGCAGGAAAGTGCTAATGCTCTCCCCAGCCTCATCTGCCTTGGCACAGATCCTGCTTTTGTTGAGGTGATGTGCTGAACAATGTCTGTATGATGCCAAGAGTTTGGTATTAAGTGATCTTCGCTAGTGCTGGGTGAGCTCCCACAGCTTGTGCAGTGACAGCGATTAGGTTGGATGATTAGGAAGAGTCTGCCTGACCTTGGGATCAATGAAAGCCCTCCTTAAGTCATGCATGTTTCTCCAGGGCTAAAATCCTGCTGTGGACAGGGAGAGCCAACAGGCTTATGCAGATCACTGAGAGACAGAGGTCACAGCAAACCTGCTGCTGCCAAGTGTGTCGCAGCACTGCATGACAGCCAGCATGAGCTGCTTAGTGAGCCCAGCTGCAAAAAACCTGCCTGAAAATGACCCAGCAGCTTATAAATCTCCTTTGGTGCCTTCACAAGGCACTGGAGCCCTTCTTCTACACAGTGAGGTCATCTCACGGTGCGTTAGCATGCCCTGGTCCTGATGCTGAAAGGAGGTAGCCTCTTTTTAGACCAGCATTTCCCAAAGGTGATGACACTCACTTGGCTCTCTTCTGGGTGTAGGCATCTTCACATGACACATTCAAGGGAAGAGCTGCCTTTAAATTGCTGCACATAATTATCTGGAATTCCTGCAGCACAAGAGGGAAACAGCTGGAATTACTGGCTCCACATGTAAACATTTGTGACCAGGAGAAAGCAAGCTGCTGACAGGTAATGAAGTACTCCTCAGCTAGTGTAAACACTTAGGTCACTAATTGGAGCTGCTTCTTACTCTTTTGCTCTTTGTGCCGCTCCCACAAGGAACTGAGCTGCTGCCAGCAAAATGTCAGCAGAAGGAAGGTTATAATACAGTTCTATACTCAGAAATAAACCCTGTGCAGTGATTTTTCCTATCCTGTGTCACCTCTGAGCTCACTAAAGCTGTGGCCCACGTGTGCTGTTGCAAGGATGGGGGGTGAGGTTAGTTCTTGGAGAAGATGTGGTGATACAGGAGCAGAAGCAAAGCCTCAGAGAGCATCACCTGGGAATGATTTGGGTCCTGACAAGTGATGCTGCAGGCAGCACTTACCAGCCTGCACATATTGCTACACCTTTCAAAGCTGTAGGTTTTAATGTTCCCAAGTTCTGATTTTAACTTTATAGAGGTGGTCTTCACTGCGTACACAGGCAAAACCTCCCTGGACTGATGCAAATACAGCACAATCCAGTGCCCTCACTTTTCTGGAGGTACTTCTATCCTCAAGCAGGGGCTGTATTAACCCTCCCAGTCAGCACAATGCCCTGTGCCATCAACACAATCCAACTGTAACAAGTACTTCAATATTCTGGTGCCAAGCATACAAGTCATACATCCAAACACTTACAGTTATTAGGATTAAGAGATTGAAAATGGAGGTGTGAAGTGAGAGGATGAAAAGTTTTACCCTGTGGATTCTGCTCTGCTCCTGAGGTGAACCCCTGGCTAATTATCACCTTTTCCTTTACACAGACAAACTGTAGGACTGAACCACTCTAGATCTGCTCCAGAGATAACTTCTACTGGAGATAATGGAGCAAGTGGTAACAGGAGATGATTAACAGCCTAACATGGAAAGTTAACGGATAACAGCCTGCTCCAAGAGTTAGACTACTCTCCGGAGAATGCCACAGTAGGAGCCCAGGAGCCCAGTGCTGGTTACAACAGCTGTAAACAGCAGCGTGAGGAAGCATTAAATTTCAAAGGCATTCTGGATGAAATTGGCCCAGGCTCCTGTTTCCATCTCTGCCCAAGTCTCCTTCTGCAGTCTCCTCAGAGGCAAGCACGCTAGCGCTTGCCTGTGTGAGAGAAGATGTAAGTCAAAGAAATGATCAGAGGAAAGAAGTTAACTTCCTGGTGAACTCACAGCCTTTCTGCTCCCCAGAGACAAGTTTGACAGCCAGGCACAGCCCTCCCTAAAAATACTCACCAACAGAAGGCACGACTGGAAAACATAACTTACTCAAAGCCATGAACAAAACACATCTCTTTGCATACAATGTCAATTTAAGAGCAGACAGTTGCTTTTTGGAACTGAAAAAATCCTGAAGCAGATAGGATATTAGAATGAATCCCAGAATCCCAGACTGGTTTGTGTTGGAAGGGACCTCGAAGCTCATCCAGTTCCAATCCCTGCCACACCTTCCAAGCCCCTGTGTCCAACCTGGCCTTGAACACTGCCAGGGATGGGGCAGCCGCAGCTTCTCTGGGCACCCTGTGCCAGCACCTCAGCACCAATTTTGGGACCAGGCATAAGCAAATCCTGTTACAGCTGATGGGTTGTGAAGGCTGCTCAGGGTCAGCACCTCTGAAGTGCCATGGCCAGCCCTGGCTGAAGGCAGCCACCACAGTGCTCTCCAGAGACAGGGATGTGCCAGTGCTCATTCCTGAGCTCCTGAGCATCTCCTGAACCAAGAATGACACCAAAGGAGGCAGGGGCAGGGTACAGCCACAGACCCCAAAGAGGAACACCCAACTGGTTTTAAACCTGTAGGCAGAACTGAAGGCTCTAAAGGAGGACCAGAGGAAGAGGGATTGCTGGCATGTCCCCCGTGAAACTCCAGCCTCGGGGCTGATCAGAGACTCCTTCCTCTACTTGGTGCCTTTATCTGTTCTCTTCATCTGCAGAATCCAAAGGAGATGAAACACAAAGAGCTGGCTGCTGCCTGCTTGCACGAGGACACAGACAAAAGGGAGAAGAGGGTGCTGTGCTATTTAAAGCTGCCTCCTCCTCAATTCCTAGGGGTGGAATTTTACCTCTTGAGTGTTGATTGCTTTGTAGGAAGGATTTAAACACTACTCATACAAAAATTATCATTAAAACCTAAATTAAACCTAGGCCTAGTCAATACTTTCCATTACAATCGTTCTCAAAACCCAGAATATCCTATTTGCTACAGAGATTTACTGCCATTTTCTGCCATTTACTAAAACAAAATCAAAGTGCTGGTTTTAAACATTGTGTGTCGAAAGCCCCTTTGATAATAAGCTTCCAGCAGGATTCCTTAAGTGCAGCATCTAAAGTGACTTCAAATTAAAAGAATTTGGAAGTACTGTGATTAGTTTGATCACTAAATCAACAACTTGATTTACTAAAATCACTGGCAGCTCATAAAGTATCAGCAAGAAAAATTAACAAGTGGTGGTGGGGTATGAGCTGTATTTACAAACCGAACTGAGGCTGGAATAAATACAGCTGAAGTCCTCCCTTCTCTCATCTTTTTAACCTTTCTGATTTTACTTTAGCAAGCTAGCAAATGGCACAGAATAAGCAGCATATACTCCAAAGGTTAATGCTAATTACCTGTGCCAAAATGCCTTCGATAAACCAAAAGTCAGAAAAGCATTTTCCAACAAACTTGTATTTTTTATGTCCAAGATGGCTTTTAACCCCCCCAAATAGACTATTCCAGACCATGTGTCCTTGTGAGAAATTAAATTATCACTTGGATGCCTAGATTAGAAAACTGGGGGCATAAACCACAGCAGGGAAACAGCACGTTGGGAACAAAGACGCCTTCAACAAAGCATGTGCTGGTTCAGCACTTGCTCTGGTTAGCTTTAATGAGTCACTGGGTTTTGATCATGTTAAGGCAATGCAGTGTGTGCCTCCTTCTATAATATTAAGTGTGAACAGATTTCATGAATAAGCATTTTCAAGTCATAAATGGGTTTCTTGTTAATAAAATGTGAAGTGCTAAGTTGCTGTAGCCATGGTGATTGATGGCCAATGCCACCTCTGGAGCAAGAGGACACTAGAGAGAGGGAACCATTTCCTCAATATGCCGTCCTAATGCTGTGGACTACAGAAGAGGACTCTATGCTTTCCCATCTTTCTGTTTGATGCTGACAATTAATGTTTATCAGATTCAATGCAGAGAACCTCTACGCCATGTTACGCTTCCATTCAAGCAACCAGCTCAAATACCAAAAGTCAAGGGTGTTCTATCAGTGTCAACCACATTGCCTGCAGCTCCCTCTGGGATTACCCTGAGGATATTAGTGGTCATCCATGTGAGCTTACCTTTCACAAGGGAAGAGGGAAAGAAAACATGATCCATGCCACGTATCAGAGCTGACACTGCCAAACCCAACCCGCTGCAGGGATCCTGCACAGACTTTTGTGTGCACATGGAACACTGGTTTTCTCTTCAGCAGGAATTTAAAAACAACAATATGAAACAAATCTCAAGTCTTTTCTTCCCTGAGCGCTATTTGCTCTGAGCACTTCACTTCCCCAGCTCCTACGCAGAACCTGAATGGGCTGGAAAAGACCTTTAAGGTCATCGAGCCCAGCCGTAATGCCAGGTATAAGGATTTTTTAGAAGCCTCCAGGTGTTCTGGGGAAGGCAGGAGTATGAACAAACTTCCTTTGGGAAGTTCAGGATCCTGTTTTGACCTCCTGTTTGCATCAACAAATAGGCATTCAATCACTTTCACATATTCATGCAAGACACTGCTAAGCAAATGCCTAAATAACCAAGATAAATAATCTAAAACTGCGTGTTCGTAAGTTCTACTCTACTTAAATCAGACCCTAGCAGGCAACCAAATGGAGTTTGACAACTGATCTTTTAATTTTGGGGTTTACTCAAACGTGTTGATGGAAGGAGACAAACCCCAGAGCCACGTGAGGGAGGATGCTCCAAACAGCTGGAGCAACAGGTACAATCCTACCAAAATCCTTTCTGGAAAATAAATACAAAATAGAAACTAGGCAAAGCTGGGCCCAGCACTAACACAGAGATCACTGTGCTGGGCATAACTTCAGCACTGCCTGACAGAGAAGAATAAAGCTAAAGAGAACTTGGCATAACCTCAGTCATCATAGGAAACTTGACTGGGGAAGCACATTGCACTCAGAGACGTTCCCTGGCACTGGCCTATCCAAAAGGCTACTGTGGCTATTCATCCAGGCAGCCCAGTCCAACCAGCACTACCTGTACTGTGTGTTACCATCCCAGCATGTGATGTGGTCTGACTTGCATCTGCGAGTGTTTCAGAGAGGAAGGATGATGCATTTGAAGCCATCACTTCTCTTCTGCCAAACTTGCCACCTGCTTTCATCCCAGCATAGTTTTACTCACAGGTCAAATCAAACCCACTGAGTTAATTGCAGGGACAGGAAAAATTACCAGGGGAAAACACATGATTTCACCAGGCCTGGAAAGCACAGGGGTATCTGTCATCTGATGTGAAAATAATGCAGACAGACATGGTAATGTGAACAGGAGAGAAGAAAAATGACAGGACAATAAAAATGTAGTATGGACTGTATGAAAATAGATTTCAGTTTACATGTGAGCAGCAGTTTCCCCTTGTGAGATACGTCAGCTGAATGCAAACGTGGTCACAAAGCTAAGGTTTGTTTTTTGAGTGAGACCTTCAATGAAGATAGAATCATAGAATCCCAGACTGGTTTGGGTTGGAAGGGACCTTAAAGCTCATCCAGTTTCAAACCCTGCCATAGTCAGGGACACCTTCCATAGAGCAGGTTGCTCCAAGCCCCATCCTACCTGGCCTTGAACACTGCCAGGGATGGGGCAGCCACAGCTTCTCTGGGCACCCTGTGCCAGGTGTACTATGAGGGGACGCAGAGGATACTCTGCATTTCCACTTCATACAGTTTCTATGAATATTCCACAGAATTCAACCCAAGAGAAGCAGTTTTACAGGAAGTAAAACATTTCAACCTTGAAGCAAAAAAGAGAAATACTCCTGTAATGTAACCTGCCGGTCCCACTGCTATGAGGTGCTGAAGCTGTGCCTGATGGCAGGCAGGGCTGGCAGAGACCTCCCCATGGGGACATGCTCCCAGTGTTCCCCAGTGTTCAAGAAGCTGCACTTACAAACACACAGAAGGGAAAATTTTGTGCTCTTTAGTCTTAGGCCCGAGACTGAATTCTGAAATTAAATAAGTCAATTAAATAGACTTCAAAGTATTTATTCTGTCTTCACCTAAACCATGGTTCTAATAATAGGTTTGCATGCCAAGAGTTTAATAGCTTCAGCAAAAATATCTAAAATGTACAAGATGCTATAAGCTCTTGTAAGAGCCCTGCACAATCCAACCACGTTCTAATAATAAACTGGTTCAGGCTTTCATTTTCTAAATTGTTTGTGTACTTTGGAGAGAGGGTTTCTTGAACCTGCCGCATAATGAAAGACTTCAATAAATCCTGTCAGACCAGACAAACAGACCAAATTTTCATTTTACTTTTAAATTGCAGCTCCAGCAGATGTATTTTTTCTGCCATTGCCCCTGAAGTAAGTCGGAGGAGTTCGCTTGTTTTGAATAAGACAGTGGCATTGTCTCCATGTGTTATCTCTAAAAAATGAAACTGTATAGATGCAGAATTGGATTTGTCTCCCCTGCTTCAGCTGTGGTCAGTAAGGGAGAGGAAATATTACAGGAGGAGAAGGGAGAAAAGTATTATAATAATTGGAAAGGACACTTTAGCCCCATGATAAGGCTCAGCATGGAAAACCACTCTACATATTGGATCATGGTGCTGCACAGCCTTACAGTGCAGCTAAAGCTTGGTTGTAGTTTGGGAAACAAGATGACTTCTGGTGTTAAATCACACATCGCAAAAGAAAGAACCCAGTTCATGGTACTTGTGAGAAACAGGCTCATTTGTGCTGTCTCCCCATTTCTGGATGGTCTGAAGAGCTGCCATCAACTCAACACAGCTGCATCTGATGAGGGGGAGTCTGCAAAGCACTGAGTAATTTCCATGCTAAGGGTTTCTATACAGCACAGTGCTAAAAATAAGAGAAAATGCCCTCTCTTGCAGCCCACGGGGATGCAGAAAGGCGCCTTTCTCCTCCCCATCACCACTTGAGCGTGGCTGCCATGTGGAGAAAGGGGCAGCAGTGACCCCACAGCCACAACCCGGGGCTTCATGAGCCCCACCTCTGCCACTGAGCCATCTTCATATTTGTATTGCTCTTATTATTTGCGAGGATTTGCTAATGAACCCATTAAACCACCAGAGCGGTGTGACAGCGAGTGCCTGTGATGCTGTTGCTGTTGCCATGACAACACTCCCCTGCTTGGGGACCTTGCTGGCTCCAAAATCACCATCACCCCCAAGCAGCGTGGGCAGCTTGTCCAGTGGTCAGTGTACAAAGGATTATCGTGTTCTCCTCCTCTTCAACCATGGAGCGCCCCTCCACCTCTGTATTTCGAAGTCCAGGCTTTCCCCCGTCCCCCTTCCTATCCCTCCCCGCTGGCTCTGCTCCAGCTGGTTCCTAGAAAGGCTGAAACAAAAGATGCTCTGGCTGTGTGGCAAGATAGCTGCAAGGCATCATCCCTGCCTCGGCCTCTCTGCGGTGTGGCTGAAGCTGGGGGGTTGCTCCCCTCATGGCGTGGGCAGCAACCGTCGGACCCACCGGACTACCCAGAGGAAATATTCCTTTCAGAGGTGTACCTGGCATGGGCTGAACTCCTGAGCTCACAGAATTAATAAAGCCAATTTAAATATTCTACAATCCCAAGAGCTTAAAAAAAACCCAACAGATCCATGGCTTGAATTTGTCTTTACAATTAAAGGTACCTTAATTCCCACCCATCTAAATTAAACTGAGCACACGCAGAATTGCAGTGGAATGTGTTGGACATACCAATACATCCCTGCAGACAGGTACAAAAGGAATGCTTATGCTAAAGAAGAGACTGCAGGCAGGATGGGCAGACTGCAGGCAGGGCAGCAGCTCCTTACCGAGCCCCTGCACAGCCCAGCCTCTGTCTCCATCCTGAGCTGAGTCAAGGCTGCAGAGGATAATTCAATCCAAAATATTAAAAGCCAATTCTGCATGTAAGTTCTGACAACTGGCCCATGACAAACATGAGATGTAACTAATATCATGCCACTCTACAGATAAAGGTCCTCCCCAGTTAAGGTTATTAATAGCACTGAAGTAGCCAGCATCTTGTTGACTAGATCAGAAGTTTCTGGTAGTACCATCTCTGGAGCTGGGATCAGCTCAGTTCTGCTGCCATATGAGGAGGAAGCAAAACATTTGCAGAAGCTAAAAATTTTCTCTTTTTAACGTGCAGGGATCTGAAAGTGCAGCACGCCCCCACCGCCACCTTCCTAACCACGGAACATCCTCTCTCTGCTGCATCATTTCTATTTGTGCTCTACAGCACCGAGCCTGAGTCATGGCAGAACAGAACAGCCTTGCTTTGCAGAAATGTATTTTCCCACCACTTGTAGTTCCAGGATGTGCTCCACTCCACAAGCCCCCTAAATATTTTTCATGATGATATAAAAGAACAATTAAGCCAGGAGTTACAATTAAGATGCCCTCAAGTGTCATTCTTACTTGCAGTCAGACCTTGACCTTGAATTCCTGCACTCTGGAGCTCAGCTGAGAACATGCAGCAAGACCCAGCGCAGGCTGTGGCTGCTGTGGGCAGCTCCAAGGGAAGCCACCCCACCAGGAGCTCATCAGACGTTTCTCTTTAGAAGCCAGTGTTACAGCTTGACATGGCACAGCTTTAACATGTTGCCTTCCACAGGCTGGTGAAAGCCCTCTCCAAGACAGCCACGGGAGCTGAAAGCCTGTCAGCAAGGGTGGTGTGTCTCATGCTGACAAGCAGCCTCAGCTCCCTGGCTTTTCCTGCAGCAGCATTCTTGGCACTCCTTCACTGAACACTCCCAGGGCCAACCTTGCAGCAAAGTGTTGCTCACAGCCCGAGCAGAAATGCTGCAGGGCCACTCGCTGGAGGATGCTGCTGCTGCCCTGAATCTCCGGGATCTGTTGGTGCCTCTCTCCCAGTTCCTGGTAGAGGACACTCTTCAAATGAATATTTAAACAACTTGAAAGGAAATCATTGATTCTTGGGTCAGGTCTGGGCTATCACATATGCTATTCCAGCAACAGATGGAGGGAGCGCCCCTTTTCTGTTCCAAAGGCCTATGCCATCATCCACGCCACGCAGTAGCAGCAGTGCAGAACTCTTTCTTACCCCTATTTGTTCATCAGCAGGGCTCTGATGCCACTTCCCTGCTACTGCTCTTCCAGACAAAAGCAGCATCTTGTGTGAGCCCCACTGCAGGATCTGTCTCAGCAGCGTGGAAGCTGAAGCCGTCAGCTACAATTACTTCTGATGGAGCTGTCCCTGAGCTACTGCTCCTCTCACAGACTGTGCTGCTGACTCTCTTCCAAGCCTGCTGAAGTACCCGAGGATTTTAGGATGTTACAGCCTCCCCCACATCCTCAGATGAAAGGTTTTCCACTCATTTTTGGTCTCCTCCCTCACCCAGCTCATCCAGTTTCTAGCTTCATCTGCAGACCATGTTATACAAAAGAGAAAGACTAAATTTAGCTTGTAAGGTCACCATGATCTGTGTTTATCACTGCTGTATTTAATTGCCGGCATCACAGGGATCAAAGACAGATCAAGTGACAAACAAACGCCGATATAATTTGATGGGTGACTTTCTGTTCACTGCTTTATGCTCATTAACCCAATTCCTTTGATCTCCAGCAGGAGATGCAGTAACATATCTCCCAGGGATGCCAAAAGGGATGAGTCCCAGCTGAGTTGGACACAGACGAGTTGATGATGGTGGAATCTCCCAGCCTACATGCAGGCAGGTGAGGGAGAACTTGAGGAGCGCTGACTCTATGCTCTGCAGGGAGGCCGCTGACACAGGGAACCATGCACAGACCCTGAGTCCTGGCCACATTCCTTTGCATCTCCTCCTCTTTCCTTAGAAAAGAGCTTGGGAGTTTGATGAACAGGTTTATTGTTATTCTGCATCACCACCTACAACATAGGGTAAGATCAACAACTTTAGAAATATTTTCTGTATGATTTAAGAAGCGGCCCTACTGCTCTGAACCTCAGAGCAATCTCTGCAAGCCACAGCCAGGCATAACACACCCTAATTGTGCATACAATTCCTCCCTAGAACGTTGTCCTTGTGCCAACATATAAATCTGGTATGAATCGGGTAACACAGATGAACAGGAACCCAAGCTGATGATAAAACTGTCCTGCATCTTGGGAACACAAATGGAATCAGAGATTGGTCTTCAAGTCCACAACAGGAAACATTGCTTGGAGTGACTTCTACTGATGAGGAGGATGTGAGCTCAGCAGGATGAGAGCTGGTTGTGGCTCACTCCATCTGATAAATGGCCACAGTTAAAGGTGCCAGTGTGATGGGGGAACGCAGGGAGAATGTGGCTGGATAAAGCCTTTTGCTTTCCAGCTACTCTGCAGTAAAAACCTCTTTATTTCCCTTTTTGAAATTCATGACTTGGAAAAACCAGCAGACATAGACTTGTGGCCTAAAAAAAAACCCCATCTCTTCCTAGTCCCTGCTACCGTCACCAGTGACAACACCCACTGCCGCTGGCCAGCAGAAGGTGTTTCAGCTGACGCAGCCAAAGCCATCAAACTCACTAGCAGTGAGAGTGCCTCACAAGCTGGAGGAAAGGCAGAGCTACACATCAGGGATCTCATTTGCTTCTTTCCTCACCTTCATTTCCTCACCTCCACCTCTTCCTTGGTTTGTTACCTTTGTTTAAAAATTTATACAGCTCCTGCTTAACCATTCTGGTGTGCTTTGCTTATGGGAATCTGGGAAGACGTGACCTGGGACTTTATGCATATTTAGGGATATTCCAGCTGGGCAAGCACCTTGAAAAAGCAGTTTTGAGTCTGTCGGAAATGAAACAAAGAAATGACAGAGCTTCAGATAAAACAACAAACCAAAGCCCATTAGCCCTCTTTCAACAGCGCCTGGTAAAGCAATGGCACACCTCAAATGAGATGGGGCGAGCGTGTCATTCCCAGAACCACAGCTCAAGATCTTTCACCAAGTGGCTACTTAGAGGTATAAAAACCAACCTCCATTCACAATCTGTCTAGACACAAAGGAACTCCATTTTAATTAAACTTCTTTAGCTAATCCAGTGTAAACCCTGTGGAGGCATTCACTTCAGTAAGGCTTAGACTAAATGCAAACCCGCCCAGGAATAGCTCTCAGTAAGGGGTGGGAAGATGCACAACGAGACTGACATGCTGCTGAAAAATACTTTTTATATAGACACAGCTGTACTGGTACAGCTCTTTGGCATGGGGGAGTGAAATGTGCTGTTCAAGACGGTTGTCCTCATAGATAAAGGGAACAAAGCATTCGGAGAGATAGATGTTGTTCCCTTCACAGCAAGTCTCATCCACTCCAGAAAGCTTCAACCTTTCATCTTCCCTGACAATTATACCTGCAAAGTCATTTGAAATCCAGCCTGGATGCCCAAGTCTAGTCAGATTACTGCTCTGAGAAATGAAGATAAGCAGGCTGAGACTGATGATGTATTCAAGGGACAGAAAAAATTACACAGCAACCCAAGAGATGGCTCTGGGAAGACCTTAAAGCAGCTCCCAGTGCCTAAAGGGGGCTACAGGAAACCTGGGGAGAGGCTGTGGACAAGGGCCTGTGGGGACAGGACAAGGGGAATGGCTTTAACCTGCCAGAGGGGAGACTGAGCTGAGCTCTTAGGCAGAAGCTCTTCCCTGTGAGGGTGCTGAGGCGCTGGCACAGGGTGCCCAGAGAAGCTGTGGCTGCCCCATCCCTGGCAGTGCTCAAGGCCAGGTTGGATGGGGTTTGGAGCAACTTCCAGAGATGCACCATAAAACTGTATAAGCCTGTACATCAATAAAACGTCTTATGCTGGCAAAGCAATCCATGCAAACACAAATATAACCTATTTCTGTGAGAAGGAAGAGACTCCTGAGGCCTGAGTGTGCAGCAGTGATTTCTGGAGCAGAGCTCATTCGGTGAGCAGGGCATGTGGGGATGGAGGCAGCTCTGTAAATCTGGCCTTAGTCTGCCTCGTGGGACTGCTTAGCAGATACCCTGCCAGGGCAATGGAGAAGGAAGAACACTTTCACCTTCTCCAATGTCAGCTCATCTTCTGAGTTCACACAAGGAAAAGCAAGAAGGGGTAAAAAAATAAAAATCTTTTGTGTGTTTAATTCAGAATCTAATTACTTTGTATAAATTAGTGAGCTGGCTCCACCTAAGATTGAACATGTAATAGCCCATGAATCACATCTCTGTTACAGGATATATTATGCCATTTACACGTAAAAATGCTTTATGCAGGGCACACTGTAGACTGGGGATATTAATTTATACCATGGGCTCTGGAAGATTAAGTGAAACCAAAGAGATAAGGAGATAGGACGCAAGTGCGGATCAATGAACCTTAACAAGGAACATGCTCTATGTGCATTTTAAGGTGACATCAGCCATCAGAATCTACGCAGCCATAAGGTTATAGGAAGATGGTACATTAAAACCCCACTGGTTGTAACTAAGAGTCCCTGGTCAACAACACTGGAGCCACTTCCTTCCTCCTGCTTTGCCAGCTGCTGGCTCTGTATGGTTTTAAATACGCTGTTTAATCTGCCTGGAATAACTCCCATGGACACAGACCCGGGCAGATTATTCCTCATTGGAATCTTGATTTTCTCCCTTCCAGCAAGCCACGGTTTGTGGCAAAAACTTTTCTGGCAGCTCTTCCAGTCAATCCCTACTTGTCTCCTGCCAGTGTGCGAGTGCCACAGGGAAGCTGGATGAGGACTATCATGCCATGCTCCTTGTGCCTGAAAACAGGAGCATGCACCCCAACTTTCCTAATGAGGAAACCTGGTGCAGGGGGGAGCAAGGTGGAACATCTTATCCTTCCTCTAAAGGAATTTGTAAAGAATAAAACTAGGAAGAAATTGGAGAGGTACAACATGCACAACGCTGACGATTTTCTGCAAACTCAGTTACAATAACCCTATATAAACATACCAGAGTAGGTATAAAATGTCTGTTAAATAATCACCTCTATGGGATCATTTTCACCAGAAAAAAGAAGGATGCTCAGCGTAGGTCCCTGACAGGACAGCTCAGCCTCCCCGGGACAGAGCTGGAAGCTTAATTTTCCTAAAGAAAAAAGAATAAAAAAATCCAAAGATGAAGGCATCCTGTGATTTAACAGCAGCTCTTCAAAGAGCAGCTCTGCTGCAATCGGAACACAACAGCTTCTGAGCAGGGAGAGCAAAGAACAGGAAAATCCATCACAAGTGGGGGGAGGGGGGGAAAGGAAAGTCTTAATGATGCAATAAGAAAAATAAACCACGTCTTGTCAGAAAGGGCTGTTAAACAAACGAGGGGCCACAGTCTGCGTTCATTAGCATTCTGCTACAATTCCTTGGAGACTGCGAGCCAGACAGCCCTTCCGCACACACACTAACTGAGGAGGAGGAAAGAGGATTTTAAGTAGGTCACCAGTAAATATTACCAGGATGGGGTTTATTTCTTTTTGTTTTTTTTTTCCCTGTCAGTCACTGGAATCCTTATTTGAGAGAAAGACCAGAGAAAAAAAGAATTCACAGGTTCTTTCAGGTTTCTTGTGCTGAACAAATGAACTTCAAAGCCTTCCTGCCCCAGTCCCCACCTGCCCATCTCCACAGCGAGATTTGAGGGAAAAAAATCAAGGAAAAAAGAGAGAAGTGGGAAGAAACCCAAAGTGTTCCAGGAGCTCTGGGGAGCACTGTGTGCTTGCAGAAAGATGGGAGACAGAGGAAAAGGAGGAGGATGCCCATGCAGTAGCTGCCTCCTCTCTGACACCACTCAGTGCTATGCAGGGAAGCCAAGGCCAGGAAGGTGAACAGAGGAACAGGCTGAGGCCAGAAGAAGAGCTTCACCACGTGGACAGAGACCCAAACTGCAGCAGCCACTCAAAGCCCAGACGGATGACAACCCACCAAGCCAAGCCGCAGCATCTGCCGTTTTCTGACTCTTCAGTGCAGGGTGGTCTGCAGTGCTCTCACAGACATCCAAGTACAGAACACTGGATTCAAAATATTGCTGTGCCTGGCACAGGATCCCACTGGCTTCAAAGCAAGACCACCACCAAAAGTTGCTCAGTCCCTGTGTTGGGCCTGCTTCCCCTCCAGCATATGAATACCACGATCTGCCAGCCTGCATGGATGAATGGACATGGTTGATGGATCGAGTCCAGAGGAGGCCACAGACAAGCTGTGAGGGCTGGAGCAGCTCTGCTCTGGAGCCAGGCTGAGAGAGCTGGGCTGGGGCAGCCTGGAGAAGAGAAGGCTCCTGAAGGGGAGACCTGAGAGCAGCTCCAGTGCCTGAAGGGGCTCCAGGAAACCTGGAGTGGGGCTTTGGACAAGGGATGGAGGGACAGGACAAATTCATCTGCATTTACCACACAGCACTGCAGCTCCCAAATGAGATCCTTGAGAGAAACTGCCTGTAGTGAAAGGGATGCCCTCACTGCCCCATCACAGCCAGGCTGCAGGGGGAGAAGGGCTCTGCAGACAAACCCTCTCCCCTGGCCTGCACGGTACCAAACCCCGCACATGAAGCACTTTCTGTTGGCTGTTGATCAAAGCAGCGAGTGTTGCAGGAAGAAAATGGGTCATTGTTTTCCTTTGGGCGCAGCCGCAGGCTCAGCACCACAGCAATGCCACTGGCACCTCTAATTGCAGGAACTCCCATGTGAGCTCCCAAGAAAAGCCAGGTTGTGCCCAAGGGAACCTGTGGAGCTGCCCTAGGGCTGCTGGAATGCTGGCTAGAGCACAATTAGGCTCTAGCTTGGTGGCAAGATAAGTACTGGAGCCACCAACCGAAGCATTAAAGGACTGTTATAGCAGATCTCCTCGCAACAATTCACACACCACTGTTGAGGTTTGAGCTCATTTAGTCCCTCCAAAGCAAAGCAGCAGTTGTGCTGTGAGTCGTCTGCCACCTCTCCCCACACACACATCCCTGAGTACTTGATGTTCTGCCTCAAAAAACCTGGGTTTTAAGGCAAAGCAGCATGTCACTTTGATCACTTCCAGGCTTTACAGCTCTAAGCACGACCTGCCCCATTAGCCTGTAACCAGCAGCGCTTTTTCAGGCCAGGTTGTTTAAGGTGACTATTTCTAATGTGGAATAGTTGTTGGTTTTTTAAAGCATCTTGAATTGATAACACAGCTCATAGCGCAGCATGGTGCAGAAATGGGGAACAACACAGCTCCTCTCAGCATTACCCTTTGGAGGGTATACACAAAGGCATAATCCATCCATCACATCTGGCGAGGAGAGCAGTCTGAACTCCAGCTGGCTCCAGGAAGCTCTCTCCAAACAGCTCTTTCTAAAACTGAAGGTGTGTAGTTAAAGGGAAAAGCTGTTCATGAACCTGAATCTGGTGCGCAGAGCTGATAGACAGCAGCCAGCAAGAACCTTAATCAGAACTAATGAGAATCAAGGTAGGAAACCCAGGCTGCAAGTGACTCACTACAGACAAATGGAAGCTGCATCAGCTTCTGCTAATGTTTAAGCATCGCCTGTGAGACATTTGTAACCTCTGAAGGTTTGTAATCAGAGTTACACACAGAGGTCTCCTGGGTGCTGAGAGCCCCAACCAGCGCTGTTGTCAGCAGCATCCCACGGTACAGCAAAAGAAACAGGTTATGGCTGAGCTCCGGCGGTCAGTGGGAGAGCAGGCACCAAACACACCAGAATTTGCACAAGTTTGAAGGTGTGTGTTGACACCAAAAGTGCATCCCTTTTGAGTCCAAATCTCAGGTTTTTAAAAAGTTCAGTAAACCATGCTGGTGTAGATACGTCAGACCACAGGCTACAATGGAAACATGAAAGATTTCTTCTCTAGTCACTTGTTTTCTAACATAGCATCCCTTCAGTTAAGCACCGGAGGCAGATGGCATGAATTACAACCCCCTCCCCAAATAAAACCCAAATGTAAGTTTGATATGCCTGAGATGTGCAAAGCAGGGAGGTTCCCAGCACACACACTGCTGCATGCCAGGACAGCTGCTTGGGGCAGATGGGTCCTTTGACAGCTTGATAATACTGACTTGCTGGTGAAACTAAGCCCGGGTATGGCCAGCCAATGTGGGGCCATCTGTTTACTGAAGAGGAAGGGCTCCTGGAACAGCAGGCAGCCAATGCTTTGGTTGAGAATTAAACCAACAGCAAGATCATCACTATCTACAACCTTGTGCAGTCACATACGTGCGGCTGGCAGCGGGATGCTGCCACGTCAGCCAGCTCCTGTGGTGCCATGCTCAGGTTCAAGATGTGGCTTGGGATTTTTGTACTATGGCTTGTACCACTGAAGAGTCTTCAGGAGACGCTTTCTGCTTATGTCAGTTTGTTAACAGCAGGCAAGGTGGTGGCTCATGTCAAACTTTCAGTCTTGCCGAAAGCCAAGAGCTGGATGAGCTTTAAGGTCCCTTCCACCCCAAACCATTCTAATTCTGTGACGATTCTACGATAACTTCTCATTCCTACCATGATCTCCATCCCAGGAGGACCCTGAACATTTGGATGGAGCTTTAGCCTCTAGCTGCTGCTTATATATAGAAAGCACTGAAGTTACAAGAAGAGATTGGTATAAAGTAACTTGAATGTGTTTCTGCCAAAGCAGAATCCTCCTTTCAGGGGATTTCAGACAGAATTTTTGCTGACAACGGCAGCAGGACATGGGCAGTTCAGGGAAGAAAAACTGACAATAAAACCTCTTCATACTCAAAGGCATGAATACAATAAATTGCTACTGTTCAGGTTATCAGACAAAAGAATTGACTTTTTTATGTAGAGGACAAGTACCCAAATAAAGAATTCAAAATTTGCTGCAAAAATTAAACTCAGCCTCTTGAAAGTCCAAGCCCCTCTCTCGAGCTCGTTTTGTTCTCAGTATCACAAATCCAGGACTGCAGGAGACAAAGGGGTTTTTCCATGCCAGGAACATATTGAGAAGTGTAACAAAAAGCTATGTGAGCTGGGGAAGGGAGCCCTGGCCAGGTAGCTCAGGACCCATTTCAGAGACAGGGAATGAGCCCTGCTGCAGCAGTAGCATCACAAAGATGGAGTTTAAGGAAATGACCTTCTACCAGGATCCTTTACGGGTTCCCCTCTAGCAGGCCAAGTGTTTGGAAGGCTCAGTTGTATTGAGAGCTGAAGAAAGGTTTTCCAAAGCATAAAAGAATTAAAAAGAGAGTGGGTTTCATCAAGGGGCTCTAATTCCGCTCCTCAGTGCCCAGGAGTCACTGAAAGCAACAAAACTTTACACAACATGTTTTCCACTGAAAACTCATTTCTTAACCCAAGTTACAACTGAGAGTGACAAACCTACACAGGAATTACCAGGTTCTGAAGATCTTAAATTAGCCATAGGCAAATCTCAGTGAAATCCTAGGAAGTTTTTTCAGGTCACTGAGACAAGCTGAGAGAATTAAGCCAATTTTTCTAGTTTATGTATTTCAAACAGTTTATTCTCTATAAGGGATCTCTTTTTCCTGTTGCCATTCCCACAGTGTAATTGGTGTGTAAAAGCCAGCAGCTACCTGTGAGTTAGGGCTCCCCCCCAAAACCACCCTGAATTTTACTACAAATCCATTATGAATAGAAATTTGTATAAAACCAGAGCTCAAGCACTGAAAGAAATGTTAGGGAAGAGCCTGATATGAATAAAGTCTGGTCCTTTGTCAGCTCCCGCCGCTGCTAACAATGGTGTCAGCCACTGGCACGGCTGAATCAGAGCTAAACACGGGTTAGTTGGCAGCAGTGACAAAGGACAAATCCTATTAAATAGCAGTTTAGAAGCAGTTTCTGCCCAGCCCGCTTTTCTGAAGCAGCTCTCAACTCCTTCTGATCCTGTTTAGCCTACAAGAACACTCCAGCATCGATGGAAACTTCCAGTTAAAGAGTGCTCATCACTGGCACTGCTGACACCCACTGTCAGGTCCTGGATAATTTTCCTAACGTTCCCAAAGCTGAAGTGACAGATTAATTTGATAGCAGCGGTGGTAACACCCTCCCTTTGTGCAGAGGCTTTCTGCCTGAGGAGATGGTGATTTCCTTGGAGTGGGGGTGCTCTGTGAGCAGCACACCATCACACTGGTGTTCTCAAAGATCAGTTTGGGATCCTCTTTCTTTCTTTGTCCCCAGAGCCCAAGAATATGAATTCCCCACCATCTCTCCAGATTTCACTGACTACAGACAAGACGCTTTTGTTTTAACTCACATGTAAATCTATTCATGTCAGCAGTTAATCAAAGTTTCTACAAGAGAAAGGCAAACAGCTTTAAAGGAAAGGAACGATTTTAAACTGATTAAAATCAGCACAGTTTGGATATCAAAGAGCATCTCTACGACAAAGTGAAGGATTTTAACCTCTTGCATGATACCTGGTTCGTTTCTTTGTATCAGTGGAAGAAATTCAAACACAAAATACTGAATTGATTTTAATCAAACTGGACTCTCCTTCTTAATGATTTGTGCTCCCCTGTGCTCTCAGCACTGAGCTGAAGAGTTTCTCCTAAACCAGCAAAATCAAAGCAGGCTGAATCTCCTTTGTCATTTTTTTACGGACAGCATCAATAATATATTAAATCCTTGTCCTCACTGTTCCCAGTGGATTGAAAACGTGTATTTACAAAGTGTTCCTTCTCATCTGGCTGACAAACATCTCTGTGTTCATACTATTAACAAAAATCACCCCGTAGGCAGCGCTCTTGGAGCTCAACCTTAAACACCACTATTTAGATAATGGCAAATTTAACAATCGCTTAAACATATTTGCAGGAAGCTTTGTTTGCCAGAGCACGAGCTGTTGCAAAGAGCAAAAACCCAAAAAAAGCATTTGTGAGTTCTTCTCTCTGTACCAAATACGTTTAGTCTCCCCAAACTGCCTGCAATTCTGGTACAGTTCTATTCTGACACTTGATTTATGGAGTTCAGGGGGATTAAGGGAATACTGCACTCATCTGAAGTTTTAAGCAACTGTAGTGAAAACAGTGTTTATGGCTGAAGATGTGAATACCAGGAAAGTAGTCAAAGTGCGCTTTTCCCTTCCAAATAAAGGTTTTTCAGGATGCCCAAAAGTGATCTCCCCTAGGCTGGGCATAACCCAACCTCAAACTCAGCTTTTGTCTCTCCTAAGTCCAGACCCTGCAGCCTCTGCTCCCTTGATGCAATGCAAACCCACTGCTCCCCACTACCCCCCAGACTCTGAAGTCTTTGGACCAGGATCTGCTTGTTTATAGCATTCAGCATAATAAAGCTTTAATCCCAGATATATCCCCTGTGTGTATCCCCATACACTGCTGAAGGCAGGTAAAGAAAAGTGCTGAGAGTTGTAAGGCTGCACTTCCCCATGCAAATCTTCCTTAGGTACCTTACACCAAACACTAATCATAGAGTCATAGAAAGGTTTGGGTTGGAAAGGACATAAGATTATCCAATTCCAACCCCCCTAACATGGGCAGGGACATCTCATGTCACCCAAGGCCCTGTCCAGCCTGGCCTTGAACACTGCCAGGGATGAAGCATTCTTCTATTTCAGTTTGTTTTGAAACTTCTTCTACAATGCGTAAACTGTGTCTTGCTGGAAATGTCCAAAATTCCCAATGCAAGATGTGTCAGCAATGAGTTCAAAGAGTCTGGGAAAATAATAGAACCTGGAAACAAACCATCTGAGTGAGAAGGTTTAGGTGCCCTCAGCATAGATGACACCACCAGCCTCCCCCTCATCTTTCCTACCACTAATACAGAACACCACAGGATTCTACATGATTGTATTACACAAATAGCTGAAGTACCATTACCTACTGCGCTGCACATAACCAAGAGGAGCTGTGCAGCCTTACGCTTGCTAAAACCCCATGATAGGGGCTTCAGGACTGGGATTGAGGTGGCTGGAAATTGTATGTTCAGAGGAGCCCAAGTGTAACCCAAGGAAGCAGCTCCCCATGTCCCTGTGGGAGCAGAGCTCTGAAGTCCCATTACAGGGTCACACAGATTGAACTTTGGGCTCAAGATTTTACTGCTGAATCCATTTTCTTTTCACAGCAACAACTTTCTTACAGGCAGGACAGAGAAACCTGACACTTGCCATGAGGCACATGGTGACTTTCAGCTAATCCCGCTTCATGAGGAATTCCTGAAGTGCCTCTCAAGCAAGGGGTCAGCTAATCCCATTCACTGACAGGATATTTTACTCTTTGAAAATGGAAAGTGGCTGAAAACCAAGAATATTTCCTTTTATTTTGACTTCCAGATACTGCTTTGAAGAGGGGAACCATGACATTTGGGTATTTGAAAAACTAATGTGAGCTGTTCCTATATATTACCATTAAACCAGTAATTTATATTAGATGTTCGAGAAATATGTCCTTTTAGACCAGCTCTCCTGTTGAATGAGTTGTGCTGAGATTTGTCACCCAAAGCACTAAAAAAATGCTAATATATATATTTTAATATTCCAACCCTAATTTTCTATGATTCTTTGATTGTTTAAAGTGAAGATTAAACAGCATATAAGTGTATTTCTTCTTCATTCTTCTACAAATAGTGATTAGATAAAAACTAATTAGTCTTAAAGAGAAAAATGTCCTTGTTAACATCAGTATAAGAAATTGAAGATCAATAGTTCATATCCTTATAGGAAAGGTGCAATATTTTAGAATGATGGCCACACAACACAACTCCTTAAAATGAAGAACATGTGCCTCCCACTGGGACTAAAAAGATAAATGCTTTGTAGGAGCATCTGACCAAAAGGCACAGTGAACCAGGGCAGTCTGAACACTGAACATACAGGGTCCAGAGTGTTATCAAGAGTTTCACAGCTCTTCCCAACATTAGAGATGTGTTATAAAGCACTGAGGAGCATCAGCTGCCTCAAGATGATGTCACCTGGAACGAAAGACCTCCAGCTACTTCACAGGGTTCCCCAAGTGAAGTGTGTTGCTTTACAATACCCATCATCTCCTGAGCCTTCAAGTGCAGCTACCTTTGAAAAAATCAACTACATTTAGGTAAAAGCAAAAGCAAACAATGTTTTCTGTGGCTTTTCAGTACTGAATTGCCCAAAACAAATACTGGCAATGCAGAGAATTAATTTCTAATGAACTTAGCACCTATCACCAGTGGGACAGAGAGCAGTGAGCTTCATACAGTGAGAAGCGGCTAAACCAGCATGCCCTTGCGTTCATATTGAAAATTACCCAGAGACCTAATATAGCCTAAATTCATTCTGTTTGTCCTGCCACTTGTAGCTCAGCATGAGTATTTACCTGTAAAGACTCCTCTGTATGGGTCATAAATGGAACATGACATTGTGAATGGCAAAAGCCAAGGCCGCAGGTGATGCTGATCAACATCAGACCTCATGAGGATCTGTTCTGGGAAGTTTCTGATTTGACGTGTTTTATGTGTTTGAGTTTCAATAAAATCTAATCCCAACACTGACCTCTTGAAGTGACTGGCCAGGACTCCCACCAGCTCCCCAATCCTGCTGTCATTAGGGGGCTCTTTACTGAAGAGACAGACAATGAGATCCTTTTTGTCTTTCGTGTGAAAGACCACGAGCTGGTCCTTTCCATTGGAGACACTCAATCCTATCAGCTGTGAAGAAAAAGCAAGAACAATGTTATATACATTGATAGATCTTTGCTACTAGCCAGGTGTGTTTTTTCCTCTCCAAGATGCCCCCACTCGCTCTCAGCTTCTACTTCCACCCCAGAGCTCAGGGGACAGCAGCAGGCAGGTCCTCAGTACTGCTTCCACACGCTGGAAGAGTCAAGGTGAAATAGCAGCAGGATCTGCAGTCCACAAAAAAGATGTGGACAGGCTGGAGAGTGTTCAGCTTGCTCTCCCAAGGGAAAACTAACAATAACCATGTATTTGGCCAACAACTACTTTCAAATTCACAAATGCAGCACTGGAAATACAGTGACATGCAAATAATAGAAGAATGAGTTTTGCTGAAAGCCCAGACATCTTCATGAGCAATGTCAGTTGCAAACCACACAAAGCTGTGAGGATTCCAGTATTTCGGCATGGATGAAGCTCCTGGTGTTTGGACAAACTAAAAAAGAGTGGGGTTTAGGTTTGGGTTCCTTTTTTTTTGTGTGTTTGTTAGTAACTGCTCTTTGGCACATTAAAAGCTTTGTCTTCATCATTTCCCAAAGCCAATGCAGGGAATTTTGAGGAGTGGCAATTCAGGTATGCAGGCTACCCACAATCTCCTAAAAGTGAGAGGCACCAATACACCGTTCTGTGGGAATCAAAGTCTTATTATTCCCTTCTTTATGAAAGAAACCTTCTATGTGACCCCACTGCCTGCACTGGAAAGGATATTAGCACAAATGAAGCTGGAGACTATTCACTCCTTTCAGAGGCATGAATCATACTCAGACACAGCCTGGATCCCTGTGCTTGCTTTAGAAGTCACAGCATATCATGTCCAAGAAACCTGTTCCAGCTCTGGATGTGTAACACACACCAGACAGCAGCTTCCTCCCATAGAACCGCAACAAAACAGTACAGAGCAATGCAGTGGATGAAATACTACCCAAGAATCACTTGTACTTAGAATCATAGAATCCCAGACAGGTTTGGGCTAGAAAGGACCTTAAAGCTCATCCAGTTCCAACCCCTGCCAGGGGGAGGGACAGCCACAGCTTCTCTGGGCACCCTGTGCCAGCACCTCAGCACCCTCACAGGGAAGAGCTTCTGCCTAAGAGCTCATCTCAGTCTCCCCTCTGGCAGGTTAAAGCCATTCCCCCTGTCCTGACCCTGCAGTGAAGAGCCCCTCTCCAGCATCCTTGTAGCCTCCTTCAGATACTGGAAGCTGCTCTGAGGTCTCCATGCAGCCTCTCTTCTCCAGGCTGAACAGCCCCAATGTTCTCAGCCTGTCTTCATATGGAAGGTGCTCCAGTCCCTGAGTATGCTCATCCTTATCACGTTGTTGGTTTATTATCACAGCACAACAGCCTATCTGAACTACTGTAACTGCTGGTATCTGCTGTAACTAACTGGTCTCTGCAGAGACCTCCTGATACCAGTTGCATGATACCCCTAACACAGGTGGAGTTTATTCTCTACTCTTCATGCTATTTTGAGGTTAGGAAATATAGGAAATACTTCAAAACCAAGCTACACTTCATGCTCATGTATTAACAGCTCCCTGGGTTTATAGTGTCCCTTAAAATTAATTTGCATGCTTAAATACCATCCTGTGAGCACAATAACACCACAGGGACTACCGCCATTGACGTTTTAAATGTGTACCGAGTGTGAAAGATGAACAAGTTGAAATGGCTGGAGTTGAAAAGCCTATTTAAACATTAATTATTCAACAGAACTGTGTGAGGAGCCCAAGAGCCCTTGAAAATATTCCTGTTTCACCCCTCCCCATCAGACTCTCTGAACAAATAAACAGAACACAAAAGAAATCATTTCAGAGAAGGGGCTTATATCAGTATTTACAAACACTCTTATTAACTCTGCTTGAAGATCAGGAGAAAACACTCAGCAGCCACAGAACATCCTTTATTGTGCTCAGAGCAAGGGAGCTGCAAGATCCTTTCTGCTGCTCAGTTGCCTTTTAATTCCTTTCTGCCATTCTCCATTTTCTCTCCAGGTAAGAACAAAAAGCTACTTGTCTGTTGGTACTTCTGAGGCAACTGCCAGAACACTTGTACACAGCAAACACCCCAAAGTAGCATTGTGATACAGTGAAATAGGGCTGAGAGGAAACCTACTGCTTTGTCATCATTTGCACAGAATTCCAGATGCCTCAGACAGGACACAGAGCACCACAGGGCAGAGCCAGGGATCTGAGCAGCATTCCAGGCTGTGCTTAAACCACATACATGTCCCCACAGTTAAAGGAGATGGGCACTGTAGTGTGGTTTCTTCAGATGAAAACAAGTTTATGGTCATAACATACATCAGCTGACTGTCTCCAACGAGATTTCCATGGAAACACCATCCCCAAGGATGCTGCCGCGTTGACAGGGTGCTTTTGGAATGCTGACAGTGAGCAGCACAGTGAGCAGGCAGATGAATTTCAGCTGAGTTCACCTTTACATATTGGAAGGGTGATCCATCTTTCTCAGGGAACACACATCTTTCTAGCAGGACATACTGGATACACTGATAAACATCATGACTGGAGTAATTATAACCCTCTGCTTCTCAAAACTCTTCCTATAAGTTCTAATAATTGCTCTTTCCCTGAAAATGAGGAATCTCTATATCAGTAATTGGCTATCACAGGTCCCTGTACACTGTAAAAAGATTGCCATGCAGGAAGGGATCAGGCATGCAGGAGTATGGGAGTGTACAAGGCAGCTCATGAGGTGAAAGACAAAGTGTATTCAAATCAGTAAGTAACATATAAAAGGTAACTATGAAAAGGAATGAAAAACTGCAAAACCTGCTCTGGTGGAAGGTGTCCCTGCCTGAGGCAGGCCATTGGAGCTGGAGGAGCTTTAAGGTCCATTCCAACACAAATCAGTCTGGGATTCTATGAAATTTCCACTCTGGAATGTTATTCTAACACTTGTATGAGTTAATGAAAGGTCTTTTGAACCCATCCCTCCCCTGCAAATAAAGTACTCCAGGACCCCTTCACATTTGCTCATGTGAAAGAAACTGTTCGGTCAAGAAGCCTTGTGGTAGGCTGCAGAAAGGAATAACTGCACATGTACAAATAAAGCTGATTTACACCTATGAAAATGCAAGTGTTCTAAAAGCAAGAAACCTTTCTGTACAGCCCACCAACAGGTTTAGTGCCAGAGGAAATGCAAAGCAGACAGCACCATACAGCCTGTGATACAGCACTTTATATGAACAGATATTCTATATTATATGTATGTGTTTTGAGAAAAAACAACAATTACTAACATTTCTATGCAATGGATATTTTATAGGTAACCTAAAATTGTATCTGACTTGCTCATTTCCTTTCATGTTTGAGGCCTTAAGGATTTCAGAGCAATTTGGGCTCATGCTGTCAGGGAAATGTACTCCAAAAAACCTCCACCTTTAAACCCCTCAGACACACAGGTAAAGCTGTGATACATACAGATGTCTCTATCATTACTAATGTAGGAAGTGAATTGCAGTGGCCTGGCCATTTTGGGTAAGAGTGAAGAAACTTAATAGACAGAAATTGCGGTGGACAAAATTCCTCCTTGTCCACCCCAGTTCACTTTGACACTTCATAAACCCCACCCAGCCAGGAAAAGCACTCTGCTCAGAGCCTCTGGAGTTGAACAAGTCGTTTTGCACAAGTGAGAATCAGCCATTTAGCAGCAGAATCTGCTGATGCTTCCATTTTGCACAATTAAGAGACAATGTCAGTGGAACAGAACATCAAGTTAGGAGGATGACCTGCAGCTGTTGCCTGCCTGGCAGCAATGTCTGTTCAAAACAAGAGATGCTGCCAGGGAGAGAGACGTCGCTTTGCTACAGGCAGTGCTCTCGCTGGGGACAAGCGTGTCAATCCAGCACACTGCGGTGGGTGACGGGTGCGTGGCCACCAAGGAGAGGACCTATAAAATCAACACTATGCATGCAGTCAGAGCAAATCCTTCACATTTCCAGACTGGATCCTAGCATTACCCTAATCCCATCTCTGCTCTTTTAGCAATAGGGGGATGTCACACTTGTTATTTCTCCAAATGCAAATATCCCAACAAATCTGTGTGCATTTCCAAGCAACTCAGCCAGGTCCTGCAGGTTTAAGATAACAGTGGCAGTGTTACCTCAGGCTGAGGAAAACAAACAAGGAGTTGAATCCCCACTAGGATGCTGAAGAGCTAAAATGAAGTTTTCCCCCATCCCCCTTCCTCCCAGTGACAATCTGATGCGCTGTCACTGGCAGCTAAACTCTGCTACCCTGAAGGGCATATACCTCACTGTAATTCCAAATTTAGCTTTGACAAGATTTACAATAAACATGAACAAATACATTAAAAAAATCCAAACATGCCAGGAAGGATCAAACAAACCCCCAGAGACACAGAAACAGTGTCATGAGCTGCTGTGAAACGCTACCCCCCTTATGGGGCCAGGATCTTGCAGCACACAGCAAATAAAAGCTAACAGAAGAACGAGCAGAAGACAGAGTAATAAATAGTTTGGGTTTTAGCTTTTATTTTATGCATTGAACTGAAAAGCTAATATGATGCATTGGTGTTGCAGTTAATTGCACTGTAACCATTCTAAAGACATTAAATACATTAAAAAAAAACAAGGTCTTTTTCTGTTTTATGGGTATGAAAATGGAGCTAAGAAGTAGATGCACCCTCATGACTAAGAGAGCCCAAGGATGAGGTTCCCCACTCCTTGTACTTACATTATAGAGGGGGATGGCCTTCATCACTTTGTACTGCTTCATAGGGTCCATTTTATACAGGTGTCGGTCCGTAATGAAGATTGCTCTGTCCTCCACCTTATTAAAGCGATTGACCTGCAAAGCAGCACATCTTCAATCCCATTGATCACTGCAGGAACATACAGAGTAGAGCTCTACAGCAGTAAACATACCAAACTCACACAGCAAATGCACAAAACTCCCAGAGCTCTTCAACAGGTTTTCTCCACTGATTTCCAACCAGTGAAAAGGGAAGAGGGATCCTGTAATCCCATTTCATAACTAGAGAAATACAGCATTCCCAGGGTTACCCAGCAGAGCTGTTGGCAACCTGGAAGATCCATGTCTTCAATCAACTGAAGGACAGATGCTTTTCTCTAGCAGTGTTCAAACTTATCTCTGTTCACCAGCAGACACTAAGCCCAGGCAGATGGCTGTTGCTCCTACATTGTGTATGTGCCTTCATAACCCCAAAAGCACGATGCTAATAAACCACTATTCCCACCTTATGGAATTAGTGTGGTTGATTACAAAAACAGAACTGGAAGGAGCATGTTATGGCAAGAAACATACGGCAGTTTCATACCCTGGGGTCACGCCTTTGCTCATATCTCTTTTCTAACCACTGATCATTTCAATTCCCCCCTTCCCATCTCAACTCATTCCAAATACTCTCTCAGGCTGTCGGTACCACTTGGCTCCAGCAAATGGGATTCTCACAGAGGAACACACATCTCACTCACATCCCAATTCATTTGTCCAGGAAATACTACACCAAAGGAGAACCTTTGATGCCATCTAGACTTTGAGCTGCCCTAAGATGTCAGGTACTGAATAGGCGCAAGGCAAGACGCAAAGCTTTAACTAGTGAGAAAGTAGGACACGAAGTAGAAATTGTTTTCCACTTCAGGCAAAACTGGAGTCATCGGTTTATCACATTCACAGAGAGAGTTATTAATCAACTGAGATGGGTAGACAAGGGTGAGACATGATGAGGGGAGGAACATAAATAGGATTTTTCTAGGTGAAGGCAGGAGACAACTGGAAAACTTAAATATTCTCAGGCAATAGGCAGCAGAGTGACAAAGTTCAGAACTGATAAAGGCAAAAAATGCAAACTGGAGAGTTCTATGACAGCTTTAAATTAGCAGCCCAGGAAAGCTAACTGCAGATGATTTTAGACAGCTCCGGATAGATCTTGGCATAAACATGTGAGGCAGCTGAAAACAAGCAAGGCATCAGCATGGGGAATAATGTCCTGGGTGAGATGGTCTCACTGGGAATAGTGTGTGAAGCACCAGGATGGTGAACGTGGAGGAGACTAATGGTTCAGAGAAGGTGAAGAACATGACTGAAGGACTGGAAAAGCTCACAGTAAGAGATGCTGAATAACTGGAGTTATTTTAGGAAGCTGATGAATGGGAGGAAAAAAAAAAAGAAAGGCTATGGAACACTGAATGGCCCAGAGGAAGAAGGTGACCAGTGTCTGGTGCCACACATTGGGTAGTTTGAGCAGAGTAGCACAGGCTCCTCACACTGTAATTGGGGTGAGCAGCTTCCAACACACCATGTTCCATGTCTTAGGAGTTTAAGAAAAGGCTCCTCCAGTGTGTGGGGCTGTGACCTCAGAGCTGATGCTGTGACCTCAGAGCTGATGCTGTCCCACCATGCTTCCCACACATGGCTTTTTTTAATTTATTCTGAATATTTAAAGAACCTGACAACACAACCTGTTCACTGCCGTGATCCTGTTTGTTGCTCCTATCTTCATCACAACATCCTGCCTGTTGTCCATGTCCAGCCCAGATCCCCTCATGACAGACAGTTCAGACCATGCAACCAGAGCCCCCCAGCACAGGAGGACCCATCCTGGGGCCAGGAAGCACACACAGCCTTCACAAGACAATGTAATGTTGTAGTACTTCTATAAGCTTGTTTTAAATTCTACTTCTTGTGGTTATCCACCGTTTTTAGTGTTCACACTCAGCAACAAATTCAGCTGAACAGCTACAGAGAGGTACCAAAGGGGAAGGCCAGCAGCTTACCTCACCTGAGAAGCAATTCTCACTACTCTACAACTCATGTCCTTTCCAGCTCTTTCCAAGCCATTGCTTCTGGTGCCTCATGCACCTATGGTGTATTTATGTATGCCATGAGTTTAGAAGGAAATTGTCATGTTGGGAAGCAGCACAGAAGAGATTTGGACAAATGCCATCACCATTTCAAATGCCACTACTCTTGATTTTGTAGGAGTGGAGACAGGCCTTACGTCCTCAGATACAGCTTCCACCCTTGTGGAGACCAGCCCTTACTGGCATTGTGTGTTCTGCACCTTCTGGGCATTTTTTATTTATATCTTTGTTGATCCAAATGGGAATCAGACTTATTTTAGCTTCTCGACTAGCTGATGGGGGAAAATGAAACAGGAAAACCTTCAAATGAGCTTTTCAGGTCCCTGCCTGGGTCCTCGAGACACTGCAGGGGACTGGCTTTGGAAAAGATGGTAATCTCAAGGGAGCTGGATGCCACGAATGACAAGGGAGAAAGCAGGAAGAAAATCTCCCTCCCCTCCAAAAAGAGAAACTGTTGTTTCCTTGGTAAACCAACAAAATCCGGTGGTACACACAAAATACTCATTTGGTTTCCCAAGGCAAAACCCATGAAAGTCTCCTTTGAAAACAATGAAGAGCACCGCAATGTTCAGGAAAGATGGATTTTTCCACAGGCAGAGATGACCTGCTTCTACTATACCTACCAGAGAAAGCAAGAACACACACCTCCCATCCGTGAGACTTTCAAGTCTCTTCACAGCCCTTCTACAAGAGCTATATAAGCTTCAGTCCAAACACATTCATCCGTTATTATTCACCTCAAGCTGTTGAAATGAAGGCCCTGTGCTCTCGAGCTAAAGAAAGTCCCACCAGCAGTTCCCAGTACTTCAAGAGTAGCTCCCTGGCTGGCAGGAGGTGGTGTCACCTCCTTGACTTAGAACAACGCTAATCATCAGCTACAAAAAACCTGTCTCAAAGAATTTAATGGTTAACAAATATCGTAGAGGTCATAAGGTACGTTCTAGACATAAACAGGTTTAAATACATGAACTCCAGGCTTAGCTTGTGTCTATTCCAACTGCCCAATGCTTATCCTTTTAATGCCTTTTCAAAGGAAGAGGTATATTAGACTGCAATTATCTGAAAGACGGAAGATGGAGACTCCCTTTGCACAGAATCACATAGAAAAGACAAGGGGTGATGGGCACAAGTTACTCCTGGGGAGATTCCAACTGGAAACAAGAGGAAAATTGTTCACAATGAGAATGATCAGCCATTGGAATAAGCTCCCCAGCGAAATGGTGGACTTCCCAGCTTGGACACTGTTATGATTCGGCTATACAGGTTGCTGGGCCATCTACTCTAGGTCATGCTTTGCCTAGGAACATTGGACCAGATGATTTCTGAGGTCCCTTCCCAAACTCCCCAAAAGGGAAGAATTTAGCAATTGGAAGAACCTTCCCCTGTAGCACAGCACCAAAGGCTGACCCTCAGACTGCTGTTACTTTTGGGGTAAAAGACAGAATGCCTCAGCTTGTATTTTTGACTAGAGAAACACCTTTGCTTCAAAAAGGCAGCTCAAGATAGAAACTGTTTTATGTGAAGAGCAAAAGAAGGTTAACGCTGTTCTCAGGGTAAAGACTGTGCTCTTGTAGTCAGAGCACGGAGTCACGCACAGGCTTTGCAACAGTTTTCACTGTTGCTTAGTCTGCAAATCCCATGTTCAAATTTAAGGCATAATAGAATACCTAAAGCATTGGTTGGAAAGTGAAATGCTAATTCCTGAAATGCCAAATCTTTGTCCTGTTAGCTTTCGAAGTTCAGGATTGTTTGTCTTCTACCCTTTGCTCACTTCAGGCTTGCCTGGATATTTCTTGTCCATACAAGAAGGAAGGCAAATGGTTCACTCGAACAGCTATTATATCCAAGCATGGATTTGAAAGGGATCATTTGCTTTTGAGTTTAAACATGTAAATGGACTGAAATTGCCAGGCTTACATACATCATTAAAGATCCTATAAAGTTGCAGACATGTCCTCAACAGCAACGCTGAAATGATTCTATTTGCTGGTAGAGAGGTGCTCCTACTGATTCTTTAAGGCCATCATTTTCCTAAAGGGGATGTTGTATTTTCCCAAAATTTAGTTGTATTTTTCTGTCCAGAAAACACAGATCATTAAGACCAAAGACCAAGAAAAGTATTAACGACTTCAAAGACTTGGACACAATCGGGTTGCGGATGAGCAGCAGTTCTCAAGGCCAGGTTGGATGGGGCCTGGAGCAACCTGCTCTAATGGAGGGTGTCCCTGCCTGTGACAAGGGGTTAGAACTGGATGAGCTTTAAGGTTCCTTCAACCTAAACCAGTCTGGGATTCTGATTCCCCCCATACCAACTGACCCATCACCCACCTTTGCTGATGATCTCAGAGGTATCCCTAACCAAGCAGACAATGGGAGGATTAAGCCTGACCTCTCATAGAAGAAAGTGACCAACAATTTAACCTTTAAAATATCAAAAAAGAGACTATAAACCGCACCAGACTGCAAGTCCAGAACCTCACAGTCTCTGCAGCATTTTCTGATTTCAGCTGAGCTACACTTTTTAAGCACAATAGGAAGCTGAAGCTTTCTTCCCCTCTGAATGCACTGAAAGTACCTCTCAGGCTCAGGAAGAAATCTCATTTATGGTAGGTAACATCTGTTCCATCTCCAAGCTGCTTTTATTATGGAAGTGCTGGGACACCAATGCAACAAGTCCCAGCAGAGAATGTGTTTTTCCAGCAAAGTAACACAGTACCAGGACAGACAGAACAAGGCCTGTTTGTGTGCTCAAGTATCTTCACATATCACAAGCAATAAAACCCCACTCAGACACTTGCCTAAAGGCAGGAGCACTGTGCTTGCAGTTACTGACCAGGACAAAGTATGGATCTGTACTTCTGAAACCTGCCTTCCCCTACGCTTGCACAGGAGACAGTCCTTCAGGGCTGATTCAGAACCAAGCGAGAGAAACAGAAAGACTTAAAATCCTCAGAGTTGCGTAACAACAATCAAAATGAAACTCTCACACCACGTACATGTATATCATACACACAGAGCCTGAGAAATTCCCTTCCCTGGCATTCCAAACCCATGCAAATCAACAACTCCTATGATGGCATCTTTAGGAAGTGAATACTGTATTTTTCCAATTACTCCAATTTATCTAGAGACAGCAACAACCTGGACCCAGTTCATTCAATGCATTAGAAGATGAATTATTTTGTTTTCAGCCTGAAGTGAAAAAAGGCAAAAATTTCTCCTGTATCTCCTTGTCCCTAATGGAACAGTAAGAGATTTCTAATTTTATATGCACAGAAGCAAGCACCCTTTAGTGCAATAGGTTCCAGGGTACATATCCATCATAAAATCACTGACACTGCTCCTTGAATCTGCTTTGAACTGCTGCCTGTTAAAGCATCTCCAGGATTCCTTCCTCAACCTGGGCTTCCCAAGGTTTCACCTCCATCACAAGAAGCTTCCCCAGGCAGCCCATGTGCCTGCAGACCACACGCATGCCCATTACCTTGCGGACGTGACAGGAGAAGAGAACGTTCATGTACTTGTCCTTCCGTTTCAGCTCGTTGGCAAGAGGGATAAAAGAGCCCATGGTCTGAGGGTTGTCTGGATTCTGGAAGAGCAAAGACAGGCACGTAACTCTTCTTGCTCACCACAAGTAATTGTGTTACATCCCTGCTGGCCCGAGGACTGCAACTGCAGTAGCTTGTCCAAAGGCTTCCTCCAGCTTCTGCCTCATCAAAGAGCTGCAGAGCATCTATTTGCTTTCTGAAAGAAAACCCTGAACAAAACAAACTCCTTAGAGGAAGGATGGAGTAAAAGGAAGCAATGCAACCTGCCTAGAGAGAACTTCTTTATTCCTTTTCATTTTATGTTATCTCTTAATGTCCCATTATATCTTATCCCTTATTATATCTTAGCTTTACATTGATTTCTTCCCTAGCTTTAGCCACTGAAAGGCCAGCTGATGGCATTACTCATCATCTTTTCATGCTGCCTGCAATGCTTGAGCTAGGCTCAGCATTCAGGAAACCCACTCCTAGTACAGTAGAAGTCAAAGATTCTGAAACTACATAAACCCATTTACAGAGGAAATTTCAAAGTACTTCTCCCCCTTCAAGAAATCAGTAGTCACTTTTCCAAGTGGCAGCCATGCAGTAGCAGTGGCAAGAATAGAATCCCAGAATCCCAGACTGGTTTGGGTTGGAAGTGACCTTAAAGCTCATCCAGTTCCAACACCCTGCCATGAGCAGGGACACCTTCCACTAGAGCAGGTTGCTCATTTCCACCCTTTTAGCATCCTAAGCCCCAGCTACTGCACTGATCACTTCACTTGGACTCACCAGGGCGATGTAATTCCCCTCCCATGCTCTTTGTAAGCCAATATCAGCTCTGTGACCCTTCAGCACTTCCATGGCAGCAACCTTGGCCCTCAGTTGAGGTAGGACTTCTGGTGGGACGCTCCGGATGAGTTCACCCGCTCTCCACCTGCCACAGAACACCTGAATTAGTTCCACACTGTACCACATACTATGGGGACCTCTCCCAGATCAGCACAAGAACAGCCCCAGCCTACCAATGTCAGGGGGAAATGAAGTCCTTCCATTGCATTCATAAAGGTGAGAACGACAGTTACCATTTTAGTCACATAATATCATCTCTGACTCCTAACAGATTTGGCTGTTACAGTCCCCATCCCATACCCAGAAGCCAACTACTGGCACATCTGTTTGCAATAAAGCTCTTGAAAGCCCAGTTTTTGGGCTCATATACAACACTGTTCTCCTTTAATAGCTGAATGTGGCCCTACAATTGAAACCTAACCAGCTGTAACAGGGAACAGGGCAGGGCAGCCCATCCGTTACTCCATACCACACTCCAGCCTTCAGCAGCAACACCAGGTCTCCAGGATTAATGCTATGGAAAGTCTTTTAGCAACACAAATGTTGTAGTTATGGTAATTGAGCTTATTCTGGAAGCAGGTAGGCTGTGGATGGCTTTCAAGAGACAGCTGGGGAAAAAAAACAAGGCTGACTTGATCTAGTGCTGGTGATAATTCCCCTTCAAGCAGATGGCTGGACTGGAGATCTCTAGAGGCCCCATCCAGGCAACATTTCTCCTGTTCAGCAACTTTCAGAAGTTGTCTTTTTTCAAACTGGAATTGTAACACCTTTGCCTAAACTTACCAGAGACAGTCACCAGCTTTCAGATATTAGGTTGTAATAAAGGCATAAAATACTTTTATTTTATAGACTAGAAAACGAGTGGACAGGGGAATATTGCTTATTCGACTGCAGAAAAACACTGGCTTACTATAAGAATTCGCCAGGAAGTCAAGATTCCTTTTCTGCTCCTCCTCATTTAACAGCACCAGCTCCTTTCTTTTAAAAGCAACCAGAAAGGGGCCAATGAAGGAAATACAATGCCCATCCTGACTAAATCTTTGAAACAGAGTAATTACTTGTGTGGTCAAGGGTACCAAAAGCCACTGACATCTTCATCTGTGACATCCAGTTAATGTTCTTCTGTCATTTTTCCAACTTTCCTGGAACAAGCAGTAGCTGTTCTCTCCTCTAGGTTAGACTGAAAAGACAAGAGGTTCCCTTTGTACCTATGGTAAATGGTCTGAAGTGCCTCTTCAAACCGGCGCAGCACCTTGGGTGGGGTGGGCCATGGCACGTGCTTCCCATAGTCCTTTATCTGCCTCACATTGTGGAAGCGCCGGGCAACCTCCCGGATGTAGGACTTCACTTTGTAGTGGCGGTAATACTTGAGGATGGTGAGGGCAGCCTTTGTCCTCTTGTAGCGAAGGCGAGCCAAAGTCCCCCTCCAAACCTGGGAGCAGAGAGAAACACCTTTAGCAACGAAAGGCAGGGTAATTTTTCCTTTCTGTACTCCTATTCTGCTGAAATCCATCAATATATTAGTTTTATTATCAAGAAAGTGACCTCTCTGGGTCAATCAAATGCAGTTAAAACGTCACTGAAAAAACACTGTCGTGTACCCAAAAACAATTTTAACTCTGGTTTAAAAAAAAAACCAAAAAACCAACAAAAACTGCTTTGAAAATATTTTGGGAAATATCTATTCAGGCTGTGCACTGAAAAGCAGGTAAATAGGCAAATAATACTATGGTGACATCCTCCCAGCTTGCTGCATGCAGAGCTGCTGCGAGTCATCCTTGTGCCTGAAAAGCACCACAGGCAGAGAGCACCCATGTTATAAGAGCCTATAGGGAGACGAAAAGAAGAATGGCTTTAACCTGCCAGAGGGGAGATTGAGATGAGCTACAAAAACCCTCTCCAGCTTTCTTGTTGGCCCCTTTAGGTACTGGAAGGTGTGGACTGGTACTAAAAATCTCAATACTACATGCATATAAAATAATATGTAACATTTCCTTATTTATTCTTTGAAATAATTGAACAGTTTGAGGGAAAGCAGTATCCTCTGCATCACACATGCTGTTCTTAGTAGTCACTTTTAGCACACTCAGTTGTAACTGTGGTTTAGTTCTATATAAGTTTCACATCATAAAGAGACACAAGAACTTTGACATACAAAAGGCATCAGAGCTCCTGAGAAGCTCAGGGCTTCCTGAAGCCACAAGCTAAAACCAACTTGCACAGGGCAAAGATTTCACGTGAAGTGCGTGAGGCTGATTAAAATCTAAGCACTTCCAGGTCTGAGGGCGGATATATAAACTGTATGAATGAGACTGAATCAGCAACTAGGATAAAATAACTGGAAACCTAAAGAGCACCAAAGTAATTTGTGCCCTTTTTAAAAGAAAAGGGAAGATTACTTGGATTACTTGAGACATTTGAACAGACTCAAGAGTCACTGTACCTCAAGGAAAGTGTGGTCAGTAAACAAGATAAACTGGGTAAAAACCTACTGCCAGCTTCTCATGTTTCCATTTATTAAGAACAGAAAGGAGGAACAAAGGGTTCCAGTGGTAGCTGAGCAGTCTTCTGAATGTTACAAAGGAGTTCAAGACAAAAACTGGCATGGTAAATTTGTGTAAGCTGTTGAAGGCTTTCTAGAGCTTCACTTCTGTCAGTGATCCCCCAAAACATTTTGAATCGTTTTATAGATACAGAACAAGGTCTTGATTTTGCTTCCTGGTGCTGGAAGCAGGCATGCTCTTGAGGAAAGGCTCTTGCTGGGGTTATTCTTTACACCAGTCAGACCCCTGGATAGCAAAGGCACGGTAACAGATCACCCCGATGTTGTATCAGCTGCATCGCTGCAGAACTTGGCTTCCCAGCAGGAAGTGTCACAGTTACCCCGAACACCAGCCTTCCAAATCCAATTATCCAGCCGAGGCATGCCCCTTGGCTGCATGCGAGCACTGCATTGTTCATGAAAAGCCTGCCCTCAAATCAAGTTGTCATAACTGGATAACCTCACTCCGAGTAAGGCCCTTCCCAACAGCCACAATAGCAGCGCCTCCCAGAGACAGCCAAAGAGAAGAACAAACCTTGTCCCAGAGAATGGGGTACAAATAGCTTTAAAATTGATTGTTTTCCTGGCTTGGTGTTCTCCTTTTGAAGCCCAGGCTCGTCTGTGCCCTCAGCAGCTCACATCCCTGCCATGATTCCTCCAGAGAAAATATCCCCATAAAAACAATATAAGAGAGGACGGAAAACAAGAACATGGGCCCTGCAGAGCACAGGGAAAACCAGCAGGCCAGCCTGGAATGCTGAGATCACCTTGCTGTACTTCTTCCATGGCAAAAGGGATAATCTACATTTGACCTAAATGCTGCAATCTCTGCGTGTGGGGAAGAAAACCCACCCAGCATACAAGTGAAACATATGAGGGAGTAAACAAACACCCAGGATGCAGCAAACAAACCCAGCTTATCTAAATTAAACACCAGGGTTATCTTTTCTGAGCAGTTCTGCAACTAACTAAACCTTGGAAAACTATTTCATGCTCTCTGGAACACGGCACACCTCCTCCCACCGGGCCTCCTTCACAGTAGCCTGAGCTGCTGCGTGATCAATATTTCATGCTGCCCTAGCACAAGCTGCCCTCTAGGCATCCAAACTGCAAGGAATAAACCAAAACCCAGCTAGAAATTCAAACAGGCGTGAACCTTCCTGCACAGCTTTAAAGGAGCTCAAACAGGAAAGGTTATGAAATATTTAAGTCAATAGTGCAGTGCAGAAGCTGCACTAGGGCTGCCCCAGGCTCCTTGGAGGCACTGCACTCTAACTGCTCAAAGCTGAAGCAGGCTTTAATCAGACTATTGATGATTGCCTTTTGAAAGGAGTCACCTCCTTGCATAGCACGGATAGGATGGAGCAGCAGATGTTCACCCACAGCACCCAGCACCCTGTCCACCCATGACTTGTGATCTGTGTTTTCCCAGTTCAAACCAGTTCACATTCCAGCAAAGGTCTGAGGCAAACTGGTTTAAATCAAACCCTCCCCATTCTCACAGATCACATTACAGAGCACGTAAACAGCGAGTGGGAAGAGCTGCTTCGTTTACTAAAAGCTATTTTCTATTTTCACATGACTCAGCTGAAAAACCTTCATTCTATAGCTCTGTTTAAGAGAAACAATATTCCATAAGCCAGGAAAGTGAGAAGGGTCCCACTTGGAGATTAATTAGATTGTACTGAACAGGACGTGCCCAATAACACACAAAGGAAGGTGTTGTGAGCAAGTGGCACACGCGAGCCCCGTGAACGCTCCTGCCGTGCTGCTGCAGAGTCACTGGGCTTTCTCCTGCAGCACCTTCTGCTGCTCTACAGCGGCTGCAGCCAATGTGCTGCTGCTCCCACCCTCCTGCCAGGCCAAATCTGAGCTGCTGCTGCGGCTCAGCCTGAAAGCCTCCAGAAAACCCTTCACCACCCTACTCATGTGAGTTTCCAGGTCCATTTGGTGCTCCTAGCAGTGCTCTGTTGGCAGTACCCCACTGTCCTTACAAAGGGCACTCACCCCATGGCTCCATCGTGGTGGCACTCGACAGAGTATCTTGCTGATAATGAACAGGGAAGGAAGATGCTGGGAGAAAGGAGGTAGCTTTAGATGAACAGATGGAGAGAACTACCAAAGGGAAGTAAACGTGATGACCAGAACAACACTGTTGCTATTAGAAGGCAGGAACCTTCTCTCATCCCATGAAAACTCCAGGTACAGTTTTTCATGTTGAAGATGTCAAATACAGGTCATTTCACCATCTTCAGTGTTTACTGCTGATAAAGACCACAAGAACAATCAGAAGCAAAGAACAAACTCCAAACATGGAGCATTTAAGTAAGCTAGGACACTTCTCCATGGGAAGAGAGGACTTGAGAAGGGATGGGGCAGACGTCCATGAAGCCCTGCATGAGTGGAGGCAAGCAGCATGGGAGAAGCAGTCCATCAGTCTGCTGAGGGATCAGCTTGGCCGTAAAGCAACTGGCACTGTCAACACAGGGGATACATGCAGCTCTCCATTTTACTTGGTCCTTCACAACACCCACTGCTGCCCTGGAAGAAGCAACTTCTCCATGCCAAAACCTCTCAAGATCACAGCCTCAGTTCACAGTACAAATCCACATGGAATTATATACCTATTTCCACTTATGTTCAGAACTTCACAATTCCCTCGGGATGGTCAATGCCCCGAGTCTGGATGACAAACACATTGCATCACCTTTTATTTGGGTCACTGAACAAAACCCACATCAGAATGCTACTACCCATCCATAATTTGACATGGAAACGCCTTCTTTGTCAGAGCAAAAGCTTCCCTTTGTGGTCAGTGCTTCTCCCCGCACTGTGCTTCAAGGACTCATGGGGCTGAGAAGAAAGGGCAGGTGAAACATTACATGATGACAAGTCAGCCATGGTGCTCTCTCTGCTCTTCCCTGCTGGGGCTGGAGAACGTTGCCATGGAAATCGCAGCTGCGAGTGACAGCTCTTGGGATCGAAGCTGCTGCAGACCCTGCATGGGGATGGGATGGAGATACCACTCGGCCACGGTGGGACAACCATGGCGTGTGGCTCTGTCTGGCTGCACCGCACAGACCCCCAGGGCTGGGAGGGATTCTGGGAGATCTGGCGAGGAGGTACTGGGCTGCAGGGCAGGGACAAGTGCTGCTTCCTCTGCATTAGGCAGCAGAGATTTAGTGAAGCGATTACCATCCGCAGCTGTAGTGCTCTGATAAAATTACACTGAAATAGTGCACTAAATTATATTGACAAGATACATCATCTTTGCATTCTGCACGTGCTGGCTGGGCTCTTTTCCTTGAACAAAGCACTGTTCTGCAAAGCTAATGAATCTGTGGGAACGTTTCCAAGGGCAGAAAAAAGCAAACGAGGTTTATGGCAGCTTTATTTGATTTTATTTTCATCATTAACATTAGAGCTGCTCCATTTGCATTCATCAAGGTGATCATAGAGATGGCAAGACCATAAGTATAGTAAATAAACTCAAATGCAGAACACAAAATGCAGGGATGTTCTCAGCTGGTGCTCCTAAAACGACCACTCAATTTGACTCCAGCAGTGCCATGTCCACTGCCATATGAGTATGCTAATACTGGACAGAGCTCTCACTTGGTAAATTCTCCTGGAGCCAGCAAGTTGCCACAGTTAAATCACATCTGTTTACTGACTGGCTTTGGTCTGAACTAAAATGACAGCCTGGAATCTCACTAACATTTGATCACAGATGAAAAAGGAACATTGAAGATAAATCTAAAGGAGGAGCCATTTAGGAGATGTGGAACAAAGGAAAGTAAAATTGTCTCCTTCCACTGGAAGTCAGTTTTAATTCAATTTAACCAAACCCATAAGCAGCCAGTTCTTATCATCATTAAACAAAGGAACCAGCATCATGTTAAGGGTTAAGGGTTACTCACATGATGAAGCTCTTCAGATAATTACTGAATCTCTCTTTGAAAGGCTTGTGATTTGTATGACAGCAATAAAGCCCTTAATATATGTAATTAGAAATGAAGACATTTAAAGAAATGTAGACATTGAAAGCTACCAAGAAACAGAACTGCTAAATGCAGATTCTTCTTCCATTTAAAATCATTCCTGTGCAGACAAATGTTCCTGGAGCCCAGCCTGTGATCAGCTGCTTTGAAGGCTACGCCTTACATTTCCCCTCAGTTTTTATCACACAAGTGCCTATTGTAACAACACCACATTTTATCTCCAGTTGTCTTTTCCTAAATTCAAATGCAACAGAAGGCTCAATTATTTTTTTAAAAGATCAATTTAAACTCTTTCATTTGAGATGGAATCACAGTTTTCCTCACTCAGCCTCTGTTGCTATAGGCAAAACTAAAGGGAACAGGAGCAAGAATTAAATTTCCATGTGTGTTTTCAATGAACAACTGCAAGCAAGTAGCGAACAGAAATGAAGATACAGGCAAAACTGCCCAGAGGTTTGCAGAGCACAGAGAAGGCCTCTTCATATCCTTACCCTGATTTGATTTTGTATTGTGCTGATTGTTCCTTTTGCAGCGCTGCCAGTCTCCAACTGCCCCATCTACTGGCAGCAGAACATGGCGGGTGCATGAGCACAGGAGTGACCTGACACTGCTGACAACGAGATCTAATAGTAAATCCAGAAGACCACAGAAAGTGGAAAGAAAATGGAAGCATTTTCCAGACTTAACACTGTACAAGGTCTCTAACTACATACTTACAGACATAACCCAATGCCTGCTCCTTGGCTGACGAGCTGTGTGGTGAGCATTTCCTCATTCACGAGCGTTTCTTGGCTTTAGTTGCAAGCTCCATGACTCTGAAGAGCTCCTCTCCATCACTCTGCAAACACCGCAGAGCCTGGCTGAAGAACGTTCGGTATGAACAGAGACACAGCTGAATCACAGGGGGCTTCAGCTCCAAAAAAGGAGCTCTGGGCATTCCGCTTTCTTCAAAGTCTTCAGTATCTTGAGCACTTCCCTTTTCCCCAGAGATCTTTTATCAGGCAAATTAGAACCTCTCAGAGAAAGAGGAAAAAAAGATGGTGCCACCTGTCCTGTTTCAATCGTTTTGGCAGAAGAGGAAGATACCTCCATGCAGAGTTGTGTTAGTCTCTCCACTCCAGGGAGAGGAGAACACAGGGCAAGGAGGTGTGGAAGCAACAGGACAACAGGCACCAGCAATTTAATTTTCATCACTTTTGTTGATTGTGGAACAAGAGAAAGCCCAAAAGCACTGTAGTTATTCTATCTACAACCCAGCATGTCCAATGTCACACAAAACCACTACAGCAAAGTCCCTCACAGAGACAGAACTGATCCATTATTCCTACCCAGGTACTTATACAGGCAAAAACCTTCAGGCCTGCTCTCCTCCAAGGTTGCTGATCCCAGATCACAGCCCAGACCATGCAATTCTGAAGCTGCCACCTAAAGAAGAAGCCATCAGACTCACAGAAATTGGCGTGTTGCTGTTACATTGTGCCTCACAGTTTGGTGGATTTTAGCTGAAGGAGGAGCTCAGTGCTCACCTTCTGTCATCCATTTTACAGCACAGCTAGGCTGGACCTTTCAAATCATTCTTAGTAACTTCACCTTTCACTTGCAGCAAAGGTCACCTCTCAATTCCTTAGGCATTTAATATGAAAAGCAGGGTCACCTGGGAGCAAGGCGTCCCCCTTGCAACTTTATTCAAGCAGGAACTCATTAGCTTGCTCATACCAGCACTGGAAGAAAGAGAGACTCCAGATTAATGGCATGACCCAGTGAACTTGCTGAATGAGGCAAATGAGACCGACCTGCTTAGAAAAGTGGCTGCAGATGGGGAACTCCTCCTGAGAAACCAGAGTGAGTGTGGTGGAACTGCAGCTAACAATCCAGAAGAATCTACCAGAGGTGTTTGAGAGGGGTCCCACAGAGCAGACCAATTGCACTCCAAATGAATAAGACAGAATAAGCTTCTGGAAAAGCATGCTGCCATTTCCAGGGAAGACACCTGGAATTCAGTCTTCCAGTACCTGAAGGGGCTCCAGAAAACCTGGAGAGGGGCTTTGGACAAGGGCCTGTAGGGGCAGGACAAGGAGAATGGCTTTAACCTGCCAGAGGGGAGACTGAGATGAGGTCTTAGGCAGAAGCTCTTCCCTGTGAGGGTGCTGAGGCACTGGCACAGGGTGCCCAGAGAAGCTGTGGCTGCCCCATCCCTGGCAGTGTTCAAGGCCAGGTTGGACATGGGCTTGGAGCAAGCTGCTCCAGTGGAAGGCATCCCTGCCCATGGCAGGGGGTTGAAGCTGAAGGAGATTTAAGGTCCTTTCCAACCCAAACCAGTCTGGGATTCCATGAAAAGGAATCAGACCAAATACCTGGTAAACACAAGAAATGTGTTTCACAAAACTATTAAAGCCTGCAGCAGGCAAATTCTCCTTCAGGGTCTCTTCACCAAAAGATATTCAGGTTTAGGAAGTTTGTGCAAGTTTAACTGCAAAGATTTAGAGCACACTTTTTATCTGTGAACTTTTTATATCCATCTGTCAGCAGTTTCTATTTCTGGTGGGCAAAAAGGGTTTCAGAAGTCTTCTCGTTTCCTGAGTTCCAAGATTGACAAAGAAAAATGCCATTTTAAGAAACATGTTTCTGAAAGTCTTGCACTAGTCAACAGTCCCTGCTAATGACAGAGTCAGTTCCACCATTTCTGTGGCTCTGAAAGTCAGAAGCTGTTGCTCTTTACCAGACAGGTCACACTCATACAGAACGCAGTTTTCAGCAAGTACTAAAAGCAGATCTTGTACTTTTATTCCTCTGGTGTTATGTTGGTTTTGAGCTTACAAAACCAGCTTCTATTTGTTGTGGCCCCAAAAAGCACCTCCATGATTTCAGAGCTGGCCAAGTCACAACAAACTCCCGTGGTGCAGTAGTCCCTTCTAAGCAAAGTCTCAGAATGTGTTTGCCCTGAAATCACTCAAGGTAAAACTGCTTAAGGGTAAAACCAGGAAGATCTTGAGCTCAAATCAAGAGGGGAAAGACAATCACAGAGGGGAAAGACAATCACACAGGTCCTGATGTGCATTGCCTGAGGTGTCTTACTCTTTGTAATGCTAAGGGACTTCTATTTTCTGTCACCCTTTCACCCAAGCTGCTGAGGCAGGTTTTCCAGAGCCTGTGCAGCAGTGTTTTCACTTGTTCCTGTGCTGTAACTCCTCAACTCACACCTGCAACCTCCACTACTGCATGTTATACTTTCTTACAGGATATGATTGCCAGTAGTCTGCAAACCATCCCTTCTTTCTGTATCCCTGAGCTGTATTTTTTGGTTCACATTAGGGGACTTCATAATACGGATGCTCCAAGCTTAATAAAGCCAGATGCACGAGCAGCTGGCCCCAGTGTTTGTATACTCCTGTCAGCACTAACTGTGTCATAAGAAACAACAACAGGGATTTCACACAGGCCCTGATAAAACCTCAGTAATTATGAATGCAATAGTATGACAAGGGAGATCACATGCTGCAACAGAAAGGACACCAGCGAGGATGCCCATCTGGGAATCCTGTCCCTTCTCTTCCTTGATGGTCTCTGGGGAAAGTTTTCCCTGTCTCTTTTCTCACTGTCTTCCCCATTCATTCCTTTCCCTGCACCCCGAAGAAGCGTTACTGTTAAAACGCTTGCCATCAGGCACAGATCCACTACTAAGCTTTTACACAGCTTTTAAGCCTGTCTCAATATCCATTGTGCCTCCCTCTTACATATTTATCCATACAAGCTCCTGCAAGTTTCCAGGAGCTGCTTTCACTCAGTAAAGAGCAAGTTTTTCAAACAGTAACTGACAAACTGATAGGCCCTTCAGCCCACAGCACATCACACCTCATCCAGAGACAGGCAGTTTAAGGAACTTGAACTGAAGCTTTTAATGCCGTAAACAAAGCTTTACCTTCTGTAGGAAGAGGATAATCCTCACAAGCATCTTGGCATGCAGTTCCTCCAAGGTGAACAGAGTTCGAGGCGTGCGGATGAAGATCTTGGTCTTGCCGTAAGCCACATCGTGCTGAAATCCATGGCACTCTATGAGCTTCTTCACAGCATCTGTGTCCGAAGGGAGGTCATGGTTTGGCCAAGTGAATTCCGAGATTATCTTGTACCTGTAATTACAAGGTATGATTTACAAATGTAAACCTGTCATCCAGGTTCTCAAGGCCAACCTTCAACAGGTTTTAGAAATAATTATGATCTAAATCCTAATAAAACTGATTATAGATAAAAGAACCTCAAGACACCCTCTGCAGGAAGTCGTGATCGTCAAAATCCAAGGAAAATGAATACAAGAGGCATGATTTTGTGAAGAGTTTACTTCATCAACACCAAACTGATGCAACATGACAAACCTCACCACTGTCTGTCTTCCTGCAGGTTTGGCAGTTCCTTTATTCACACTCTCAGCATTCCATTTCAATGTTACTTATTTCTGGTGAGAAGAGCAGCTTTGGTGTGCTCATACTGTGCAGGAGCAGCCAACTGCAATCAACTGCCTTGTCAGAAAGCCTACATTTAACAATCCTGCAAAGAATTTCTCTTGTTCACCACTTTGGTGTTTCACATTTCTAACATCTTTCTCTGGTTCACCACATTTCTAACAACATCTGTTATTTACCAAGGTAGCATATAGCTGACTGCCACAGTTGTGAACACCACGACTGACTGTAATACTGTAATTGTTATGTCCCACCCTTACTCTCCAAGCTCCTCTTGACACTGGGAGAGGGAATACAGATTGGAACTAAGACAACTACAAATCAAGCATGAGAGTAACTAGATCCCACTTAGCTCTGTACGATTTACCAGCCCAGCAAAGTGCTGATCAGGTGAACACACATTGGCACAAAGCAACAATGAATTTTCTATGTAAGATTTATGGACATAATAAAAACTGTAAGACATTTCCACGGTAATAGTACCCACATTCCTGTTCTAAATAAAATAACCATGCAGCAATTTGAAGCACTCCTCTATTTAAAAGCCCACAGTCCAAGTCAAACATAAATCTCAATGTTTCAGACATGCAGAATTTTCAGCTCCTATTAAATGGGCGCAGAAATAAACCATTTTACTGGGGAGAGGGTGCACTGCAAGGAGTTACTAAGTGGACTAAAATCAGCCTGAATGGAAATAACATCACCCTGCTGCTTTCATTCATCAAATTAGCCTTCTGGAATAAGCTGTTGAAGGGGGTGGGGAAAAATGAGGTGCCTATGCAGGGAACACCATCAGTGTTAGAGTTACACACATAGACAAGGGATCTTACTGGTTACTAGAACAGGAGTACTTAAAAAACATCTTCAGACTCACAAAAGAGGATTTTGCGTTTATACTTGGTTAGCAGAAGCATTCCTTCTCTCAAATACAGGCACACACAGGGAATAAATATTTTCCACTTGTTTCTCTTTCCTATTCTCACCAGGAATGATGTTCCTGCAATAATTAATTCACTGGGAAAATCCTCCACCTTCAGACAGTTATATTGGGGAAAAAAAAGACAAGCAGAGCAGCAGCACAAGCCCACAGGGGCCAGAAAAAGATGAGGAAGGTATTAGAGACCTGACAACCTGCCCAAAAGAGAAAAGAAATTCTCTTCCTCCTTCACAGGCCACAGCTACCTGGTGTCTTCTATGCGCTATGTTCAACATAGCCTGGAAACAGGCATGTGGATGCCATGAGGGCGCTGGATTACACCTGCCTGTGGCCATGGCTGCAGATGCCTCACAGACGCTGTCCTTGACCCTGCCCCACACACAGACCCCTTCCTGAAACCCAATCAGTTTCTTTTTGAAAGTAAGCTATATATTATAGATAGATATATAAAAAGAATGAAGCACATCTATTTAAGACACATGGCCCTGATGTGCATTGCACCCAATTGGAAGATATAGTTACCAAGTGAACACAGAACATCTCCTGGTCTAACAAAAATGTATGTGGACTTTACTTTCTACAAACTGGCCAGGGCAGAGTGGTGCACACAGAGTTCAAATGTAATTTGAAAAGGACATTTAGTATGGTCTTAACTGGGCTTTGCTTCATTTCCTACTGACAGATATAAAATCACCTCTTACTGAGTGACTGTGGATCTGTCTTCAGATGTGCCACTGATGCAGTGCAGGAGTCTAAAGCTGAAGGGCCTGGAGCCTCCTCCATGTTCCCAGTCTCCCAGTGAGCATGTTAAATATAAAGGAACAGAGATCCCCTGTGATCCCAGTTCACAAACGACTCAAACTGTACAGCTTGTCCCACAAATCATCTCCCCAGCCCCTGTAAGAGGGTTTCTCATCCAAAGACAAGGAACAAAGAATTCCGGTAAAAATAAACCCAATATCCAGGCCAAGAGATTGTTATTTATTGGTTTTTAGCTTAGAAAAGGCAATACCACGATATGCAAATACAGTGTCTGATCCCTCACACTGGAGATGATTAATCCCACTGCAGGGTCCGATCGAACAAATGCTACAATAGCCTGAAAGCTGAACCAGTTGCCATGGGCTAATTTGGTTTACGGGCTGTAAACATGACTACTGGTCTTCGGCTTACAGGAGCTCATCAAACCTTCATTAAAAACAAAGCAGCTGTTTATATTAATAGTAATTACACAAATCTGAAGAGTAAGTTGTAATGAATCGCACATGTGAGGGTGAAAGCATGCTCTAACCACTGCATGATGTTGAAGAAAGCTGATACACAGCCCTGCAGGCTGTATTTACTGAACCAGACCCTTCTGTTCCACTTCAGGTATCATGAATATCCAGGCAAATCTCCACTGTGAACAGCAAAAGATCTTTCAGCAGCGCTTCATTTCTTATGCATGACATCCCACCTGCTCAAAGAGTTTAATGTTTTTCTACACTACCAGCCTTTTTCTCACCTGATTCCACAACAGAAGCAAAAACTCAATTCACTATTTCATCAGCACAAGGTGGAATTCTCACTACCCAGGCTAATTCACTGAAGCCACAAGACAAATTTTAATCTAAAACATCTGTCACAAGTCTAGTAGGAATTAAGAGGGCAAGAAGTATTAAAGCCATATTTTAATGGGGTCATGTTGCTATCCCTCTTCAGAATTTCAGTTCTAAAGTCCAGAGGTTTTCTCCTGCGCACGTGTCACTGTGCATCATCAAGCACCTCCCAAGACACACAGTGTCTGCGTCTTTCTGCAACAATTAGACAATGTTCAGAGAGAAAACAGAAGTAAATTAGTTCTGGTTTGAGGGTTATGCTCTGGGAAAGAACTTCAGTACACTTTCCTGCTGCAGAGAGTAATACAGCAAATGGATTTTAGCAGAAGTGGAGCCTCTACATGCCTCTACACGCATCGGCTGCCACAAAAAGAGAGCAGAGTCCCTGTTAGACCCATGTTATCACACTCAGTCACACAAGTTGAGAGCCCAGAGGACTCAAGACTTAACTCTTCACTCGAGGTGAGACAGCCAAATCCCACACCTCACTCCAACACCTGAGCTTGAGTCCCACCAAGAGCTGGATGGAGTCACCCCTCCTACCTGTGCAGAAACTTCTCGTAGGTCTGGCGGTAGGCAAAGCCGGCACGCCGCACCCGCACGTTCTCCAGGAGGCCGAGGTACTCAACCTGGTGCCTGCACCGCTCCTCGTCAAACAGCTGCGGTGACTTCTTGTCGTTGGGCTTGATGCAACGGACATAATAGGGCTCCTGAGGGGCAAATCAAAGGAGGTTCCAGTCAGAAAGAGAAGAGTGCCTGCAGGCACAGCTGCTGCTCATGGAGACACTGAGGTGTCAGTGCACCCGGCATCTGAGGGAGGCTTGGTCACTTAACAGGAATTCCAAGGTTAGAACAGAAATGACATGAGTGGCACATAAAATGTTCCTCCCCTTTGCACACCACAGTGCATCTGTTGCCAGATCCATGTGTTACACATTTGAGTTTGATTTACCTTGGCTATGTATCAGAACCAGTTCCACATCCTCCTCCTCTGTAGACAAATGATAACAAGGAGCTTCATAAAGACAGAAAGCCCAATGTAATTCATTGTCCTGATTGTCAGATACAGCTTTCCCAGTATCAACATCTAAAAGCAGCATGGATTACTCCATAATTTTTAAACTATGCTGAGTGAAATCTTCTACAGACCGTACCAACAGGCTTGAATAGTGGAATTCTCTGAACACCACCATGTATGGGGCAAAATACATCTTACTTCCAGACCACACCTTCCACAGAAGCACAAGCCATCATCAGCATGCGAGTTCCTCTTTCTGCAACCCTTGAACTTGCAGGCAGCAAAGAACATTGGACAGGGACTGGTGGCTTTATGCCACAACTGAGAATGAAATTTCAGCAATTTTCCCCTGGACCAGATGAAATGTGGTTGTGAAACCATCTGTAACAGTGCTCTGAGCAAACAGAGGCTCCTTCTCAAAAGGGAAACCCCTGGGTTCTCCAGTGCCTCTTCTGGTCCAGGACTGCCTGATGGTTTCAACAGTGATTCCAATGAAGCAGAACAATGTGGGTACCAAATCTGGAGACAATACACAGCTTGAGAGTGCAAGAACCCACAGCATTAACAAATGGGAGGAGTGGTTTGGGGAAAAAAAAAAGGGAAAAAAGCTTAATTTGGTGAGGACAAATGTAAAGCTCACATTTAGGCAGAAATAGTTGTATAATAAAAGAATGAAAACCTGATTTACACTCATGCTAAAGAGAGACCTAAAAGCTCTAGCTCAGTGTGAGCCAAGTTCATATTTTTCTAAAGAAGGGGCACAGGAAGAGGAAAACTGGAAGACAAAAAAACCCAGCAAGTTTCTACATGTGTGCACATCACCTTTGGTTCGGGGCACTGAAGCTCCAGCGGGGTGTGAACGGTGGTGAGTCAGTTGAGGGAAGACCAGGCAAGATCAAAACCCCAGAAAATGTGACTCAGAGGAAATACAGTTTGAGTCTCGAAGGACTGAGAAGCCACAGAAGCATCCTGATGTTAGATGTGATGTGTTTGAAGGGTAGATATGAAGAAAAGCAAACATTCAGGTTTAGGATGAAGAAGCTTTTCCTACAGTATAAAATTCAACTGATGCACTGGGTAAAGAAGGAATGGGAGTGAGATGCCTGTGGAAAGGGAGGGAACCTCCTGCACTAGAGAGGAACAGCCTGAACAACCTCTTGCAAAGAGAAGTGGCAGAGGTGTCCTCAAATGGGATACGAATTAAGTGCATTCCCAAAGTCCCTTTCAGCCCTATTTTCTATGATTTGTCTATGACTTAGACTTTTTTTAAGTCACTTACTTAATCTCAGGATAATATGAATGGCCCCAAATTGCTATTTTGCCTTCAGCAGTATTGATGAAACAGGACCATCCTTGACTCCCCTGGCTAATCCTGGGTGACCAGCACTAACAACAGGCACACAGAGCTGCTGCCCACTAAGGAGTGTGAATAGGCTGAATATGGGTAAGGAACAGGCTAAGATATGCAGACCTTGGAAAAGCAAACTCGTATCCTAGAAACTGATATGAGCCACTGGATCTTCTGGGGAAGATATTGGACTGGAACATTTCCCTGCTTTTTTAAGCATGCAACCAGTAGCATCAGGCTGTGCTTTGCTCCTGGAGGGCTGTCCTTGGAGCAGGAATATATGGCACCAAGGAGAGTGGGCAAAATCTAAGCTAACCACCCCTTCAAGTGCTGGCAGCATCCCTGTCTTGCAACCCAGGAGTGTGTAAGCAGGTATGGGAAGTGTGGGGGCAAATGGAAGTATGTGTGGACAATGTATGTTCTCACATCACATCCCTTCTCCCCTAGCAACTTCATCTCTCCCCACAAAGTACATCAGGGGTAGCTCTGTCGCGGTCTTGTCTGGCTCCTTTCCTTATAGGGAGACTGAGGCAAAGCTGGATGCAGTGCAGAAAACTGCCCTGCTCCCAGAGAACCAGCTGAGCCTGCAGGCAGTGTGTCAGTGCTCTCTTCATCCTGCTCTGCCTTTCAGATCCTCAGAGAGTGGTGGACTCAGGAAAGGAAGGAGCACTGAGGTCAAGGCTTCCCCAGGGCACAGGCAGCAATGTCAACTCTGGTCTGCGTGAGGTTTTCTACCTCACAGACAGAATGGAAAGGAAAAAATGGTGAAAAATAACATGCTGGTTCAATTAGAAGAGTTTTAAGAGATTACATATTAACTTTTTTGTCTTCCTCCTGATAATTCTTTCTGCTCTGAAGATAAGAAGGTTCACACGGGTCTTTATTCACTCGACAATCTCCTACCAGCTCCCAGAACGTGCCATCTGTGTGGGTGATGATTTTCCTTTCAGCTGCAGAGCTGGGCTGTGCCATGGGAACATGCTGTCATCGCTGCTTCTCACGCTCTCACACACTGGGTTTCAATCTATGAAGGCAGAAGCAGCCCTTTCAGAACTTCACATCAGCGTTGAAGTGGTTTTGATGTGGCTGTGGCAGCTATAACTGATGAAGAGTAGGAGTTTGCTGGACCTGATGCCTGCAATTTATAAACTCTGTATTTTAATCTCTCATTTGTATGGCAAAAAGTGAAGGCCAGGTTGTTCATCTGCTAGAACAAGTCTCTTATGTGATGGGGAATAAGCTATTTAGGGAAAATGCAGGATATACAGAGAACTCCCTGAATTACAACTCAGCTTAGGAGCTGTGAAAGAGGCTGCAGTTGTGGAGGTGAATGGTCTGCAGTTCTGCCCATCCCCTCTTGCTAGTATCCACCCACACATTAGTCACCCTTAAGGACAAACCTATCCCAGTGTTAGCAACAGGGTAACATCAGAATGATGCTAGACTATCCCAGGTCTGCCCACAGTACCACTGTGTTGCATCTGATTCTAAGATGAAAATAATTCCTTTGATGAGAAGGATATCACAAATAATCTACATTCAGTCTGCAGAACTGCAACATCTTAGATGGCTGCCCCGTTCCTGGCAGCGTTTAAGGTCAGGTTGGATGGGGCTTGGAGCAACCTGCTCTAGTGGAAGGTTTTCCTTCCTTTCCAGGGGCCCGTGGCAGGGGGTTGGAACTGGAGGAGCTTTAAGGTCCCTTCCAACACAAACTATTTGATTATTCTATGATCCTGAGAACAGATGAACCAAATTAAAGAAATCATTAGGAGCACGAAGTCAAGAAAGTGCATCCCACCCCTCTGCCTCAAAGGGAAATGACATCCCCTGTTCATTACTGACATTACAGCCTCTGCTTCCCAGTTCTTCATTCCTGCTAACACAAACTCCCTCCATCACTGCAAAGCTGCCTGCTCAGGTTGTTACTCATGTCTTTGCCATTCAAAAACACAACAAACTTCAATGCAACAGATCTGTGACTTCCAGCTCAGCACAAAGAGGAGTCCTGTGTCTGTCTTCGATATCAAAGGCAGAAGTCAAGAAGCTGCTTTCGTTCCACAAAACAGAAACAGGAAGTTCTTGCACAGACAGGAGATCATCTATCAGAGCAATTACAGTGTAATTAAAGCCTCTCAGCAACGACAGCTACCAGGGCAAATTCTAAAGCAGATTATTCCATGCTTGCAGTCCCACCAGCCTCAGCTCTTCAGGGGGATAATTATGCAGCTCCCATTATTGCACCATGAGGCTGTCAAGCCTGGGAGTGGCATTTTATAGATGGAAGAACTGAAATGCAGAGACATAAAGGCCCCAGCTCTGAAAGACAGTTGGATGCCTGATGGCACCTCAGGTTTTGGTGGTTTCTTTGGTTTTTAAATCCAGCTGAGCGATTTTTAGATGCTTAAGTATTAAAAAGAAAATGAAGCAGTTTCAAGCCATTGCTCTCTAAACAAACTCCTCCTCCAGAGGTGTCTTCTCCATAGTTTACAGCTGTCCTGGGTTCAGCTACTGCTGACAAATCTGTGTTGGATATGTTCAGTCACAGTGCTGACATTATAACTTTCTAGAGATGAAGCCTCTCAAGCTGAATAGGAAGAGAGTTATGGAAGGAAGAAGAGTCAAACAAAGGGGGTTACAGAGAAGGAAAGGGGAGGTATAAGATATGTAGGTTGAGAGAATGTTCCTGGAGAAGCTCATCATTCACAGCCATGCCAGACAAAGGGCTTCCTGGGTCAGTGTTTAAAAGAGAAGCCACCCAAAGTACCTTCCAACCCAACCCATTTCATGGTTTTATGAAACCATCAGCTTGAAATGCAACAAAATTCAGGCCTATCCTCACGTTGTTTTTTGAGAAACAGCTGAGGAAAACATGAGGTGCTGTTATGTCTCCCTCTGGACCCACAGACCACAGCAGCTCACACCACTTGTGCAATGTGGTTTGCAGAGAGCTGTTTTCATCAGCTGTTACTGGAGGCTTCCCACAAACATACCTGCAGAGTCCAAGCCACAGTCAGACACTAGGTGTTGTTACTGTGGATTCCCAGAAGTGCAGCTCTGGTCCCAGGTTAAGCACAGGAAGAAAGAGCAACATGCCCCGAGGGAAGAATCTCAGTACTGATAATTGCAGTGAGCTATGTCCCCAAAGGAGACAGTGTTTTCACCAGCCCAGGAACAGCGAATGTCACCTGCTGCCCAGCCCCAGCAGAACTTGGGACAAGTACCCAAACTGGCAATGACTCAGAGGCAGAGAACCCCATTTATTTGTGCCTAACCAGTGTCTAGTAGAGCATGGCTTCAATACCCCATTATTAGCTTGCTAATAACATGCACATAGTATTAACTGTCCCAAGAGTCACCTCAAAGAGATCCTGGGGACAGAATGGCCAAGCAGAAGCACTATCTCTCTGCACTGTTTTACCATCTGAAGTACACAAAGCTTGTGGTCAGGACCCTTATCTAAGCAACCTCTCTTTTCTAGGACATACCAAAGTTTAGACCCTTTAAGCTTGACTTCAGAACAGGTCTCACCAAATTTGGGAAGTTTTGAAGATGTAGAACAGCAAGATCTCCACTAAAAATAGCTCAATCACGTAAGTTAGTTTGCAAACTTCAGGACCCACAAACACTGTTCTGAAAGGAGCATTAGCCATGGAAACTTCTGAACAGCAGACTCCAAAGTACAAACTTCACCCCCTTCGTTCCAGCTCTCCAAAGGCTGGCCATAAACATCACCTTTGCTACCACAACTCCTGAGAAGATAGTCAGAACACTTTGCCCTTTACCACTTAATTATTCTAAATGTTAACATATCCCACTTGTCTGGGCTCACTGTTCATGTCTCATGGACCACATAACCCTTCCACAACAGCACCAAGATGCCAGGGGTGCAGCAAGGTCACCCAGTCTCTCCACAAATCAGAAGGTGGAGTTGATTCTCCAACAGAAATATTTACCTTCGATGCCAGGTTGTCCACTAATGCAATCATGGAGTTCTTAAAAAGAGTAGCAGCTGTCAGAGGTCTCTTGGTTACCTCAGTGATGCTCAGTTTACCTTCAGGCCACATCATCTTCAACACAGGGTTAGAGCTGGAAGGAAGTCTCTTTAATTGCACAGTCTAACAGTACTAAATTCAGAATTCAACAGATTGCTTTTGCCCAGATCTATTGGTGTTTTCAGCTCAAAATATATCAGCCAAGCCAGAATGACATTGCTGGGCAAAATATCTCTTGCTCTTAAGCAATATATGGCTCAAGCTGAATCCACTTGAAAAATGACAAGTGCATTCTCCTCTTCAGATAAAGATGTGTAGTAATGGGATAGTGAAAATCCTGCAGAAGTGATCTATCAAAAGCAGAGTTGGCCTTTCTGACACAAACATAAAGAATTTAATCAAAATAGTAAAGAGGAAGACCATACCCCACAGCATCCTCCCTTGGAATGTGCTATCTGATTTCAAGCTGTATTTCTGCACCATTCTTGCTATATAAAATAATTTATACATTTTAGCCTTTATTTTCTTGAAGGGCTGAAGGTGAGGTGGAATGGCCATGATGGATGGCAAGACCTCTACAAGAGACAAAAGCTGAAAGCAGCTACAGCTAATAGCCAATCTATCACATGCTGTAATATGCTGCAAGTCGTCTTTGGGAGCAGCCTTTTACCAGGGACTTAACGGAAAACAGAGGTTGCATTTGATGAAACCTCAGGTCAGCAAATATTTTGCACGTTTTGGTTAACGTGAAGCCTTGAAAATACAAACAGCAAAAGTGTTCAAGGGAGGACCCCGAGTAAACATAGGTGTCAACTGAGTTCACAGTTGCACCAGGTTGTAAGGGAACTAAAGCAGCGCTGTTCACGCAGCTGCAGGTTATTTTATGCCGACTTCTACCTCTGAGCAAAGTCTTGGAAAGGTTGAGAGAGTCCACAGTCACAAAGCATGAGACCCCAGTCAGTGCTAGCTGCCAGGGAAAACAGCTTTCTGGGACACTGATACAACCACACACATTCTGAGAGGATTTCTCACTTGCTCCAAAGGCAACTTTGACCTCAGGAGTATTCCTAAGATGTGACTGCATAGTTTAAATTCTTCATATCACTGCACATATGAAAATGATCCAAATCTATTTGCCTGGTTTTCCTCCTCACCCCTATACCTTCTCCTAAAACAGGGACTTGTAGCTGGGGCCAATGATGTCTGTTGCTGACTATTTAGTATCTTTAGCACTGATTAAAGAGAGCTCAGCAATGATATATTTGCAGCTGCTCCAAAAAGCTGATTAATGACAAATGAAGCAGCACAGGTAACCTCTACCAGCTATCTTGATCGCACAATGAGTTGTTTTCAAACCAACACTTTAAATTTAGTTCAATTAAAGGTTAGATCAGAACAATCCCATCAGACTAAGGACTTCATCCTGAAAAATCAAATTCTACAAAGCTCAGATCCCAAAGCAGAGTGTTTATTCACATGCATTGCACACCCAGAAAGGGCAGTGTCAGTGCAAACGTCAGTCTCTTCCAGCATCCACTCTCTAAAAAAATGATTCTTTAAATCCACCTCATTAATATTTTTATTCCCACCTGTTGTACATGAGGCGCTTGAAGTCTTGAAATAAAGTGTCCTTGTTTTTGTCAATAAATCCAGTGACTGAGTAACTAAAATCAAGGAAAAGAGAGTTAATTGCAAAGAAGCAAAGTCTGTCTCTGAGCTGCTGTATCAGTGTGGCAGCAGCATCCCTGCACTCCTACAGACACAGCAGCTGCTAATCAGGAACCCAGCTCTGCTTCCCAACCTACCACTAATTTGCTACATGAGCACTGAGACTGAGCTCTCAGCCCAGCTTCCAACCTTCAGCACAGAACACCCCCAGCGAGGTTCAGAAAGTGACCTGAACCCTGCAGCACCATGACCCAGACACCTGCCAGCACCTGAACAACTTAGTTACACTCGGCTTCTGTCTCCAGAAGCCAGAGCTTTATATAATCATACCAATGTCTAGACCCGATTTTATTAGCTCAGTACAGCTTTCTTGCATGAACAGTGCTGTCTTTCCTTTCCTTTTTCTTGAAGCACTGCTCTCCCCTCACCCCTCTCCCCATGTTCTTTTGTTTCCACTTCAAGTACAAAATCCCATCCTGTGTAGCAAGTAACCAGCAGAAGATTGAATTGATAAGCAACTGCTGCGCTCTGTAATTCTGTATGACAGGTCTTCTGCTTCTACCAACAGCAGCACTAAATTAGAATGTTGTACCACTTCCAAGCTGGCTACAAGACAAAAATAGAAGGTGCAGCTTTCTTTTGGAAGAAACCTTACATCACATCTCCAGCGTAGTGCTTGATCCGAAAGTCTCTGTCAAACTCCAGTGTCTTGTCAGTGGCACAAAGCTGAAATCAATTAACATTCATTAAAACATGACCCCTGGCCTTTCATGAAAGAGCAACATGCATTGGAAATAGAAATGGGAACTATAGCCATTCCACTTTATAGATGCAAGTGTAGATGTGAAATCCAGTTAGAACTCTGCTCTATAGGATTTTTTCATGGATGCATTAGAAGAATGTCTATTTGTACAGAATCAAGGTGCAAAAGGCTATAGTGGGAAATGCTCCATCCCTGGCAGTGTTCAAGGCCAGGCTGGACACAGACTTGGGCAACATGGCCTACCGTGAGGTGGCACTGCCCATGGCAGAGGATTAGAACTAGATGGTCCAACCCAAACCAGTCTATGATTCTATGATCTTCCTTTATAATTTTTCCCATTTCACCATCACTCCTCAGCAAAGAAATGAAACAATCAAAACATGACAGAAATGCAGCATAAATACAGTTACACACACACAGAAAAGCCAACATTTATAGTAAATGATGGGTCCAAAACTGTCCCATTCCTAACCCAACAAGTATCTTAACTACCCTCCATCTCAAAAAGGACACAGGAGAACTGGAAGAGGCTTGCTGAAGGGCAAAAGCAATCAACAGTACTGACTGACTGCTACAGAGGGAAGGGCCAACCAAACTAAACCTCTTCAGGTTAAGAAAGGAATGCCACGAGATGATGGAAAATTACATGGTAATGATGTTTTTTAAGACAGCACCCCCATGTTTTGCTGCTCAACAACTAGGAGGCAAGAGATGTAACATAAAAGGGAAGAGTAAGGAAAATGGGAAGAAAGGAGCTCTTCACGTGAGCCGTGAAGCTGTGGAATTCTGTCAATTCAAAAATAAAGAACAAACCCCTTTAAGGACACCAGCTCTGATTTAGGAGGCTCCTGGACTGGAGGTCACTGGAGACTGGGAACATAACACATCATCATCACGTCTGTCTGACACCCTCTTCTGACTTTGACATTCACTATCACCTACTACCTCAGAAGATATAGCAGATGGACTAGAACAGACCTTTTGATACTCTGCCCTTCACAATGAGCTTGAGATTGAAACCTTCAAGAACCTGAAGATTCAGCAATTCACAGCCTGTCTACCAATGCACTTGATCCTTCAAAAGTATAAGATCAATTAAAAAGCTCAGAACTTAAGGAGGCTGAGAAAATGAACCTGTGATATTGAGAAGGACTATCAGAACAGTTTGCACGTCTACAGATCTCGATCAGCATTAGCCAAGTCAGAGAAGGACAACCCTCTTCTTGGAACATGAATTTTGCCTCTATTTTTCCTGGTTTACTTGGTTTTCACCAGGACAACCAAGCAGACAGCAGCAGACCAGACATACATGGCATTAACTAGAACACTACTATTTAGGGCACAGCAGCCCATCAGAACTTATCCACATGGAGACAGTGTGCAACATGCTCTACAGGGGAGCAGCGAAGCATTAACTCAGGCTGAAAGATGGGAGCTAGTCCCATAACACATCAGCACACACTTTTAACTCTTTAGGAACAGCTTTGATTTATGCAGAGCTTTATAGTAGCCAGACAGTCTACAAAAGCAAATGATGAAATCAAGTCCTTCAGTTTAATTCAAGCTAGAAGAGGTTGGCTTGGAAAGCTCAGGTTTCCTACAGTAGTTCTGGATGGGGTGGAAGAAGACCCCTTAGATACAGTAAAGGACACTTGCAAAGACACAAGAGGGGGAAAAATAGTTATGATGCAGAGAGTTTTATGGGTCAATTTTTTCAAGGCTGTATTGATCTGAACTAGAAATTAGCAAGCCAAGAAGATACATCATACCCTCCCTCACCATTATTTATAGCGGTATGGCTTGTTCCCCTCTCAGGCTGTGCAGTTTTCTGACAATGCCATCTCCTGCTGAGGGACACTGCAACTGGCAATATTTTCGTTTAATGGTTCCTATGCTGCACAAGAGCTCCTGAAGATAAGGACTCAAACAGATTCATTAGGAATTTTCAGTTTATAGCATCCCATATACCCTATGAAATTCAGCCCTCTTCCCCCACTGCATCAAAGGACTTCCTGCCCTCTCCATGGTGGAACCACTTCACCTTTGCAGCCATGGGACCAAGGACAGATCAGAAACTGAACTCCCTTCTCCACCACCTTACATCTGTTGACTAAACAGCTCCAGAAGCTGGACCACTTCCCACATGACCCCACTGTGGAGGATTTAGGACTTCATCCCCCCAGGGTTCATTGTATTGAATTCACAACACACTGTACCTAACTTGTCTCCTGCTTAAGCCAGTAAAACCTAAGCTAACCCTGAGCAAGGTGCCCATTTGCCAATGGCAGGTGAGATGTCAGGTGAGCTGCAGCTAAAGGGCACTTTGGGAAAGCCATGGCTGAGAGAGAGCAGTGGTTATTCTATTCCCATCCCAGCCTTTACCCAAACAAGCCACATCCAGACCTACTGTTTATACTGAGCCTCCCTGGAGCAGCCTTTAGCACAGATCTTACACAATCATGCTAATTTTGTATTTCTGACCTACATAAAACATTGTGCTGGGGTGGAAGGAAGAAGGGGGTGATCAGCATTCCCAACGATGCATTTCAAATGTTTCTGAGCTGAGAGACATCAATAAATTAAAGGTCTTTATTTGATTCTGTGATTAATCAGGCTGATGACCATGATTTCAGTATGCTGCCAAGCCAGGAATAAATAAAGCCTTTTCATCTGTACATTCTACCAAAGCTAAAGCAAGGCTGGGGGCCCGAATGCTCATAGCAGCAAGAGGAGACAAATGTGTTGTGCGGCCAATGGCACTGAACACCAACCCCTCAGTGATCCTGCAGAAGTGTGAATAATTTCACTGTCACTATGTTTTAGAGCAGCCTGGGCAGAGCACCACGTGTGCTCAAGCTGCACATCCATTGGCCACAGATGACATCATGATATGTCAAGACACAAACTCACGCTGCTTTTATGTTTGGAATGAAACTAATCTCACGTTGGACATGCTGGAGCTCCCTCTGCTGGGAATGGGGCTGCAAGAGGTGACCTAAACGCAGACCAGCTCCATGGTCTGGAGCTGCTGCAGCTCTCAGGCACTGTGTTTCATACTTGATGTCATGATTCCAGCTCAGCCACCCTTCAAGTGGCTTTTCCTTTGAACCATTTTTACTTATTCCATTACACCTTCAAACTAGAAAAGGTACCACACAGGAAAGGAAGGCTTGATGGTACAAAGAGCGAGTTACCTTTCTGCTGGAGAAGTGAGCATGCTTCCCTAGCTTGTTGTTAAGAGCCTCGAGGAACATCTCATCTGTAACTTTTCCAACGTTCATGCAGGCATCATCCAGAATGGAGATGATCCCTTTGTGCTGCTGCTCTACCAGGTCAACAATGACCTGGTTGTTGAAGTAATCAATCTGTAACAAACAAGGAATGGGTAAATTTGTGATTTGGGTAGCAAACAAAGAGCCACAGCAGTGCTGGCCTCTGAAGAAAAGGTACCATGTGTCTGACTGACAGCACAGGGCTCACCATTCAGAGGGGAAGGAAGCTGCTTTCAGTATGCCCATCACTAATTCAGAATCAAGCCAGCCACTCTTTAACACCACAGAGCAGAGAAGGAGATTTTTCAAACACCTCACATAAATCTTGAGACCTTTGCTAAAAGTCAACTGTGACAGAATGCACTTTGAGGTGTCTTTTGAAATTCAGATGTGCACAGTCACCCCAGTGAAAACTGACATTGTGAAAGGCACTTGAACAGGAGAAATGAAGATTTTCACACTTTAACATCTACAAGCAGACAACATACATAAGCACTCAGAGCAGAAGTGCTCAGTGACATGTGTGGCATCACAGAGATGCCACAAACATGCTTTAAATCAGACCTGGAGTCACTCATTTTCCCACACCACAGCAAAAAAGAAGTGTGCTAATTGTGAGCTGCTGCAGCCTGGTTTCCAGATAGCAAGTCTGACAGTGCAGCTGGCACACATGGCCTATTGACTTCAACAGGAGTCTACACGTAGAGCAACTGTAGATCTGGACCTTATGCTGGTACACTGCCCTCAGACCAACCTCTCTCTCCCCTGCCAAATTACTCACATGCTTCCAGGGAATTCCCTCTCGCTGGTACTCTTCCTGCTCCTGCTTTAGAACCAGCTGAATAAAGAGCTGCTGTAGCTTTTCATTGCAGTAATTAATGCAAAATTGCTCAAAGCTGCAAAAAACAGAAGGAAAAAAAACAGCATGAGTGTTGTGGGAACGGGGAAGGCACCTAATTGCGTCTCAGCAACAGCTCACCTGTTATTGTCAAAGATTTCAAAGCCATAGATATCCAGGACTCCAATGACTGTGTTTTTCCCATGTACTGTAGTGTCATAGTTCTTCACTTCAATCACATCATTGATGTGTGTCACGATCCAAGCAAAGAGGCGCTCGTAGATTGCCTGCCAGGGAACAGACACTAAGGAGTTCTGCTACATCCATTGTAGCTCTTTCTGGTAAATGCAACACGTGGTGCTACAAAGCCTAATTCAAGATGCTGCCCCAACCACACAACAGCTCCAGGTAACATTCTGCTCAAAGTGAACAGTACTGACATAAAGAAAGTGTTTCTTGTCTTTCTTCTCAAACTCATTTAGTTGCAGCCTCGGCCTCAGTGAGGTCGGTAGGTACAGCAGCTCCCCTCAGTTGATTCCAGTCTGCTTTTCAGCTGCCTAATAACTTCCATTCTAAGAATTACTTAACAATATTGAAGAGCAAGTGAGTGAGAGGTCAGTTACAACAGTAACAACTGAACACAATGGCAGGAAAATATTCCTGTTCAACTCTGAAAATGTTCTATAGGCACAGGTATCTTTGAAGTCTCTGTGTTCAAAATGTACTGGGAAGCTGTACAAACACACAACCTTCAGAGAACAAGTTAATAACCAAGGATCTTCATCACTTCATCTAATCTTCCCTTGGTTTCTTAGCAAAGGAAGGACAATTGTCACTCCTCTCATCAGTATCCTCTGCAAAACCAGAAAGCACTTAGGGTTTCCAACTTGAGCTCAAGGTGTTCCACTCTCTGCTCTCTGAATTCAACTGCTAAATGAACTCCAGAATCACATTGCACAAAACATTCAGTACAATGGGTTCCTGTTGCAGGGACCAGCAAGCCAGGCTGGCAGCTCCCTCCCCTCTGCTGGCTGGGGTCAGGCTGTCTCAGAGCCAGGGAAGGTGCTGCTCTGCAACCCTCCTATAGAACACAGAAACACATACATTCAGGAATAAATCCACACGAACCACAGACTTCCCATGTCTCAGCAAGCACTGTACTCAATGGATCACCCAGGAGTCCTACTGGGACCTGAGCACTGAAAAATGTTCAATTCCACAGGCAATTCAATGCTGAACACCAAGTACAACTCAATCAAAAGGCAAAAGCAGAAGAAATGCATTTGAGTTACTATCACATACAAAACTGGATGCAGAGAAAGGAGATTTAAACTCACTTTTGCAAAGGCATCTCTGCCATAGGTGGCTTCTTGTTCAGTATGTTGCTTGTCAATGACATCCCGACCTGTAGCTACAGTTCTGAACAACAAAGCCTTCTCCACCATGTCAGATTTTGTTGAGAGCAAGTCTGCAATGATGGACACAGCCTTGCTGTTCTCGATCACAGGCATGTCATCATCCACAGAAAACTTCAGGTTCCCCTGCAAGAAGCACCAGGAAACTCAGGTTGGCCATGCAGAGCCACACAGAGCTCCAACATCAGTGGGAGCAGCAAAGCCTGACTCACAGCAAAGCATTCCTGCTCAGGGTTTGGGAAAAACTTATATCAAACACTGCCTCAAGATTCAGAGTCCAGCCATGGGAATTACATGAAGTATCAAGCACTGGATGGAATGTTTCCTTTTCACTGAAGCTCATCACAGAAGCATGAGGCTGCAGTTGTTATTGCAGTGCTACTTCCCACCAAAGCAATGTGAATATTCCAGGAAAGCTGATCAATGAACAGTGCTAATGGGATTGGACTGACAGCAGCTGCCACAGCAGAGCTGGTACTGCACACCTGCAAGTGCCAGGAATAAGTAGCAACACCACTGCACTGGGTGCTCTCACCCCTTGCCTGCATGGCCTGGCTCTGCTCTGCCTCTACTCCTGACCCAGCACTGGGGCACTACTGCCCCAAGGAGGAGGAAGAATTGGGAATTTCCTCATCCTGCCTGCCTGAAGTGCCTCTCTCCTCAAGGAAGCACAAGAGCTGAGCTACAGGGACACTGCAGAGAGTGGGAGGCTCTGTGGGTCCCAGGAGAATGCAAGTGAAGGAAGGATTTCCTCAGCATCAGAACACAGAGGATTAAGAGGTCTCCTGTATCTGGCTGCGCTCAAGTCTCCACCACAGGTGAAGCACCATCTCCCCAGCAAAACCACAGTGGTGATGGCAGGTATGAGGGCAAAAGGGGGCAGAAGGACTATGAGGTGAGAGCTCCCTACCCCCTCACTGCCAAACCTACACAAGTCCTTTTCAGAACATTTAATAGCTTCCAGTACATGACAGTATGTCTGGTTTGGGATCTGGAATATGGAGGAATAAATGTCAACTTCCATCATTACTGAAGTGCCTATTTTGTCCAGGAGCCTCACTCACCACTGGAACAGTTCAGTTGTAAACTGTATACAGTTTTCCAGTCAACAGATCTTCCAACTTCTTCTGCAGCAAGGGAACTGGAGCTGCTGGAAGCACAAGTGCCCTGACCCCTACTGAAGAACAGCCTACTCCTACCTGCAGAAGGCAGAGTGCTCACCAGGTGAAGGATGACAGCCACAATTTTGTAGACAGTCTCAATCTCCTCTTGCTTGAAGCCTATCACTTTCATGGCGTCAGCTACTGCTTTGAACTCTGCACCATCATTGATGGAACACTGAGGGGAAAGAGAGGTTTGGGACATGAGTGACTTAATGGAAGTCAGCTGAGAGAAAGCAAAGATTTTTACAAGTTCATGGGAAATACGTACAAAGGTGATGTCTCTCCCACTACATTTTCCTGCTTTTTATAAGCAGACACAAATGCAGTATGTACATGTACACACACACTTTGTCTCTGAGGGCCAGAAACTCCATTGCAAATAGCACACTGATGTCACTTTTCCATATTCGTCTTGCAGATATTGGTCTCAGCTTCTGCCAGCTCAGCAGTACTTTGAGTATACCAAGAAGCATTTACAATTTTAAGCCAGGTTACCCCTGACTCATTAACAACACCCTCACCTTTATCTGTGCTCCAGGACAGATGTATCTGTATGCAGACCCATCCTTTTGTAGATGCAGAGAACGTAACATCTGGTCAGACCCCCCCTGGAGCAGCTGCACAAAGAGCAGTTTAAGAAAAGGTGAATGAAAGAAATAAAATCCTTCCTTTTTCCCTTTCTTATTCATCTGCTTAAAAAGCAAAATCCTGAAATCATCAACTTAGTGCTATAGAAGCAGCATTTGGAGTGACAGCACAACATGTGCAAAATACACAGTCTGCATCGTTGTAGGGCTCTGACATCAGCAAGTGGTTTCCCAAATGACTGTCCTTTTGGGTGACACAACTGTTTAGAAACTCATCCTGAACCTCTTTACAGAGCAGACACTTTTCCATCTGTGACATGCCACAGCTGTGTCTTGGCAAGCACAACTACTGCTATTCACAGGGGCTTGCCAACACATAAAAGGCACATGAATCACAAAGGTGCTAACACGCATCCTGGAGTAAAGAGTAAGGGGGAAAATAAACAAACCTGTGTTTGCCTTACTGCAAAACTGAGAATAAAGGTTATACCAATAGGTTATAGGAATAGGCCAACCATTTCCCCGAAAGGACACACAAGGGAACCACTATACAATACAAAAGACATTAAAAAGACACACACACACACACAAAAGAAAGCCACCTCAGTGTCATAAAATTACTTCCATATGGACTAAAATCCTCAAGAGAAAATAGAGGGATTAGAGTTATTACAAATAAAACATTGAGTCAAAGTCCAGTATTCTACCAGATTTGTTTAGTTAGCCACCTTTTAAGTTTACAAATGTGTTAATACGGGACTGGAGGATAGAAGAAAATAAATCTTCCCATGCTCCTTTCCCCAGACCAGGCCTTGTCAAAGAGCTCAAGAACCTCAGCTCACCCAAGATGTAACAACAAAGGAACCCTTCACAAAGGGGGTGAAGGCTTTAAATATTTTGCGCGTCATGTGGGAAAGGTGAGGAAAGTCACTTGTGTCAGCAAACCAATACAGACCTGATAAAAAGAGTGAAAGCTTCTCTCTCCCGCCTGCTGCACAATCACACGAGACTGCAGGGAAACAGAATACAGAGGTGGGTATTCCTGGACACGGGCATCCTGCCTCCCAGCCACCTCTCCTCAGCCACCAACGCCTCGCTTCACCACTGCCAGGACACCCCCAAACTAACCTTACTTCTTGGGAAGTCTGTAACAGGCACCATTAGCTACATGTGACCACGGAGATGGAAGTCTATGATCAGAAAGACCAGCTTGTGGAACAGCTGCAATGTCCTACTTCCAGTCACATGGGGCAACTTGAATTGGAATTTCACTCTTCCATGAATTGCTTTCATGGAAGAGTCAAATAAAATGTCATTTTAGTTCAAGAGTTATTTAATTGCTGGGAATGAAAATAAAAGGACTGCAATTAAAAGCTCCATGGGACATAGTTAGGGTAACCACTTCTACAGCCCCAAGACAGGCTGGGCAGCAGCACCCAACCGCTGTACGAGCAAATGCTCTCTCTACCAAAGGGCCCTGTTTTAGGGAGGAGGCCATAGGTCCATCTTCAGAGCACTCATTCCAAATCAGTGTAAAACAGCATGAATAAGCAGCAGAAATTCAGTCAAGCAACGGTACCTTATTTCATGCTACAAGTTTGAACAAGGAAGAACGACACTGCGTGTGTTCCTGCAAAGTGCAAAAAATCACTGTCTGGTAACTGCTGCTGCTTGGACCAGAACCTCAACTGCTTTCAAAATGGAAACCAATTTAACTTGGTAGAAGTCAAGAATATGAAATAAAGGATGAGGATTTAAGCCACTGCAGCTGCAGCCCTACCCCTTTTTTGCATTAGAGTATCACATGTTAAATGTTTGGGTTTGTTGTTTCGTTTCTTAACATAAAGCGTTCTGAATATAGACTTCAGGGAAATAAAGGGAAAAGTAAAAAAAAAAAAAACCACAAACAAAAAAGCATGTTGTGAGCAGATGCAGTCAAAGGGATAAATCAAAGCCAGACGTGTCTCTCACATAAGCAGAGCTGTGAATAGATCATGCCCAGCTTCTCTGGGGAGTTTTACATATTCCAATGTTTTCAGACACCACTGAATGACATGAAAAACCCAATTATGCTCAGGATCACTGGAATAGATAGAACCAAAGTTCCCAAAAGATCACACAAGGTTATTCCAGAAGAACACTCCTCACCCTACCCTCGCTACTTAAAGCCCCACGTATTGGCTGCTTCTATTCATCACTGAGATCTCAGTGGGGGGAACTTACAAAGGAGTTTTGCAGACCTTAATTTAATCTCAGCTTTTGTTCTGGAAACAAAGCACATACACTTATGTGCCCATAGGCTTTTGAGGAACACTAGTCTCTTAGAAAGTCAGCTCTAACAGTGGGGGTGGTAAAATAAGGGGGCATTGCCAGTGCTTCAACAGCATTTCAGTTACTCCTGAGGCAAAATGAAGCCTTAGACTGAAGGAGCTTCTCTTCCCTCATGTCACCTGCTGACACACCATGTTTGGAAGGCCTTTCTATTGGCAAAACACGCATTACAAAGGTAACTACACAAAAGCCTCTAGAAGTGAGGGTGGTTTACCTTTTCTAGTAAGTAATTATTGATATGCCCCCCTACTGGGTCTCCTTTGAAATCAAAGTTGATATCCATGTATTTCCCAAACCTGCTGGAATTGTCATTCCGGTTTGTTTTGGCATTGCCGAAGGCCTCTAACACACAGTTGGATTTCAGCAGAATGTTCTTCACTCTGAAACATAGATGGATGGAAAAGAGAACAGGATAAGTCCAGACTTACATATCCAAATCATGGCAATCCTTTTTTGTGGCATTTCTCCAGCAGAGATGGGCTTTGATGGAAAAGTTCAAACTTTCAAAATAAACTTTTCCATGTGATTTTAGCAATCAATATTGTAAAAGTCCCAATTAAAAGGGATTTGAAGAAGTCAGGCAAATGCCATAAAAATCAGCATCTAATTAGTACAAGAGACCATCTAATAACATGGTGCTCACCACCATAGAATCCCAGACTGGTCTGGGTTGGGAGGGACCTTAAAGCTCATCAGGCAGGGACACCTTCCACTACAGCCAGTTGGTCCAAACCCCTGTGTCCAACCTGGCCTTGAACACTGCCAGGGATGGGGCAGCCACAGCTTCTCTGGGCACCCTGTGCCAGTGGCTCAGCACCCTCACAGGCAAGAGCTTCTGCCTAAGAGCTCATCTCAGTCTCCCCTCTGGCAGGTTAAAGCCATTCTCCTTGTCCTGCCCCTACAGGCCCTTGTCCCAAGCCCCTCTCCAGGTTTTCTGGAGCCCCTTTAGGCACTGGAGCTGCTCTAAGGTCTTCCCCCAAGGAGCCTTCTCTTCTCCAGGCTGAACCAGCCCAGCTCTCTCAGCCACAGAAAGTCCACAGAAAGATACCCACAAACAGAACAATTTCATTATTTCTGTGCAAAGCCCTTACCTTTCCACCTCAGCCCTCTGCCCTGGGTTGGTAATGGCTGCTATGTAATGCATAATATATTTACTGGCCTCAGTTTTGCCAGCCCCGCTTTCACCTGAGGGCATAAACACAACAGGTGACACAGCAAATGGAAAATAGCAAAGCAAATGAACAGCATCTCTTAATTCTACTCCAGAGTATTTGGGGGTTTTGTATTGCTTGGATTTTCTAAAGCAATTTTATTTGTGTGCACTTCGTACGCAAAGTGCACACAAATACTTTTCTGAATACAGCCATCACCTGCCTGGTTGTTGCTGCTTTGCTGACTTAGAAGCAGTTAAGATGTAAGGTTGGTAAAAGGCCTGCGGACACCAAGAATCAAAAGGAATATTGTTAGAGGAGAAGGACGGGCATGCAGAGGCTTGGCCAGCAGCAGCTCCGGGAGCTGCAGCACAAGAGGCTACTGTTGAGCATAGCAGCTCTGGTTGCTCACTTTTCAGAGCTGCTGAAGCACAGGAACACCACGGAAATGAAGTGCCAGGATCCAGATAGCGACTGTTCATGGTACAAGCCCTGCTCCCACTGTTTGGACCACGACGGATCACCAGTCTGGCCATCGAAACAGAGAACAAAACCTCGGCTTGTCATCTGAGGGACAAAAATCAGCAGCTCTCTAAAGAGGCAGGAGCCATGCTCGCACTGACCTCCATTCACCCAGGCAGGGTAAGCAGAGAATGTGCAAGTTATCACTCTGCATGCACAGGTTAAGCTCATGACTGACACCAGCTTTTGAATTAGACTAGAAATAATTGTTAAGGTCTCCACAGACAGATTCAGATGCAAATAAGCAGTTTTAAAATTCATGAAGCTTTCTTTTATGAAATGCTGCCATTAGCCAAATCATTCTGCTGCTGCCTAGAATTTCACAAAGTGCTCATCCTCATGCAAAGCTCCTTCAGCTCACCTGATATGACAATGCAGGTGTCTTTGGATCGCCTCTTCATCGCCTTGTAAGCGGCATCAGCAATGGCGAAGAGGTGAGGAGGCCTCTCGTACAGCTCCCTTCCTCTGTACTGCTCAATCGTATCCCGCCCATAGATGTTCAAGTTTTTGTAAGGATTCATGGAAACAACCACCTCCCCAATAAATGTGTAAATCCGGCCTTTTTCAAACCTACCAGGAAGGAGACAGAAGGGGAAAAGGGAATCAGACACAGAGATCAGAACATGGCTTCCAAGCAGCTGCCATTACCATTATTTCATCAGGTGAACTCTTGAATCCATCACCCCACTGAAACTTCACAATAAAGCATTTACTATGGACATGAGCTGACCCACGTGGCCCAGAGGGCACGTTAATGTACTACGTAGAGCTCTGATGTTACAAGCACTAAGAACTCGGGCTCCCTTTGAATCTTCAAGATCTAACCACATTTGGAAGATAGCAAACCAAGATACAAGCCGAAAAGGAAAGCATGGCCCTACAGCTCTCGCCATTACCTTCCACTCCACCATCTGCACAAGAAAGCACTTTGATATCACCACTGCTGCTAAACCAGAAGAGAAAGCATTGTGAGAACATGTGGAAACAACATAAAACTACCCTTTTCCTAAGCCCTACTTGGTCTTTCGTGTTCTTTCTGCAAATAAGACAGACAATAACTTGACATTTGTTTTTTAAAAAGTGCTAAAAGCTGTTTCCAAAGGAATTCCCATTTCACTGAGCTATCTAGCAGGAGAGCACAGAGGGAATTTCAGATTAATGGCTGAAGGATTTGTACAGCTTTTGCTTCTCAGGAGGAGAAAGGATGACAGCAGATTCAGAACTCAACAGGCAAACGGTGTCATTTCTACCATTAAATACCTGCCTGCGCCTTGTATTTAAATCTTACAACATTAGATGGCACTACACCACCTCTTATCGAGGGCAGGGGCCTTTCTAAGCCTTGAGGGACTCCGCAATTTCTAGCGTTCCTTTACGGAATTTATTACCACCCCCATGTGGTGACAGGCTTGACATTTCCTATTGTCCACTGGAGAATTTCCTGCAGCATCTTGGCAGTGTTGGCTTTTAGCAGGTGTAATAAAACTCCAGAAATCCAATCTAGCAGCCAGTATTCCACTTCCTAAAAGGGATTTTGCTTCTAATTCCTGTTTTCTCCAGAAAGACTTCACCAAGAGACACAGCAACTGCAAAATGTCTTTCAGTTTTACCTGCAGTTAGTCCTGATACACATGTGCCAAGACATAAGTGAGCTTCAAATACAAAGAGATTTTTTATTTTAGCCATATATGCTGTTTGAAAGCTATAAAAACTGTTTTAGAAGTGCTAAAGCCATTGTAATTACCAATGCCGACTGCAGCTCAGCAACTATCGTAACAAAAACGAAGGGTAGTGCACTGCACAACATGAAGCAACCAGCACAGAAGGCTGGTGTGAAATACAAAATCATAGCACACTTCTTAAGGCAGATTCAGGTCCCCAGAAAGTCTCACACACTCAGTCTTTGTCATCTGCCACCCCTAGTTTGAATTCTTTGAAGCACAAAGCAACTGGGAATGGTGGTAGTTGAAAGATCCCAAACAGGCAGAAGACACGCATGGTGCAGACATCGGATACCAGGCTGCTCATCTCTTGCCCTCTCTGGAGCACGAGGAACTCTACATAGACACAGGAGAGCTCAAGAAAAACCAGACACACACAATCCCATTTCTATTAAGGAGATCAAATCACACTGGGCCATAAGGATGTAATAGAAACTGTTACAAGGACATCAAACGCAGCAGAATCCTGCCCATCTTTTTGGAGACAGGACATCCAAAAAGGGCCGCTTGCCCAGTGGAGAACACAGACTGCTCTCCAAAAGTCTCTGCACAGCAAGCACATAACCAAGACCAAGGGCACTATTAGTGATGGTAATAAAGTTACAGCAGCCTCTGGATGAGGTTTTAAGCCCTACCACACTGCCAGACACATGGCTGAAGGCTCATGGTCAGCACAGGGAGGTTGAGGGGGAGAGTTTTAGCTGCTGAGAAGAAAAAGATAGTAAGACTTCCCTACTGAAGTGTTGTGCCAAGTCACCACCACAGTACCCAATACTTTGACCTCTTCCTTAAGTAATGAATTATGTAAACTTCCAGCAGCAGAGCACAGTTTAAGTTTCTTCCCTTGGCAGTTCAGTGGCCCCAGATGCCTCATAAGCAGGACCTCCAGATTTGTCTGTGCCCCACAGCTGGATCCTCCAAAATGCCCCGAGCAGGGCACAGCTCAGCTTTGGAGGGTCACTGCTGCAACACCAACATGTGCAATGGTTTGACATACTGCTTGCTTTCTTTTTCTTCCCTGACAGGTCTCTGACAACAGAGCTCACATTTGGCCTCAAAGTCAAGTTTTAGAAGGTTTTACTAGACTGACAAATTGTGGATTCAATCTGTGGCAAAAGGCAGATGGAGATGAGGGATGAGGAGAGGGATGCATTTCTGGGCTCGACAAACAGGCAGCCCTCAAGCTTGGCTTTAAGGATACAGAGTTTATGAACAATTGACACCCACATTTACCTCTCTATTCATTTTTCTTTACTTCTTTGCACCAGAGTGAAGGTCCCAGAGCTGTGCTCAGATAATCCTAAAAGGAGCTGTCGCTCCTCTCCCCTCCTTTCTGATAAAGCCTCTTTTCATCAGTCAGCACAGCTCAGCACAGCAACAGGCCAAGAACAGCAGAGGCTGTTTTCCTGGCTGCATTGCTCCGGCGTGAGATTCCTGCCCTTCCCTGCCCAAGAAGAACTCATGAAAACTTAAGAAAACAACCGACAGCAGCAGTCCGAGCTGGGAGGTACAAGCTGTGTTAGATTTGCTATTCTTCTGCACGGCAGGGTCACAAAACCAGAGGACAAAGCCACCCAGGGCTTTTGGGAAAGGCTCATCCATTGGGCATCACACTCCATCAAGGGAAAGCTCATCAACATAAAGAACAGCGTAATCCTTCACATAGAACTGGTTTTCTGTCATTAAAAGCAATATACAGCACACCTGATAAAAGGAACCCCTGTACCTACTGCTGAGGGTCACTGCCCCCATGGCCAAACCTTGTTTTGGACTTATCAGGAAAATCACATCATCTTGTGCTGTGACACTGAAAAGACTTTCCTGCAATGATTCTATTTGAGTAACTTGTATCAGTATCTTCTGAATCTTTCACTAGCTCAGCAGCCAAAAGCAAAGTCACTGTATTTAATCCTTGCGTGTTCTTTTGAGGAGGAACATCAGCTCTTTCGTGAGAAGTTTTGAATACCAGTTTTTATTACCTTGTTCAACCATCAGTTGATAATGAGAAACTACAAACCAGTAAGTCACAGAAATTATCTAAAGAGACAGAAATTGTTGCCTAAGAAAGATGACTGCCAGGGCAAGAAAAAAGGCTCTTACTTTGTTTTGTAGTTGTTATTTTTAGGGAAGGGAGTTGATAAAAAAACATGTATCCTAAAATCCAGACATCCCATGTTCACATCCCACTGCCATTGGAAAACACGGCAGAAATCAGCAAAGTGAAGCAGAGATCTTCACCACCAGAGAGCACTCACATTTAGGATTTCTCCCACCTGACAAACACTCCAGTCAAAAATAAAACTGCTCTTACCAAGGAAATGATGCAACTTCAAATACACTCAGTACAAATAAAGAGCTAGCTGGCACCACTTGGAACCCATAACGCAAACCAACATCTGCAGCATGCAGCCCGTTGCACAGAGGCACCAACCATGCGATCCCCACTCAACTGCTGCAGTTCAAACCAGACAGGGGATTTCTGATTAATCATTTACATCCTAACTCCTCAGTACTGAAAGATAAACAGAAACTTATGGGGCTCACAGCAGCTCTGCAGGACTATTGCTGTGCCCAGAACTGAGCTCACACTGAGGTAACCTGTGCCAGCTTCCAGGGAATCTGTCTGCAGAGAGATCCCAGGCTGCGGCGTGCCACGGCGCCTTAGGAACACATTTACCATCTCTCCCTCCACCTGTCTAATGTCTGAGGAGCAGAGCAACTGCTGGAAAAATCATGTTAGGTCACCAGCTGTCTCATTTGCTATTACTTGAAGAGAGCTTAAGTGTAGCTATTGGCATTGTGGAGCATTTTGTCCTGGGAAAAGACCCTCTCTCAGCTGGAACTACCCCTTTCACCACTGCTCCCAGACTGACATCCCATTCTGCTTTACCTCCACGCAGACACACGAGAGCTTTCCTGCAGCAGCAGCAGGTGCTCAGTAAAGCTCGTTCCTCTCACCCCTCCCTGCTCCCAATGCTACACAGATGCTCCAGAAACAGAACATCTGCACAAGTCACAACACAGCCACGAGCTGAAGACAGCCTTCATTTCACCGTACAGCAGGGGCTTACAGGAAAGGAACTGTTAACAAGAAAAGCATAATTCCAGTAATTCAGGGCAGATACAGGAGCGCTACAGAGGCACCAGCCTGCACTGACAGCCAACAGCAAACCCAGTACCCCTCAAAGTTAACAGAATAAAAGCTGATGGTTTCAAACTGTTACCGGTTGCTAACTTACTCAGTAACTCCAAAGCACAAACTGAAACATTTCCTATGAGCATACTGCTTTTCTTCCTCCCTCCTTTGTGCATGGGAAGAAGGATCCAGCAGCTGCACACCTCTGGTGTGTGAAGAGGCACAATTCATTTTCCAGTTGCAAACACCCTGTGTGGTTTGGGTTATTCCCCCAAAGGGATGCATAGATCTTAAGTTATTTTTTACCACCAAATATATACATATTTAAACCCCATTTCTGCAGGCTTTGGCTCTGTTCTTATTGCAAACAGGCACAAGGACATCTGATTAAAACTCATGTTCATGGATAGTCAACAATGGGCCTTTGGGATGTGTTAACTAAGGAAGAGAATTTAAGTAGACTTCTGGCAGTGAAACTGTATTTACCTGGGTTTAAACGTAAGACTACATAGCCAGCTCTGCTGACACAAACAACTATTCTACTTTGGGAAGTGAGATGACTTTGCTTTAAGCACACGCTGTGTGTGTCAGACAATTGTGCCTTTTATATGCCACACCAGGTCTCTCTGCTAAGATTTCAGGGCAACGTAAAGACTTTATTCTAGGTAAACTGCAATGAACTCAGTTGTCAAGTGGAAAAGAATGACTTTTAAGTCTTTCAGTAAGTTGCTCATAAACTGTATTACAGCAAACCATCCTCAGCACAAGAGAACTCAGATAAACAGGATTTGTGTTGGCAGAACCAGAGCTAAAATATTCTGTACTTGGAAAAAAGAGAGCAGAAAACTGTCCAGTCAGTGTTACCTCCCTGCGCTGGGAACAATCCAAGTCTATCACAGCCCAGAATACGCATGTCTACAATGCTTTGATCTATCCTGAGGGACAGAAAAATAGGAATTGAAGTTTATTTAGTGCACAGGTGAAGATTTTCGTTGCAGTTGTACTGCATGGATCCAGCTTTCAGATGCTGCCAGTTGAACAAAATAGGAAATGCCATTCAGCGTGCTCTGCACCACTCCTTTCCTGTGCGGAGGGAGCAGAAAGGGCAGGGGCAGAAATACTTCATTCAGCTGCAATTTGCAGTTAGCTTTGGAAAGAAGGTTAAAAGAGTCCTTTGCAATGATGTCATGCGGTTTTTTGCTTTTTTTGCCTTTTTTTTTTTTTTTTAAGAAAACAGTAAACTCTGAGTGACTGGTGCCACATCTCCTCAGCAAACCGCCATCTGAGCACACTGCAATTTGACAAGGCTGATTCAGCTCCAGCACAGCTGACCCTAGAGTTGTCCACAGAGCTTCGCAAACCCCCTAGGTAAGGTGGGGGAAAGGAAAAGTAAGATGGATGCTAAGCTACCACTAATGAGTGCTGTGAAATGTAGCTAGTTAGAAATGGGACTAATATTCAAATCCCGCTCCTGAAACATGAAGTTAAACCTTGCACTGAAAAAATGCCAAACCACTAAACATGGGAGTCACTGAACTCTCATTGCTATTTGCATCAGACAGACCGAGCTGCCTCTCATCCAGCAGGGAAGAAGCTCTGCATCCTCTTTTTACATGTCTACAAGCAGAGCAGAAGGCACAAGCAGCCTTGTAACAGATAATGAGACAAAATACAGTTCTTTGGAAAGCTTCCAGAGATGCACCATGTAATGCTGTGTGGTTTTATTCCCCTCCACACAAAAAAAGTTGCTATTCAGCCCAGGTGGAGGGAAGCAGCTCACTCGTGATTTCTGTGTCAAGCAGTAAAACTCACACTTTCCACGTGAACACTGTAAAATCCTGGTGCAGTAAATGATACTGCTCTGCTCTGAGCAGGAGGTTGCCCTGAATGACCTCCAGAGTGGGAATTATCCAGTGATCCTATATCTGACCAGGAAAGAGTAGAACAGGCTCAGGAGAGCAACAAAGCAACTGCCATGTACCCATAACCTCTAACTTTGTAATCCGTCAAATTAAAGCACACTATCTCTAGGACAGCAAAAAGAAAGCTCAAAAGTCAGGTACGCGTGTCCTGGGTTCAGAAGTAGCAGCCATTTTTCTCCTTCTTAGTAGCTGGTGCAGTGCTGTTTGGGTTTCAATCGGAGAAAAATGCTGATAACACCAATGTTTTTAGCTGTTGTATGTAACCTTTACTCCGATCAAGGACTTTCCAGTCTCATGCTCTGACAGTGAGAAGGGGCACAGGAAGCCAAGAGGAAGCAGAGACCGGAAACCTGACCCCAAACTAGCCAAAAGGGTATTCCATCCCACAGCACATCATGCCCAGGATAGAAACTGAGGGGAGTTGCCCAGACAGGCGAGATCGCTCCTCACGTAGGGCTGGGTATCGGTTGGCAGGTGCTGAGCACTTGTATTGTGTATCACTCGTGTTTATTGATTTATTTTCCTTTTCCCCTTTTAGTTTTATATTCTCTCCCCTTGTTATTCCCCTTATCATTATTATTACTGGTGGAAGCAGCAGTGGTTTGTGTTATACCTTAGTTACTGGACTGTTCTTATCTCAACCTGTGGGATTTGCATTCTTTCGATTCTCCTCCCCGTCCCCCTGGGGACCAGTTGGAGGAGGGAAGAAGAGAGGGAGTGAGCCAGCAGCTGCCTGGTTCCAGGGGAATAGCTTTAACCTGCCAGAGGGGAGACTGAGATGAGCTCTTAGGCAGAAGCTCTTCCCTGTGAGGGTGCTGAGGCACAGCACCAGGGTGCTCTGTGCCTCTGGGCACACAGGGTGCCCAGAGAAGCTGTGGCTGCCCCATCCCTGGCAGTGTTCAAGGCCAGCTTGGACACAGGGGCTTGGAGCAAGCTGCTCTAGTGGAAGTTGTCTCTGCCCGTGGCAAGAGGTTGGAACTGGATGAGCTTTAAAGTCCCTTCAACCCAAACCAGGCTGGGATTCTATGATTTTGGTGGTTGCCACTAATATTCATTACCTAACAAATGATACTTTACAGAAGTAGGAGCCTGCCTGGATTCTTGGGCTAATATGTTGTCCAAAAAGATCCTGTTTAAAATCATTTCACAGGGCTCTTGAGTTCCACTGGCCTAGAATTAAAAATAGGACAGTGTGGTCATGATGCAGAGATTTGACCAATGTACAGGGGGGTTGTACAAGGGGGTTAGAGGAATTTGCTTGCTTAAACAAAAGTATTGTCTGTTGTAAATGCCTGCTAAGCAGAACAAAGGCACCTGGTCCTATTGATAAGGAAAAGCAGACACTTGGTCCTATTGATAAGCAGCTATTGATAAGGAAAAGCAGACACCTGAATCTACTGATAAGGGGGAGAAGCAGATGGTTTATGGCTGGGATACCGACCAAACCTTAAGGCCATATGTGAAGACTGAAAGGTGAAAAGTGCAAGAAGAGGAAGACTCATTTACTTCATCTTGAAGACCCCTACCCACAGGAGGAAGACTCAGTTACTTCATCTTGAGACCCCTGCCCATGACCAGAGGGGGCACTGCACAGGTGCAGAGGACCTTCTGGCTCATTATAATACGAAGCGGGGATAGGACATGAATATGTATAGGCGTGTTGTGCAACCTTATGAATATATATAACTTTAGAGAATAAATGTAGAGGGAAACAACACTGAGGTACGCATGACTTTGAGGAATTATCCCCGTGCATCTCAGCGCTGAATAAAAAGCACACCTACTTTACAACTTTAACGAGTGGTGGAGTCAATCCACGCATCAGTCACAGTCATCTCAGCTGTGGAAGATGAGTTGTAGATATTTTACAGGTTATCTACGTAGGAATTCTGAGTGGTACTTGTGCTGTCTCACAGTAGTATTTGAGTTGTCTCTCAGCTGCTGAGTGGGAGCTGTCTCAACAGAACACCCATGTAAAATCAAAAGGAAGTAAATGAACAAAACCTTTCCAGTGAGAATTTAAAAGGAGAAAAAAAACCAGCATGTAAATCAAGTGATCTGTTTCAATCATCAAACCATGTAAGTCCTCTACATTGCTAATGTTCCCCTTGCATTATCAGGGTTTAACAGCTCATACTGTTGGCATTTAGAAATTCACTCCCTTTGCAATGGATGATGAATGCATAAATATCTGCATGTACATTATTTGCATGATTTGTGTTGCCTATGTTGGTCTAAATAAGGCATCTAATTTTATTTGAGCTCTAATATTACCACAGGGCTAAGCAAGCCTTTGGGAGTGCTTGCAGATGCTGTGCTGTATCTTAACACTGTAAGATGATTCTTGGGGTTTTGGAGGCCTGTATCAAAACAATGCTGTATTCAGGATACTCCAGCAGCATTCACAGCTCAGCACTGGGCACAAGCTTAACAAATGCAGAACAATAAAGCATGTGAACATCAGCATCTCAGGGCAGCTGACTGCAGATGGAGTCTCCAAGCATCTACAAAGGAAACCTGTAAAATATCATGGTTGTACCTTGGCACCATGGCTTGTGGGATAGATCAAGGTGTAGTTAGTCATGAGTACAGAGTTCTATTAATCGTGCAGTGTATGCAGAAAACTGGGAAGGTGCTATAGGATATCATGGATGTGTGAGAAGGGGGTGGTGTAGAAAATAAGGCTGAAAGTCATCACCATGCAGCTGCTGCTGAGGCTTCAGGTTATGTTTGTTTATACAGGACATGCTGTGTCAGCGTCAGCAGCAGTGATGGGAATAGGTTTTGTTTCGTAGAATCATAGAATACCAGACTGCTTTGGGTTGGAAAGGACCTTGAAGCTCATCCAGTTGCAACCCCCTGCCACAGGCAGGGACACCTTCCACTGGAGCAGCTTGCTCCAAGCCCCATCCAGCCTGGTCTTGAACATTGCCAGGGAAGGCGCAGCCACAGCTTCTCTGGGCACCCTGTGTCAGCACCTCAGCACCCTCACAGGGAAGAGCTTCTGCCTAAGAGCTCATCACAGTCTCCCCTCTGGCAGGTTAAAGCCATTTCCTCTTCTCAAAATACTTTGTGATTTGGAAAGTGCTGGCAATCCATGTTTAGGTGTCTACTAGTGATCCACAGCAGAATACAACTGTCAACCATGATACACCATAAGTTCAGCTCTGTAAAACCCATGTACAATGAATGCTTACCCAGTGAGAAGCAGCAACTCTGTCAACACCCTCACCCTAAAGTGTCCTTCCATTAGCTAAAGAAATCCTGTGCAGGTTTGGCTCAAGAGTCACACCATTTACCACAGCTGTCCATGACACACTTTAAACCCTCAACATACACAACCCTTAGTACTTGAATTTTAAATACTTAATAGATTGTACTGCAACAGTCACTACTACATGACTCTGAGTGTACACATCTAAATCTACACTGAGTACAGTATTTCCACTTTTTATATATATATATATACACACAGGCATAAAACTAACTTTATGTACACAAGGCTCCTCCTAGCAAATACAGCACAGGCTGTTCTGGCTTGCTCTTCTAACTGAAGCTGATGAATAAAGTGATCACGTATACAGTCGTGTAGGAAAATGCATCTATAGCTTTGGGATACAACTAAACAGTTTGATAGACTTGCAGATAAGGACAGGGTTCAAGTGTTTCTCTCACAGCACTTTTATGCAGTGCCAACAAAATTACTACAAATTCTGGTTTTGTCCAAAGGAGAGTGGAATGTATTTACAAAATTACTCTTTTCCTCCTAACTACATTCAAGAGAGACTTACAGGAAAAGAAATAAAATTTAGTTATATCCTGTTTTCATCTCTGGCCTTTGAGAACAAAGGAATCTGGGACTGCATATCAATGCTCCTCTAGAGCACCCATTCTTGGGCCTTTTAAATGGAGCAGGCTGGCATTAACAGGTAAGGAAATGGCCCTACCTATGGAAAACCCAGCCAAGCAAACAAATTAACACAGTATCTTCAGTTCTCTCAAAGTCCCAAGTCAGAGTAGATAAAAGCCGTCTAATTATTTTTTTCATTTCTCTTGTGCAAGCAAGCTTTGACTTCTGAAGCTACTTGCTTCTGTAGTGAAATGTGTGTCTCAGTCCTAAAAGAATTACAGTTCAGCAGTGAAAATGCCAATGGTTCCAGGAACCGGGCCATGCAAAACCCTTCTAAACTGTGCAGTAACCCGAGACAAGAAAAATTCTTTCCTCAGTCCAGATTTGTTGATGTAACCTTAAGCAAGACAGAGCAGGGATCCAAACCAGTTTAACACCACTTGAAGAGGCAGTTCACCTGAAAATACCTCCTCTGGGCTATGGCTCATCCAATTCTGGAGAACAATAGGTACCCATCAGACAAAGAAATGTGCCAGGACGAAGGATTCCTGCGTGGCCTCTGCAGACACTGAGGGGAAGCCCTGAACACAGGATCAGTATGTTAAAACAAACCAACCTGCGCAACCAGGCAGCAACAATAACTCATCATTTCCCCTCAGCCCCCCAGTGTTGTTTTATCAGTGTTATTCCTCCAATTCTTCCACCTTTTGTTGGTGGGGGTAAAGTGGTAGTGAGGAGAAGCAGGGACAGAAGGGAGGCTGGAGGGAAGGAGGTAACTGATTCGGAGAAAACTCCAGGAACAAACTTGCCAACAGAGTTTCAAGTTGACAAGCAGGTGTTCTTTATTGCGGTGCCGGGAGACACGGGGGATAGTTCCTCCTAACGTGTGTCCCCGAATTGCTATACAGGTCATCCTTATATGGTTACTGAGCATATTACATCATTTTCCAAAATGTTTCCGGCATGCATACAGAATGTGGTGGTCTTTAAGGGTCGTTTACTTTTCCCAACAAGCTTAATTAACATTACAGACATAGCAATCATCCTGGCCTTCTACTTACCAGTTAGTTTAACTGCTCTCATCCTGGACATCCGCTAGTCCGGGATACTCCCCATCCCAGGTCCTGTCCTTCTATTCTGCTTTTCTCACACCTTTTGTATTGAGGCCCTGAGGGCCTGAAACTATGCCAAGTACCTCCAAGCACAGCAGTTATTTTCCATTACAAAGCCATCAAACTTAACATTACTTAGAACTGATTACATTTTGTACTTTTGTGCCTCCTTGTCTCGTAACAGACAGTGTAATTCCATCATCTCAGGTTTTGGGGTTCATTTGCACTTTTAATTTAAACAAGCCAGATTTTGTTTACTGTCCTTTCACAAACCAGTAGTCACTCTTCATCAATGACCAACTCTGGGCAACCTGTGCCAGCACCTCACCACCCTCACAGGGAAAAGCTTCTTCCACTGCACGCATGTACGATACCATCGGCTTCACAATATACTGACCAAATGTTAATGCACAAGCTGCAGACACACACCCTACAGCATGTTCCAAACCATGCCCCAGAAAGTGGGACTGGTTATTTAAACACAGGCTCTTGCTCCACAGCACCAGTTGCTTTTGACAGTGAGTAATTATAAGGCAAAGGCTAAGAAGATGGGCAGAAGTGATGCTTTCATCACACGCTGCTCAGATCTATCTAAGCAGTATATAACAAAACAAAGCTATCAAGGTAGACATGGTTTAGTGTAAGGTGTCCCTGCCCTTGGCAGGGGGGTTGGAAGTAGATGGTCTTAAGGTCCTTTCCAACCCTAACTATTCTATGATTCTGTATTAAAAGCTTCTAAACTCCACCAGCACACTGGCCAAGCAGTGGTACCATTTTCAAATTACAGCTTGTTGGATGCCAGTTGCTTCAACACCACTGCAATTGCTGAGGCTGTAATCTTCAGTTTGCTGAGGAACAGCAGCATGCTGTGCAGCTAAGGCTTATTCGTCAGGTTTTGCAACTAGTAAAACGACCCAGAGAAATAATCACAAATTCAAAAGGGACCAATTCCTCATGTTCAGACTGTCAAAATATCTAACCAGAAAGGTTAGGAAAGGACTGTCAAAATATCTAACCATATTAAAGAACCGTTAATTAAATCAATGATATCAGCCAGTAACCTACATTAGCAGATTGCAAGCCTTTACAAGCCATTGCTCATTTATAATAGCAGCTTTACTGCTGCTTCATGAAGCCTGGAATTGGTTCAGGGCCTCCTCATGGTCCTGTTTCCCCTCACATTGGGGAACTAACCCACCGTGGCCAGCACGTACTGTACTGTGCTGGAAAGGGCAACCCAGAACCAAAGTGGCCCACAGCATGAGCAAAGGCATTTTCTTAGCTGTGACCATGGAACCAGCCAGACAAGCAAGTGGGATTTCTGGCAGCACCACTCTGCTGCCAGCTCCTGGATCAAAGTATTATTTCAGCTACTGACAGATTATTCAGTGAAGCATCCAAACAAAAGTCAGTTTTGAATAAAAAAGTCTCACATTATGGGCCTCGTGCTGCCAGACACCCCTGGGCAGAGCTGCTGATACAGGCACTGCCTCCTTCACAGCTGACGCTCACCACCTATGAGCACAATAAAAAGCAGGACATGAAAAGGAACAAGCATCCTGTAGAGATTCTAAGTAAACAAATACAATAAAATAGCTGTAAACTAGTTCCAGTGACCTGTGGGCCACAGAACTCTCCAGCAGAAAGACCTGCACCGTCTTCCATAGCAAAATAAGCTCTGTGTAGAGCTGAGAAGCTGGGTGAAACTTTGACACAGGTACAAAAGCAGAGTGCAGGACTGCTCTTACTGCTCAGGGCAGAGGGATCTTTGTGCCAGAGCACTCCCCACAGCTGCTCCTGGGCAGGGAGGAAAGGCACACAGATTGAGGAGGAAGGCTCAGGTGACATGAACTCAGCAACTGAGCCTCAGGACCACCTTCAGTCCCTGTTCACTGCTATCGATACCGGGGCATGAACACTGGAGAACACAGAGGAAACCAAAGTTTATATTCATCACAGTCATGAAACATCAGCTGAACAGTTCATACAAATTATAAAATGACAAGGGGAGGAAAAGGAAGTAAGTTTCCAAAACAGGATTAGACACTAATGTGAAACTCTAAGATGCATTCACTGCTCCTGATACAATCTAGCTCTCATCAAGCTTTGCTTTCCCAGAATTTGAATGTGTGAAGAGGTCAAGAATGACCCAATGAGGAGCTGCTCTCCAGAGCCTTCCCTAGTGCTGCTCTAAGGCACAGTTTCTCCAAAACTTAAAATACATCCAGGATCTTGAGAAATCCTGTGCCTCCAGCATACTTCAGGGAACATGGAACATTCTCAGTTTCAGACCTTTTCTCTCCTGCTGCAGCTGGGCAGGACGTAAGCACTGCACTAGCCCTTAGCAGTCACCTGCCACTGTGCTGGGTAAATCCCCCTCTGCCTCAGGACCTCCTCACCCCAAGAGCTGCTTCTGCTGCCCTCCTGCTGTCACCTCTCTGGAAGCAGTCCAGTTTATAGTATTTTCTGGGTGAAGTTTTGAAGACACACGAGAAGGTTTGTTTCACTTTCAGAAAACAAATGTTCAATATTTTTATTCTATCTGTTGTCCCCCCCACTAACACCAAACAGTTTAAGGATTCCCTAAATGGAAATGCAACTAACACAAGGCTTAAAGGTCATCTCAAAGGAAAACTGCATGCAACAAAAACCAGGGCTGTCGATTCCACACACATTATTCCAGACTGCCCTGACTCCAGTCAGGGCAAAGTTAAAAAAAAACCCAAGGAAAATGCAGTAGATACTTAAAGGGAACTTAAGGAGGTTCTTAACAATTCTTTTTAATACCAGGAAAAAAGATTTAAAACCACCTCAGCTGAGACCTCTTGATCCCTGCACACCCCTCCGGTGGCAGACTTGCTTCCACCTCAGGTTGGGTAAAGCCACACAAAATGTCCCTGCTGGGAGCCACCTCCTGGCGCTGTTCCATGTGAAGACAGCAATGATGTTGCAAGCAGCAGCCTCAAAGCACTTCGGGTAACATGGGGTAGAGCAGCTGATGTCATCTACCTGGACTTGTGCAAAGCGTTCGACACTGTCCCACACGACATCCTTGTCTCTAAATTGGAGCGACATCAATTTGATGGATGGACCACTCAGTGGATAAAGAACTGGCTGGATGGCCGCACGCAAAGAGTTGTGGTCAATGGCTCAATGTCCAGCTGGAGACCAGTAACGAGTGGTGTACCTCAGGGATCAATGTTGGGACCTGTCTTGTTTAACATCTTCGTCGCTGACATGGACAGTGGGATTGAGTGTGCCCTCAGCAAGTTTGCCGATGACACCAAGCTGTGTGGTTCGGTTGATACCCTGGAGGGAAGGAATGCCATCCAGAGGGACCTCAACACACTTGTGAGGTGGGCTGATGCCAAACTCATGAGGTTTAACCATAACAAGTGCAAGGTCCTACACCTGGGTCGGAGCAATCCCAGGCACAGCTACAGGTTGGGCAGAGAAGAGATTCAGAGCAGCCCTGTGGAGAAGGACTTGGGGGTGTTGGTTGATGAGAAAATGAACACGAGCAGGCTGTGCACACTTGCAGCCCAGAAACCAACCGTATCCTGGGCTGCATCAAAAGGAGCATGACCAGCAGGTCGAAGGAGGTGATCCTGCCCCTCTGCTCTTGTGAGAGCTCACTTGGAGCATTGTGTGCAGTTCTGGTGTCCTCAACATAAAAAGGATATGGAACTGATGGAACAAGTCCAGAGAAGGGCCACGAGGATGATCACGGGACTGGAGCACCTCCCATATGAAGACAGGCTGAGGAAGTTGGAGCTGTTCAGCCTGGAGAAGAGAAGGCTGCGTGGAGACCTCATAGCAGCCTTCCAGTATCTGAAGGGGGGCTATAGGGATGCTGGGAAGGGACTCTTCATTAGGGACTGTAGTGATAGGACAAGGGGTAACGGGTTAAAACTTAAACAGGGGAAGTTTAGATTGGATATAAGACATAAGTTCTTTCCTGTTAGGGTGCTGAGGCACTGGAATAGGTTGCCCAGGGAGGTTGTGAATGCTCCATCCCTGGCAGTGTTCAAGGCCAGGTTGGACGAGGCCTTGGGTGATATGATTTAGCGTAAGGTGTCCCTGCCCACGGCAGGGGGGTTGGAACTGGATGATCTTAAGGTCCTTTCCAACCCTAACGATTCTACGATTCTATAACATGAAACTAAAGGTTTCCCTGATGTGTTTCCAGTTGCGTGTTCAAGTTCATCACCACGCGAGACCAACTGCAGACACTGCTGTTGGTGATGAAGATTCTGAGAGGAAGATCTTGCTCTGGGGAAGGTATCAGGAACTTTCACCTTCCTTCTGGATGGTTCAGATGATGATGCTCTCAGAAGAGATCACAACACTAGTTACTTGGGTGCTACTTTCTGTACCTGATCAGGCCAGTTTGTGCTCTCTGGGCAGCCCTCATAGCACAGTTTCCAGATTGTTTTCCCCCAGTGCGCCATCCCATCAGCTCAGAGATCTGCACAGCCCCCAAGAAATGCAACTCCATGGCAGTTCACCAACACAAAACCAGGTCTTTCCTGCAGGTGTTGTTTTGCAACAGTGAAACCATCTTTGCAATGGAGATTACGCAGGGACTATCTAGGAAGTGAGAAAATGGGCCTGGTGTGGCTCACACTAACCACGAACATCCATGCTGCAAGCAGGAGGCTGAGGTCTACAGAAACCAGCCAGGAGGTAGAGGCAATGGCAGCAATGACACATTATTGCTTTCTGAAAGATCACCTTGGGCAACTTCCACTCCCAGTTATATAATCAAGGCAGATGGGAGGGCAGGACAGCTGCAGAAACATTAATGGAGACATACTCAAGCTTCAACTGGGGTTTTGTTTGTCTTTAGATGGACAAATGGGGGAAGGAAAAGCAAGCTCACAGATAAAGACTACCAGTTAAAGTTCAGTTTACTGCATAAAATAGTAAGTAGCCTAAATAATACACATTGTAATGGCATGTCCTATTTTTGCTGTATGTGGATCTGGCAAATATGAGTCATCTTTGGAGGAAATCCCAAACTGCTCTCCTAGCACAGTCATATCTGCCCATAGAAAAGAAGGAGCAAAGTCCATAATAAAAAAAAAGCCACCTTCACATTAACACTGGTGCTGGCCAGATTTGCCAGGGAATTGCAGCTGGACAATGATGAAGCAAATGTTGATTATGATCACAGGCTGGTCATATTTGGAATAAGAGGAACAATCTCATGTACTGTCTTCACAAGTATGATCTAATAAGTAAGTTTTTGTGAGATCCCAAAATACACTTGGTGAGAAAGCAAGTCAAACCAAAACAGATAGATGCCCTCTACTTCATATGAAAGTAATATATTATCACTATTTCAACTCCTTCTCTATGATCCAGGCAAATCTATCAAGAAAAATCTAAGCCACACAAAGAATGGCAAGGTACACTTGCAAATGTGAAAGCCAAAAGCAAAGGAGCAACAAACACTGCAGTGGGGTCCAGAACCACCAGAAAATGGGTGTATTGCAGAACATAACAGCAAAGACTTGCACCAGAGTAACCTGAGTGATGCTTCTGAGGCTTCCAGAGGGTCAAGTGCTGGCTAAACAGCAAGGCCCTGAAGAACATTTCTGAAGGCTGACACATATGATACCTATGCGAGAAAGAAAAAATAAACACAAAAGTGCTCAAGAAAAGAGGGTTTCCATTGACACCTTCTATGAGCTGAGCTCTCGGATGGAACAAGGACAACTGGACAGGAACCAAGTGCTGACGGAGGGGTAAGGGGGTCTGTCACCCCAAGTGAGCAGGAGTCCCAGGACCCCCAGCATCACCTTGTACCATTGGTTCCAACCCTGGAAGGCTCATGAGCATTCCAAGCTGAGAAACAACATATCCAGCCAAATCAGTTCCCAGGCTTCAGCAGCAGCACCTGAAAGTGCCGAAGGGCAGGGACATCCCTCCTAAAAGCCCTCAGCTCTTGCATCACTGTAAAGTTCCTGTGAAAGTGAATTCTGACATTATCTGCTCCACAAAATCCTTCAGTTGCCAATACCTTCTCTGTGTTCACACAACGTTTCTGTGGGGCTGAAAGCTACTCCACTTTTCCACCCTGAGTGCAAGATGTAATTGCAAAGGCAAAATCCTTGGTGTAAAAACCCTGTGGCAGGACAAGTCAATACAAGTTAATACTGGACAATCCAAGGGGTTATCAACAGTGACAGTACCACTGAACGGGGAGGTAAACACAGGCAAGACTACAGACAAACAATATTCACCACTGGCACTTGTGAGTTATTCCCTGCGTCTCATAACAACTATTGTCTTAAATACATGCTCCTAGAGTAGAATGAATAGAACCATCTTCACCCTTATTAAAAGAGGTTTTTAGCTTTCATCACTGTAAAGAAAAGTTTGAAAGCAACCACAGCATTCAGCCCAAAGGCTTAACTGTCAGAAAGGAGAAAACAAAACCAGTGAATGGTTGAATTTGTCAGTGCTGCTCACTCATCACTTCCATGCAGTGAGTGCCCTGACGGTTTGTACATGATATGGAGTAGCATGTTTTTCTATGTTATTTCCTCCCCATATTAAAAAAAAAAAAAAAGGACAATTTGGCACCACAGCACAAACAAAACCCAGGTCAAAACTAGAGAAAGTGCTGTCTTCCGTGAGCAGTTTTTAGTTTGCAAAACATCCACTGCACTCTAACTCAGAGAAGATAAACTGAGGGTATGGAAGGCTCCCACCATCCCTGTGAACACCCAGGATGACCAGAGGAGTGGGCACAATTGTGCCATTTTCCTACATGCAGCTACACAGCAAATCACTTGGGATCTGGCCATGGGTGCTATCAGCTTCCACATCAAATGTCTCATTAAGATAAACAGAGACTGCTCATTTATCTTAAATTGTTCTGGGCTAAGACAAGCCCATAACATCTCCATACAAAAGGTTAGAGGGTTGGGGGTTTTCCTCCCTCCCAAAAGCTTTCCCAGATTGGTTATGGGGCTTCCCACGCTTTTGGCACTCGAGGTATAAAATCCTTTGGCACTGCACAAGCAATGTGAAAGTGGTGTAGGAATTACTACTAGCACAAGATTTCAGCCACATAACTGACAGGGATGGAGCAGCCTTTGGAAAGGCAGCAAGAGTGTCTTGATGCAACTAACCCACAATGCTGACCCTGACTACCTGAATACTTGAGCTCTCCAAAGCCCTCCCACATCCATAGTGCAACATAAACCAGACCTAGAGACCAAGCCAGGCTTTCTGTAAGAACCTGTTCATTTGTTCTATCCTGCAATGTATTTTGGTTTAATAGTGTACATTAGCCAATGTAACCCGAGCAAGATTTTCCTTTAATTTAGTCAAGGTGCTACAAAAAAATGTCTTTAAAATTCACTAAGTTACTGTATTTAACTTTTTTTTTTCTAGATAGAAGGACATTACAGGAAAGGCAGAAGGCTAAAATTTTGTATTAGATGGAGTTGAAAATATTATGACCCTATTCAACAGCTTCCATGATTCAAGTATAGTGTTTGCTACACATTTTTACTGTTCCCAAGCTAGTCTGTACAACAAAACAAGCAAAATGCCTCTGATCTGTCTACCTGTACAGGGTCTACTCACCAACTTGAGAAAACAGTCTGTAGCAAAGCAGCTGAACTGACAGTTAGATTAGCTATGGGAAAGGCTCCTGGCAGAAGACCAAGATCAAGTAAAAGAGTTTTCTTCCCAAATTCAGTAGCAACAAATCAGGGCTGGCTCTGAAGTTAATCACAACCAAAGCCCCAAAACAACCTCATCACCTTTGAGAAGTCATGAAAGCCCTGCCTTTTGTACTTTATCTACCAGCCTAGCACTGCTCTGCTCCTGGGAGCAGGAACACTCAGCATCCAAACCCCACGACACCCAGTGCTCCAGGCTGACTGACTGTACTGGTCACCCCTCACTACCCACAGAACTGGGGTGACAGCACCTAAAAAGAAAGAAGGCAGCCAAAACTTTAGCTAAAAGCACAATAAGCAGCTCCCCCCGCCTTTTAGTTTCCAAAACTGTAAGCCCTTAACAGAAAACATGTTTTCTATCAACTGATTGGAAAAATTAAGCAAAGTATGTCCAATTATTTCAAAATTCTTCAACTTGCCTTTGATTTCCCATCAAGTCCCACTTGGCAGTTTTACGCCTTTAAAAAGGTTTCTACTTGTCTCCTTTTTCTTGGCATCTCCTCAGAGGGGTTTAAAGTTCAGGACAACTAATACAGGTTTGGGGAATGAGCTGCCAGAGACGAGAGATGTCTAGCTTAGGAATGTCTGTATCCTTGGAAGCCAGGATGCAGTACAGCCCAAAATCCAAGTTAAGAACAAAGAAAGAGAAGATTTCTATTGTTTGCTTTGCTAGAGCCGCAAATGCTACATTTAATAGGAAAGAAAGGGAGATGAACATCCTCCTTGTTCTATACTGACGCCTCTTTAGCGCTCTCTTCACCTGAAGGTCATGATAGAAACCACATAGAGCAAAGTTCTTACTGCAACACAGGCAAAACTCAAAAAGGAAACACTTTATTATCAAGCAGTATTGTCCAGAGTTACACATCTACCCCTCATTCTTATTTTAGAAAGTCTCCCTGGTAATTTGCTTGTGCTTTTGAAAAGCAAGTAATGTGTTTTGAATTATAAGAGGTTACGGGGACATTTTTGTGGTAAATTTGGACTTTCATTTGCAAAAAAAGCCCTCAGTGCTACAGAAATCCTTTCGGAAATAACATTTTTTTTTTATCCTTGCTAAGTACTTTTGAACAAAGTTTAACAGCTACTGCTCCAAGGAGCTGCTTACATCCATCTTTAAAAGAATACTGGGGTACTTGTCCCCTGCAAGCAAGAGGAAAAGCAGCACAGCATCTTTCCTGTATTTTAGGAAACAAAGGAGAGTATATTCTCTGCAGTATGTAGGGACAACAATTTTTCTAAGCACGTTCACTTAGAGACTCCCAGTGCTCAGGATCTGGGATTCTGGGATTTTCCTGGAGGCCTAAATTGTACTTACAGCTCTTTCATTCATTCCCCTGGTCTTTAAAGTCAGGATCAAGAAGGCACAAAACTCTGGTATTGGAAGTGGAAGGCACTATGTCCAACCTTGGAAGTTTATAAACTCCATATGCAGTTGCTTTATAAACAGTGCAGGGGAAGAAAGGCCTCAAACAACAGTAGCCGGACTTTTCCTTTGAAGGTGAAACTTTAGCATTCATTCTTGTAAACAAAATAACCTATTTAGTGGAAGCTGAGCAATCTGAATAAAAGCAAAAGTTTAGCTGTAAGCATTTACAAGATGTCTAACCCCATGCAAGCCTCATTGTCCACCTGATAACCGTGACAGAAAGGCCTTTACCAGAGGTTTTGCAGGCTGGCACACCAGCTTTTACCACCTCAATATACCACAGAAGAGCTCTCCCTAAAGCAAGCCGTGTTGTTCCTACAGTGGAAAAAGAGAACGTTTTGATTGAGTTTGTTTTTCTTTGCTGTTCAGAGTGAGACAGCCTTTGCTGCCATCCAGTAAGCTGTTAAAATATGGGTTCTCATTACTCCTTGGCTGTTCTGCTTCCTGGGAAGAATGATTCAGTAAATTGCTCGAGCTCCCTTCAGTTTCCCTACTGCAGGTTCATTCTAGGCACCATAAATAAAGCCCAGGACAATGGCAGGACAAAGCCCAGAAAGTTTCAGCTGGTTCCCCAAAGTATAATTCATTTGAGGAGCTTATCATTAACAACTGTTTTATTCATGAGGTCTTTACATGCTATCCCCTTCCTACATGCGCAGCTTCTCATATCAGCTCTGACAGCATGCTACGCGTTGCCCATCTACATTGCTGCTCACAGAACTGGTCCCTGTGCAGTGTCAATGGGCTACACACAGACCAAATGAGAACAAATCTGGCTGTAATAACCCCAGAAACAGGAAAACCTCATTCCAAACAAGAGATAGAGGCTAACTGAGGAACAGTTTCAGATTTAGATTTGAAAAAAAAAAGTCTTTTCAACAGGTAGATTTATCTAATGCCCCTTTTCCTCTGAAAGACAGAACAGCCTCATGCTCAAACTGTCCTTTCAGCATTTGAAAGCACCGCAATGAAAACTTACCTCTGTTTAACAGACAGAAACATCAGCACACAACAGCAAATCTAACCAAAAAGCCCTGAAAGGATCAGGAATCTTCTAGAAACTATAGAAGAATACAGTTTCTAAGATCTCGAAATGAGTGTTTGCTACTCCCTCACTGAGCACTCACAGGCAAACCTGTGCTCAGACATCTGTCATCTCCTCCCCCACCTCAGAATTTCTTCATTCCATAAAAGATTCAACCATGACCCAGGAATTGATGATGTAACAGTCAAATATCCACCCAGATCTGCATCTCCAAAAGGAATTTAAGTAAATATGACCAAAGGGGAAATGTTCAGGTAGTGTAAAATCTTGCTCAGCCTGAAAGGAATGCAATGGGTGGTTGAAGCAGTAGAGCAGTAAAACCACCTAAAAACACAAATTTTTGAACTGAAGTCAATAGAAAGGGCTCTTGACTAAAGGACACCACAAGATTCATTGGAAATATTAGCTAATATTTACTGTAAGACTCTGGCAGCCATCCTTTAGTTAGTGAAATTCAGAAGGTGATTATAAATTACTTCAGTTAGGAGGATGCAGGTGATACAAGCCACCTCAAACAGAGAGTAGTCAAACACAAGAGCAGGATGCTATTTCACAGCATCACAAACCACTGCCCACCCTGAGGATCTTCAGGACTCATATTACCTCATGAGAATCTACAAAAGAATTGCAGAGAAGAGGCAAGGATGAAAGCAAAAAGGTTGCTGAGGAATTCCTAAATGTCCAGCTGACTTTGTGCAGATATACTCTACGCAAACAGCATAAAAAATGATGCAGTGAGGAGCATCTTCTGTTGAGCTAATTCACACTAGTGCTGGTTACAAAACTGATTCTGGGGGGCTTTTTCCTCACACCTGATGCCATGCAACATTAATGTCTCTTCCCAGCTTGCTGCTAGCTCACTACCTACAATTGCATTCTGTTATCTGTGCTCTGAAAAGTACCATAAATGCAGATCAATGTCAGCTGGCAAGCCAGGACACCAGGCAGGTCTGAGGCACAGCATTCCCAGCATGAGGATTTAGAGCTGTAAGGTACCCTGAAAGACTAATCTCATTCATAAATCTGACCTAGTATATTATTCAACATGCATGTCTTAAAATGTACTAAACACTACCTCACCCACACTGCTATAAAAAGACTACTGTAAAATTTCTCTGAGAACAGCAGGTATTCATAAGGCAGGGGAGGACAGACGTGAAAAAGAAGATTCAGTGAAACTATATAAATTCAGCACACATGGAGGCAAAACAAATCCCACACCAGGATCATCTCATTCAGTGCTCTGTGTCAGGGAATGCTGAGCCCACCTGTAGCAGCCATTGGCTCCATAAGCTGAATATCCAGTCCCCGCAGGATCCAAAAGCTGGCCTTGAGCCTCCCATTGCTACTGCTTTGGTTGGGATTTGTTTCTAAAGTGAGATCGATGGCCTTTTCCATTTACAAAGATCAAGCTGGCCCCCATCCAAGCTCGTAACTCTAATTTTGATGGACTAAGGGGAATTTTCATTCCATTCATTCCTAATTCTGACACAAGACAGTTCTCTGCAAGCTGAGCAGTTCAGAAGAAGCCAAGAAGAGCTTCAGAGACTTAACTGCTGACCATCTGAGAAGTGAGGAATGCCCTACAACATCTATGGTGCAGGCACTTCTCTCCAGAAGCAAGCAGACTCCTCCCAGCCCCTTTTCAATTCACTACCACATGAACAATTCAAATATTCATATCTATTTAAAATGAGGAAATTAAAATGGCTTAAAGGCATGAAAAGAATGTTTATTAAGCATGAATATTTCATTACCAAAAGCACAAATGAAACCAAGCACTCACATATTTCCTCTGCTGGGATTAAAGACACTTCACTACCTAGTGTGAAGCCAGATCTCTCCTACCACAACTTCAACCAGAAATCTGAATGTTTCATAAGGTAAGAAAGCTGGTGTAAAAACATTACTACAACATAGACAGCCCCCCTTTGCTCCAATACTTTAAGGAAGATTAAGTCAACAGAAGAGCAGAAATGTGCTGTACAGGTGAAGAATCTAATGCTATCAATGATCCACGTCCCTGCTGAGAAAGAATTGTTTCTAATGATTTTATGGGCCTTTGATCCTCTGAAGATGAAGATGGGAGCAAATTAAAGTGTTTGATCAACCCCAGATGCATGCACGTTTTGCCAGACCTCTTGAGGACAGATGAAAGGAAAATAGTCCAGTCTCCAGACCTAGAGGAGACTGAACTGAACAACAAGAGTTTGGTCTTTCAGAACTGCAAGAGTGAACATCTGCCTATTTACACAAAAAATACCCTATGATGTCACCTATTAAAAGGGGCTGCTAACAACTGCATTAGAGCTTCTTAGCTGCTTTTGCAGGCGATTATGAAGTCTGTACATTTTCAGCACCATCTTCAGCTCTTTGTGTCCGAAACTGCCTCCAGAGGAGCATGCTGTAAACCCAGGAGACTAACAGCTATTCACACCAGCCATACAAAACACAAACCAAGTCATTTCTAGGACTGAGAGGTACTACAGACTGAACCCACCACATCACCTGAAAGAAAAAGATGTCTTTGAGAGCTCTGAAAGGTATAGCCTACACACAGCTGTCTCAAGAAAATCCCTTCAAGATCTCTCACTACAGCATCTGAACCCTATTCTGCTTCAGTTTGCAACAATCTTTACAGAACTGCAGCCCACGCCTCACACTGCCTGCACAGCAAACACTTGCCTCAGCAGCAAACCCAGAGAATTCTCAGAGAACCGTATCTTCTTTATAAATTCTTAATACCCAAAATACTATTAATCATACCAAATGCTATCTTTCAAAAGTATCTGAAATAAAGACAAATTTAGAACTATTGCCTTAATTTAGGATAGCTTTGAAAACGCTGGAGTTTGTATGGCAAGAAATAGTTGAGAAACAGTAGAAAAAACACTTTTGCATGTTTTTAACTGAATGCAGAACTGTTGTTTTAGTAAGTATTGCTTTAAGAGCTCAAATCACTATGTGTGCAGGGAGACAACTACAAAGACCATTACATTGTAGTTCTTCACTATCCTCAGGCCCAGGTGGGCTGGCACAACTGGGACACTGTCTTAGCAGCAAGAACTGGCTTCCACATGGGCTTTCATGCTGGAACTAGTTAAAAAAAGAGCAAAACAACACAATATTTATTTTATGATCATTACACGTTACTGGGTGCTGTCACCATTTTCCTTTCATGAATCCTTGAATTTTTTAATAACTGCAACAATGGTCTATTATGTTCCCAGGAGGGGATTTGCACAATGCTTATGAGAAACAAGCAACACACTAGAAATCAGGGAAAGATGAGTCAAGCAACACCTGCTCACGAATTAGATGTGAGAACAGAAGGACCCTGAGCACACAGCTCAAACAGGCCTGCCCTGAACACTACCCTGCTGCTGCCATACATCATTGTCTCTTTTATTCCTGCATTTTGGCATGGCTTTCCACTCAGAGCTCTCTACTGGGTTTGTCCAGCCAGGTCCCCACAACACTTCACCACCCAGCACAGAGGGGATCGTGTCTTACTCTCCTGTAAAGCATTCGAGACCTTGCGAGGAGAAGCTAGGCTGAAGTTACTCCCTTTCCACAAGCACCTATTTGCTCCACCTACTGTGCAATACTAACAAGTTAAGTCAAAACCACCCACTGAAATGAAAGTGTTTTAACAGGTCCTGAGCAGGATGTTCTCCCATAGAACAGGCAAGTAACACTCAGAGTACAGCCAAATACTAACCCTTGATTGGGAGGGAGGGACCCGAGAGCTCTTTGATTTTAAAAAGATTCCCTGTTTTGAGGGTCCTCTGATAGGAACTGAAATGCCAACTGCTACTGAGGTAATCAACCTGCCCACAAAGCTCAGCAGGGCTCTGATTAAAGGGAAGGCCAGACTGTGCCAAGGTGCAAACTAATCAGATGGAGCCGCTTATAAAAATTCATCCTTATGAGCACTTAGGGAACAATTCTCTGTTAAAGCTTTGGAGCATTCTATAAAGAACGAAGCTCCTGAGTCCACACCAACCGTTTCAATAGTCCTGATTCTTTCTTTTCCTTTAATTATTTTTATGACTAAGAATCACAACCAGTCACTGGTACAAGGCCCACTCAGAACTAAGGAATCCAAGGAGCAGGTGACTTTAATTTACAATTAACATGTAACGTGCAGTGACTGCCTGAGTGTCCACATGAAATGGCCAGTTTGTTGAGTAGTTGTAAGGCATGGCTATAAAAAAATACATATTAACACTATGATATCTTTGCTGAATCACTACATAAACCTACAAACAACAGGGCATGAAGCATAGGGACTGGGAATTAAGGTAGTAAACGCACACTGCATCCATCTACCTACCTAGGCAGGTACTCACACCAACAAACCAGCCACACTGATACAGCCCAGGTCAACACCACTACATTAAATATTACAGCAATGAAAAGTGCAACTTCACCATTTCTCTTTTTCCTACTAAAGACATCCATGGGGAAATACCCTTGCATGCACCAAAGCCAGTATGATTTCAATTCCACCCACATCTGGGCTCACTTGGGAACTAAATCCAGCACAACCCATCTTGGGTCAAGCAGTGACCCTGAACAAAAATAGCTCTGGCAGAAAGTTGGATTTATTGAATAGGGTGGAGCCCATCCAAACCTGCCACTTGGAGTTAATGACGGAGAAGCAACAATTTCTTCATTCTGTTCAGCACATGATGAGCACAAAGGCAACTTGTGCCATCTACACAACATGACAAAACACCATGAAAGATAACCAACCCTTGAACAGGTCAGAGCCTCAGCTGTAATTTGGGTCTGTGTCAGCAGCAAGTTAATTACCAACTCCAAAGCAGTAAAAACAAGAGGAGCAACATGCGCTAACCCCAGAGCGAAGCTGGGTCAGCAGGCCAGGGCCTCAGTGCTACTGGCAGCATCAAACAGGGCTGAGCAGGGTTCAGCAAATTTACTGAAAAGCCACACTTTTAACAAATTCAGCTGAGCTCTCCCAAACATCCCAGTGCAGACAAGCCAGGGGATGAGAGCACGAGGGTTAGAAAAATTAACAGGATTAATTTTCTTCAACACAAGATCATTCTGCTCACAGCACAAACACAAGACAACCTTGAAGGGCAGAACTCTGTCGGGGAGCTGCAGGTTACAGCCAAAGCAGCACAGGTGTCTGGTACAAAAGAAAGTGGAGTTCGAATTGGTATCGTAAGGAAAAGCCTGGGTTTGGTACCACTGTCCAGGGTATTGGACTCAAAGGTGTGTTAGATGCAGCAGGAACATCCAGACATCCTCAGGCACGACCAGCATGCAATGAGACAAGAAAGAAGAAATTAATCAAACTACATATCAGTTGTTAAGGATCCAGAATTGCCGCTTTTCATCCTCTGTTTTTTAAGGATCTAGAATTGCTGTTCTAGTCATCAGCAAAGTCTACCAGTGCAATTAGATTCCTAAATGCAACCAACACGCCACCTTGATTTTTAAGTTATCTAACAATGCTTTTCCAAAGCTTTAGATTTGTAGTGCACATTAACCAAAGAATAAAACTTCAAACTACTACATGCAGGCTTCCTCCCAATTACACTGACTTTGTTTGTGAGCCTTCTGTAATACAATTAGAGTGTCATGGCATGCATAAAAGAAATACAAGTCTAAGCTTTCAGAGGCACTGCAATATTTGCTTAAATTTACTTAATTTACTTCCTCACGTTCAAAGCTCAACAGTTCACATTATGTTTTCCTCTGTATTTAAACACAAATGCCCCCCCTACCCACAGTTAAATCCAAAACATGGAAGAAAAATAGTATCAAATACACTGGTTACTGTTATAACCCTCAGTGCAGGATCCCAGCCCTGATCTTGCAGCACCACAGAAGACGGATACACTCCAACAGCCACCTCCGTAGCACAGAACTTCTGAGCACTCAGTGGCTGATACAGCCAAACCCTCAAGATCTAGAGATTTCATGCAGGGGAGACATCATAATTACCTGAAAAAGCTCAGTTTTCCCTGTCCTCAATAGCTTCCTGCTAGCTGAGGAAGCTTATCCCACCGCTGCTCCCTTGGCTATGGCCAGAGGTGCGTCCAACAACTGCACAGCTCTGACAAGTTACTGATTTCAACCTTCTCAACAGAAGCGTCAGGAGAGGAACAGTGAGTAAAGCCTTCGCAAAACTGGGGACACACACAGAGGACACAGCCAATACGTCGTGTTTCTATCCCAAAGGCTTCCTTTTGGTGATTACCAAATCCTTGCACAAGCAGGGGCATAAGAGTTTACCAGGAAGAGCTCCCATGAATCTTTTATAACGGAAAGTGAAAGGCAGCCGCAAAGTGAGGGTCCCCACCGGCTGTGCTCCCATCAGTGCTGCTCAGGATTTAGCTGTACTTCAGAGAGAATGAAAGCGTGGATCCTCCCGAAGCTCATCGCTGGGAGGGACATAAAACCATAAAGATCACAAATGTTAACGCAGCGCCCGGGCACGGCGGCCACGCTCCTGCGGGCTGCAGCAACCTTGAACCTGGGCACTTTTACTGCCCTTCTCTCCTGCCTCCACCTCGCCCGCGCGGCAGCACAGCAGGCACCTGCCAGAGGTGTGCGAGAAGGAGACGGAGAAGGAGACCAGGCGGGTTTTCCATGGGGGTGACAGGAGGCCGGCACAGAGCGCGGGGCAGGGCTGTGCGCTCCCCCCGCTCCCTCACACCCACTTGTCCCTCTGAGTTGGCTCCGTCTGACGGAAAACCCCTGGTTTGTGCCGAGTTAGCTCCTCTGCGGTGCTCCCTCACCTCACAGCGGGGCCGCCTCAGGTCGCTAAACTGGCACACCGGCGCCCCACACCCGGTGACCAAAGGCGTGTGGAGAACGGGGCAGACGAGGTCCCCCAAGCCCTCACACCCCCCCCCCCCCCCCCCCCCCCCCCCCCCCGAGGCGGCAAAAGGAACGGGGGAAGGAGGGACGGGGCTGGGGTTCCACCGCCCTCCCCGCCTCTCGCACCGACCCGTCCCTGCCGCACCCCGAGCACGCACCGCAGGCGGAGGTTCGCCATGAACTCGGGCATGGTGACGGCATCCATGAGGACGAAGTCGGCTTTACCGAACTCCAGGCTCTCCTGCTCCGCCATGGCGATAATGCCGCTCGAGATCGCGCCCTCGAGGAGTGGAGCGAGTGCCCCGCCTCGCGCCCGCCGGCCCCGCCCCAACTCAGGTGAGGCGGGGCCGGCGGGCGCTTAGCGGGCGCCGGGGGTGCCCCCTGGCGGCCTGCCGAGAACAGACAGGCCGCCCGCCCCGCCCCTCGCCCAGCGCGAAGGGAGGGAGCGAGAGAGCCACCTGCTGGACAGAGGCGCACACTGCGCCCATCGGAACTGGGGGGGTCACATCAGGGTGCTGCGCCAAAGAGGACACCCCACACCCCATGTCTGCATCCAAGCACCCCCAAAGAAACACCTTGAGAATGATCCTGAACCCCGAGACTCTCCACTGTAGGGCGGCAGGTCCTGCACCCAGGGGTTCCCCCCAGCCACCACAGGACCCCACCACGCAGCATCAGATCCTGCACCCAGCACCCCTGGGTGCCCTCCCAGACCCTGCTCATTCTGGCTCTTAAACAATCCCCAGAAACTCTCAAATAAATGCGGAATAAAACCAGGCAAAAAAAAAAACCCTGTAGGTGCCCTGAGCCCTGCTGTCCTGACCTTGGTCTAATCAGATTAATGATGCTAATTAGGGCAAGGAAGGCTGGGGCCCTGGGAGCAGGCCCAACCTCACCAGCAAGAGCTTTGTGGGGAAGAATGGCTGGCTGGGAGCAGGAGCTAGACGTGCAGGTGTGAGATGGTGGAACCATCCCCTTCCACGTCCCAGTCTCCATCCCTACAGCCGGGTGGGTCCCGAGGTACTGCAGCCCACAGGTGGAAGCAATGAACCCCCCTGGATATAGGCAGTGGTTCCCAGCTCTCTGCCTGTTCCTGGGAAACACAGGGCTGGGGCAGCTTTTAGAGGTGAGCTGGGAGGAAAAAATGTTCCCCCCAAGTACTCTGAATTTCCTTATTTGTGCTTTGCTTTCCTGGTGTGCTTTCTCTGTTGAGCGGGGTGTGTTCTGGTCTTGCTTCATGCGATGTGCTGAATTTTAATTTGTGTTAGCACAAGTTCCTCTTTTGCATGATGCTTATTAAATGCACTGGGAAATCCAGGCTGAGGTGGAGGTGCTCAAGGTGAAGGCAGTGCTCTGCTCTCCTCTTCCTCAGCAGGGCCACAGCAAATGTGAGCAGCAGCGATGGAGCCTCAGCTCCTTGTCTTCCTGAGGAAGAAGGCAGCAGTTGGGTGTGCCTGTCAGCCTCCTCTGCCTCTGTCCCCGCAGGCAGTAGAAGAAGGTTGCTTATTCCACCTATATCCACAAGCTCCTAAACCAGGTACATTCTCGTTAGGCTTGGGTGCAACCGCTGCTTTCCAAGCCTGGATGCCTGTGTGTTAGCTGAGTCTGGAATGTTTTGACTTAAAAGTTATGGTGGATGGGGCTGGGGGAGCCCTGCCTGGCCCCTGCCTGCAGCAGCCCTGCCAGCGCACGGCTGCACTGATGCTCTCTGGTTGCTCTCCCCACAGGCACGGTCCCCCGGAGCCTCCTGCCTGGTGGCTGTTGCCCTCGCCAGCCCCTGGCTGCTCGGGGCCGTGGCGCTGGAGGCCGCCCGGTTGTCCTGCTGTGGCAGGAGGCGTCACCTGAGTCACCAAGAGCTTCTGCTAGCCATGGAGCTGGTGCTGCTGCGGGAGCTCTGCAAGCTTCCTGCAGGACCCTCGAGCTGTGAGCTGCTGCTGAGGGGAGAGTCTTGAGAGAGTGTTTTAATGTGGTTTTGATAAATAAAGTATTTATTAGCATTATTTAATGGAGACTCCTACCTGGGCTGGCAGCTGCTGGGCTTGGACCACCATGGAGCTGGTCCCTGTGTGCCCCAGGAAGGGGGCAGGAGGGAAGGTGCTCACACCTGCACCTTGATGGGTGTTTGCAGAGCAGCCTGCAAGCGCATGAATGGTCCCTGGAGGTCTGCAGGATGCTGCCTGGCCAGAGAAACCTCTTTTTCTCTGCCAGCCCAGGCTGCCTGGGGCCTGCCAGGCACCTCTTTGCACCAGATTTGGCCAAGAAAGGAGAGAGGAGGAAAGACAGTCCTTACTCCAAATCCTGGGAAAACATCAAGCTTGGAGAGCAGCAGCATCCCCTGGTGATGCTGTGTTGGGCTGTGGCACTGAGTGACTTGATTCCAGGCTATGGAACTTCTTCACTGCAGCACTGCTAGTGCCCCTAGTGATTGTGTAGATGATCTCTCCAGCCTAGAAGTAAAACTGAGCCTAGATCCACGGCCAGCTCTCTAAAGGAAAGCAGCTGGAGCAGAGGAATCACCAGGGAGGTTCCTGGAGAGCAGGCCCAGGGCAGCTCAGAAAGAGCAGATGTTATCAATGCTGCTTTCTCTTATCTGAAAACCTATATTCTTTCACACTGATGCAGCTGTGTTGGCCCCCTGATGCAGACACAGCTACAAGGTGCTGATGCCAATGCAGCCTCAGTCCTAACTGAGTGGACCCTCAGCTCTCTAGGATCCATGCCTCAGTCCCTTTATTTTGCTCTTTTTTTCCCCCTTGTTTTGCCCTTACAATCCCCCTGGGTTTAGAATCCAGAGTTCTTGTGTTAGAAATAGGGACCTGAAGCACAGGGAGAATTAAGTGACTTCCCAGAAAAATCTGCTGGGTGGTCTGGTTTGGGGGAAGAGAGAAATGTGTGACACTGACCCTGTGGCAGCAGCAATTCCTTGCGCTTGGGCAGCCCCTGACACAGGTTCACCCCCAGTATGGGCATGATCCCCCTGCACCAGACCCCAGCAGCCACACGGAAAAGCCCCTGCTGTTGGTTCTTCTGCTCTTGCACTCTGTTCTCAAGTGCAACCTCCTCCTCCAATGGGAAAACATATGGATGAAAAGCCTTGATTCAAAAATTGAAAGCAATGAAGTGTCCTGTTGAGGCTGCACTCACCATGTGGACACCCTTTGAAAATCCTCTCCTCTGTTATCCCAAACAGCAGCTTTGGTAGAAGCAGGAAGATGAACCCCAAGTAACTCGGCCTGAAAGGGCTTTTCAGGATGGGTTTTTTCTTTTAAGTTATGCTGCTGATAGAAGCCCAGACAGACTGAAGAAATTAAGGGGTTAAACATGAGGTGCCTTTTTCAGTCTGCAGGTGCAAAATTAGCAGAGCAAGGCTGCTCTCCTTCAAGAGCTCTGAGGGAGGACCTCAGCTTTTACAGTTCGCTACTCTAAAGGACGGACTTGTGCCATTTGAGTTGCCTTTGCTCAGGATCACAATTGCCTTTCTGAAAATAACATCTGAAACCAACCTCTGTCTCATCTGCAAAACACAGCTGTGGGTTTTACAGCTCTGGCTGGACACTTACAAGCAGATGATCCTAAATTAGGCAGCAAACAGCTTTTGATAAACAAGCAGTGGAGCTGCTTCACACTTGAGCGTAGAGCAGTGGTAAGGATAGGGAAAAGCCATTACAAGTTGCTGTTTCTTGTCCCATGTGTCAGGAGCATGATCCCTGCCACTGGCTGCCGCAAGCTGAGAAACTGCAAATGGGCTTTGGAGCCTGTGCCTGGGCAGGAAACCTGTCAGAGAGCCAAAGCTTTTAGATGTTTGGCTGTGTTTAGCCTATCCACAGAAATGAAGTGGGACAGGACTGGGGCTCCAGGAGCTGGAGTGAGCTGGGTGAGAGGTGTCAGCCATGTGCCTGCTCCAGCTACTGGCAAAGAGCTGTGTCGTGGCCAGCTGGTAGCTGGGGACAGCAGAAAGGATGTGGCTTGATGCCACTCTGCCCATGCAGGAGTCAGGTGCAGCCAGGGCATGAGGTCCCCATGGATGAGGGGGTTGTGGGAGCTCCAGCATCCCTGCCTGCCCATGCTTGGGTCCAGTGGGGTGAGCTCGAGGCGTGCAGTTCTGCCCAGCGCAGGGACATGTCCCCTGTAGGGCAAATGATGGCAGCTGTGTGCCACAGAGCACTCGAGTGCAGTCAGGACGACGGTCGTACAGTCCACCCATGTGGGTCTGGACACACCATAATCACATCTCTGGAGCACACCAGAGACTAGGCACAGGCCGCCCTGAGGGCTGGCTTCTCCCTGAGATGGAAGGGTAGAATTGAGGACAAAACAGATACAGACATTGCTTGTAAGGATGTTATCTGACGCCTTAACTAATCATCTGCCTTTAAAGCACAAGTTTTGCTTTTTGTAAATTATATTGATACTTCATTTCTTCTTTTTTAGCTTCCTCTGATAATTCTTCTATTTTATTCTGCAGGTCACCTTCCCCCTTTCTACAATTTCACTGCTGGTAAAGGAGCCCCACGGGCCTCCGCAGCATCCACCATTTGTGAATGGACGCTGTTCCCTCTTCTCTGTTTTTCCAGAAAGGGAAGTAGGAAAAAGCCCTCCACATCCGATCAGAATTTCCAGTCTATCCCATGCACAGCAGTGTTATGGTCTCTAGCCAGCGAGGAGGATGGGAAGCTGTAAACAAAACTAAATATTGAGTTCCCAGGCTTTGTGTAATTATACAAAGTGGATGCTGTGTATATGCCATTTTCCAGGAAACATTACAAAGACAGAAATGAGACTTCCCAAGTCTCTAATGTGACTGATGCACAAATAAGTAGCTATTTGTATTGGGAGAACATCACTGACATCCCTTTCAGGACATCCTATAGAACAAAGCAGATAAAGGAGCCTTTGCTTCTATTAAGGGCAAATCTTTCCCAAACGTCTTCCTGAGAATCCTCTTGAGGATGTTTTTCTTTCTGGGAGGAGAGGGTAGAAGAGTTGGAGGACTGAGAGGCAGCATGTTATGCGACTGCCTTGTCTCTCAGCAGCGCCCAACATGTTTTCTCCTTCCTGGAGAGGAAGGAACCTGCCCTAGGGCAAAAGCCTCACTATGAGCCACTTTGTACCTACATATATGCTTGTGATTCCCCAAGCTGACAAGAGATGGGAATCCAGCCCAAACCACCAGACTCATCCAAACAGAAGAGAAACCTCTTGAGGTGTCTACCAGTTCTGACTGCAGCTGATTTTCCAGCAGCCTGGATACAAACGTCATCCCTCCTTGCCTGGAGATGCGCTGTGAGCCTGAAGAGCCAGCCCCTACAAGCACAAAAATGACGGAAACCCAGACTGACCACTGAAATCCCGACCTCACACAGTGTTGGGGGGGTCAGTTGTGCTGTTACCCCATTGTATGACATCCAAATAGTTTTCATTAAAACAAGTAGAGAAGCAGAGGAAACAGAACTGGAGGAGTGCCCCATGCCCTGATGGATTGTCTCATCGCCCTGTCCCAACACAGGACAAGTGCGACTTAAACCCTTCATGATGGATGTTTGTCTCATCTGTTTTTTCTTCCCCCTGAAATTTTCACTAATGAAGACTTCCCATCAGACAATCTGTTCTGGCGCATTGCTGTATTTACATGTAGCCAGTCCCCAAATGTCTAACTAAAGCTCTCTTACCGCAGCTTCATCCCATGATTTCTCATCCTTTCCAGGCAGACACAGAGGAGAGTTTACTTACTTCTTTTTATGGCAGCCTTTTATTTATTGGAGGGTGGTTATCACAGCAGTGCAGGAAGCGCAGCTGCTGAAGGAGAGTCTGGAGGTCAGTTAGTTCACAGCTGGCTTGTCTTCCCCCAGGCTCTGCTCCTCTGCACTTAACAAATCAGTTTGTTCATTCTTCCCTCATAGATCACAGTTCCTACATTTCCACTAATCCCTGCTGCTAACAGAAAAGTAAGGCTTTTCAAGACCAGTCATAGGAAGGAAGGAACAAGCCCCCACTCCTTGAAGGTGAGGAAGCCCTGTAGGGGGATCCGCCAAGGGACTGCAAACTCTGCATGGTATCAACATAACTCAGGGTGTCAATCATCCATTCACCATCAAACGTTCTAGCAAAAGGGCTCCTGAGGGCACGAACCTTCCCAATCAGTCACTACAAAACGTGTTGCAACTCCCAACTGCTGCAAGCACAGCAGCCACCAGCCTGCAGCAGCCCTGGCTGTGGGAGAATCGTCCCAGACGTGAGTCAGACAGGAGCAAGGCCAGCAGAGCCTGTTAGCAATGACCTTTCATCCTCCTGCGCTCCAGTTCCTGGGAAAGCTATGAATGGCCATGTGGAAGAACCAAGAAAACCGTACCCAAAATCAAGGGCTAGAGCTGGGTGTAGCTTAGCAGAGATCCAAAAGAATTACAGCAGCCAAAGAGAACTCCTGGATGTCACCTCAGCAGTGTCCAGCTCTGTCGCCATGAAAGAGTTTTCCCTGGGCCTTGGAGCACAGGACTTGTCTGACTTGACTTCAGCGAACCTGTGCTGGGCTCAAGGAAGAGTTCTGTGGGTTTAAACAAGTGAAATGATTGAGTGCATGTTGTTAGTAAGGGTGACAGTGAGCCCCTTCACACGAGAGCCGGGCTCAGGCACTCCAAGTCCCACCAGCCATTTCCTTCATGTCTCTGTGCACACAAGGCAGCCAGAGCTTGGTGTCAAGGACATAAAACGTGTTATGGAAAGGATGCAAGGATGCTGAGTTTGATCTAGAAGAACCCAAAGGCCAAATGGAAAGCAAAAGAGAGATGTTGAACTGCCATCAGTTCCTGCCAGCACATTTCTCCAGGTCCCTCTGGATGGCAGCACGACCCTCTGCTGTATGAGCTACAAGACCGGTTTTGTGTCGTGGGTAAACACTGTGCCCCATCATCCAGAACATTAATGAAGGTTTTTTTCCCTGCAGGAAGCTCTAGGGAAGAGTAGGAGCTCCTGTTTATGTTAGTAGGAGTCAAGAAGAGGGTATGGGTTTGCCGTGCTCCAAAACCAGCCACAACCACCTGAGTGTCACTGAATGAGTCCTACCAACTGCTCAGCCAGTGACTCCTACAGTCTAACACTGCTCTTGTTCCTGCTACAGGCATCTTCTTCCCAGTGTCCCCATCCCTCTGGATTGCCTTCTACTCGGGACACTGGCACTATGCAGATGTTGTCTTTACACTGCTTACCATGTGGAACTGTTTTCAGCCACAGTAAATGGGAAAGCATTTATCCTTCCTTGGTAAGAAAGGTGGGAAAACCAAAACATACCTCATGTTTCAGGGACGCTGCGCTCCCCCTGCCTGGGGTGTTTCTAGTTAACAGCTTCTTTGTGAGCACGACCATCAAAACTGGCAAGCAGCGAGGGGAACTGCAGCTCCAGCTCCAACACCCTGTGCTGGTGCCAAGAGTCTTCACCTTGCCAAGTGTTTACAGTAACCTTTGGCAGGTACCCAGGGCTTCAACAAAGACATCTGCTAATCCACAGAAATGAGCCTTCAGGGAAGAGAAGCTGGAAGATTTCAGGAAAGCCTGCTCCCACCACCCTCTGCGCGCTGCAAACCTGCTTGTCGCAGCCAGGGAAGCACACCTGAGGCTCTCAACACTGGGATTTGTCTCAGACAACAGTTCCCACTAGGTTTCCTCACTTGGATTAGTTATTCTGCAACACCTGTGGCTTCTGTCCTAGTTTCTTAGGCCGCCTCACTGTGCCGGGACCAGAGGTGATCCTTGTTGAGTTGTCCACGTGGGACGCCAATCGGGCCAGGCCTCAATGCAGGAGCAGAGCTGCTTCCCCCTGGCACGTCTGTCCCCTCAATCATGAGGCTGCAAGAACATGGGACAAGGAATGTTGGTGCTGGCAAGAACCTGGGTGCAGAGGAGAGCCTCATCCTGTTGCTGTGGGCCTCAGAGGCACTATTTGCCCCATAGGTCTGTAGCTGTATGCTCTGAGGTGTATGAGGTTTAGCAAGCTGAGGTATATGAAGTTTAGCAAGCTGAGGTGTCCTTGCATCCCTGTGCCTCAACACACTAAACCAGGAAGGCGTGTCCGCTCTGCTGCAATCCAAACTGTCTCTTTGGAAACGTAAATCAATACTTTTTATGGCTCCAAGAGAAAAAAGCTGATTTCCCAGGAAACATGCTCAAAATCTAAAGACAGAACAAGTTTGAAGTGTTTCCTCTCTCAAAGCCTGCAGCCTGCCTTCCTGCACAGGGCTTTAGAGGTCCCATCTGCTGTGGCAGGGATCCTGCTTGAATGCAGCCTCCTTGGAGAGTGGACAAAGCCTTTCCTTCTGAATCCCGGCTAGCTTTTGCACAGCATCTCTCCCTCTCCTGGAGAGGGGCTCCTTTCAGTTTCAGGGCTGGGAAATCATATGCTTGATGGCTTCAACCTGCTGTAATTGTTTTGGGAAGAGACCTGAGCTGGTTGGGTTTGCTTGTTTTCCAGCACACACAGAGGCAGGAAAGGGGCAGGTAGTGGGGCTGTGACCAGTCTGGGCTCCCCTCCTGCACCCCAGCACAGCCAGTGATCACTGGAGTTTCCAAAGCAGCCTGTGCAGCCCACTGGTGACCCAGGCAGAGGAACACTGGTTTCTGCTTGAAGGATGGGGAAGAACTGGTGTAGTACCAGGAGATGCAGCCCTGGCCTGGCTGGCAGCACAGGCTCCTTTATCCAAGAATGAGTGTCCTGTGGCTAGGAGGGGACAAAAGATGCTTTATATTCACCTCAGAGCTGATTTTCTTAAGAAAGACATTGGTGACTTCTAAAGTTGTGCATTTGCATTACAAAAGAACCAACTATTTCTTATCTTCACGGGGTAGAAGCTGCTTTCTATCTAATACAGGACTTGCTGCTCTTATCTGTAACAATTCTTTGATCAGTAAGACAGGTCTGAGCCTGCACATGTGGAGAACAGAATCAGGCTCCCATCCAAACTTGGTAATGTAACAGCTTTTCCCCATGATGTCTGTTGGATCCCATCAATGAATAAGGCTCTTTCCACATCTGGTGTTACAAGACCTGAAACAGTTTGTCTTTGAGGCAAACCATGTACAGCATAACAGGACACTAGGCAAGGATAGGATATTAGAGTTTTACCTTTTGCTGCAATTCCATACTGTGGCAAGAGCCATTGATTTTAATGTAGGAATTACTACAGGAGATGGTCAAGCCTGTAGCTTGTACACATCCCAAAATCAGAGACTGCTTTAATAATCTTGGCTTTATCTTTCCAGTGCTGATTTCCTCTTTTGATGCACTACCTCTGGTGCCTCTGCAGAAGAATATGACAAAGATTCAGCTTCACAAAGTCATTTGGTGAAGTGCTGAAATCCTCAGCTGACTTCCCCAGCAGAGAGGCAAATAGCATCGTTTACCTGCTACTCCTACGCATAAATGAGCAACGGCTGGCTTGCCCCAGCCTGGCTCCCTGCGCTCCAGCATTCGTGGAGCTCACTCCCAGCAGCACACATGGCTGTTCAACTGCTGACATGTGTTTCCTGATGATAGATCGGAGCCAAAAGCAAACCTTGCTCAGAAAGACAAGCAATTGGATCATATTTTGGCAAAGATAAAGAGGAAGCTGTACAGAAGCATATTCCCTGCAGAGGCCAAACTCCAATTCATTGGAACAGCTCCTTATTCAAAGAGCTGATGAAAATCTTCTGAACACCATTAAGGTTGGTTCTTATTTTTCACTGGCACAAGCCAGGAAGACACCAGTCAGTTGAAAGGAATTTCATCAACATTGTGTAACTGGGAGCAGAATCCGACCCATTCTACAAAGGCCTAAATTTGTTCTCATCTCTCCCACCCCAGTGAGGTAACAAGCCCTCAAACCCAGCCTGTTTCCAGCATAAGGACTCATTTCTGTGGACCTCTTCTTCATAGTCTTTTAGCACTAGAGAAACAACCATGTGCCAACATTATACAAGTAAGGGCCTTTCACAGCCTGGGTTGGGTTGCAAGGGACCTTACAGCTCATCCAGCTCCAACCCCTGCCACGGGCAGGGACACCTTCCACTAGAGCAGGGTGCTCCAAGCCCCTGTGTCCAACCTGGCCTTGAGCACTGCCAGGGATGGGGCAGCCACAGCTTCCCTGGGCAAATCTAGGGGTTCCTTCCCTACAAAGGTAGGGCTGCAGCACTGCTTTGCTAACCTTGCTGAAGTTCAAGTCTGGCTGTGATAAAGGGTGTGCTTAAAGTTAGCTTATGAAAGAAGATAGCATAAGATGATCCATTAATTTTTAAATCTACCTATCTAGGTGTCTTCATCTCTTTCTCAATAAGAAAGGGATATTATAAACCTACTGCCATTGAGCTATATATATATTTATGTATTTATAAAGGGTATTTATGAAATATCAGCACCTAAGCACTTCCGCCAGTGCACCCTACAAAGACAGATCCCTGTTTCTGGTATATTCATTTACACAACTGTGGAGACAGTGTTCTCACGGGAGAATGGATAACTGGTACATAAATTCTGAATAATCCTGCAAGATACAGCAAGGCCATGAGAGGCCCAAGGAAGCCTAAACAAGCAAGATAAGAAGAAGCTGGATTTCACTGAGTTAATGAGAACTGTGGACTGTTGGCAAGCTTTCGAGGTCAAGTTCTCACACCTGTGCTTAACCAATTACATGTTAGTCACTAAGGGTCTTCAAGACATGTATCCAATCATAATATGCCAAATCACTGTAAGTGCATGTAAGAAACAGTATTTAAGGGGTTAAGGCTTTGTAATAAATGGCTTTTTGTCTGATCATATTGATCTCTGACTGAGTCCATATATATTCGGCGGCACACAACATCTAAAGAATGATAGAAAAACAGTATGATCTGGTTCACATGGGACTGAAACCAGGGAGCTAAGAAATTTGTCAAGGATCATAAATCAGTAGCAGAATTGAAAATTAAAGCAAACTACCTTTAGCACTTCTTTTGGCTTGTGCAGGAAAATGTTCTGAGATCTATTGATAAGGCCCATACAAAGCACTGTTGTTCCTAAGGCAACATCTTTAGCTCTGCGATATCCAAAGAGCTTGAAGAAAGGAGTTTTTCCATATTAAGTGCAATCATTCTGGGTGCAATTCTACTCCTGTTTAGAGCAATTCACACCAACTCACAGGCTGCAGCATGAGTCTGTCCTGTAGAAGAGGTAAGTTCCTTGCCTTGTGTTTAATCAAAGGCAACTCAAGGGTTAAGGCCCAGAGCACACAAGTTACAAAGCATGCTGTGTCTCATGTGTGGGAGTAAATGTCATATCCCACTGCACAGGGTATTTATAGAACAGCACTATTTGGGAAGTGAAACTTTTTAATGGTGAAATTTTCAACCAGTTGCTTCAGGTTTAAGTTCTGCAGAATGAAACAGCAGAGAATCCTGTTCTACACTTTCTTGCTCCAGTTGGCTCTGAACCTTGCAAGGAAACAAGCAGGGTCTGAGTCTAGTTACCTCAGGTTTAAAAGCTCCAGACTCCACACTCAAGGAGTGTTTCTGCAGCTAACACATCAATCCTGTGCCCCCATCAGAGGACAGACACTGCTTTGTCACTGTTACCCACACTACCTGCTGGAGGAGCCATTCCCATGCATGAGGCACACCACAGTCCCCAAAGGGTCACCCTCAGGCAGGTGTGCAGCTCCCAGCAATCTGGCTGGCTGAGCACCCACAAACCACTCCACACAGGCTCTCCAGTGCTGCTGTCCATGGCCAGACACTAAACTTCATCGCAAACTGAAGGTGACCCTCTTTTCGTGGGGAGACCTTGATCTTCTTCCCTGTGAGTGTGGTGAGGCACTGGCACAGGGTGCCCAGAGAAGCTGTGGCTGCCCCATCCCTGGCAGTGTTCAGGGTCAGGTTGGATGGGGCTTAGAGCAACCTATTCTAGTGGAAGGTGTCCCTGCTCATGGCAGGGGGTTGGAACTGAAGGAGCTTTAAGGTCCCTTCCAGGCCAAAGCAGTCTATGATTCTGTGACCCAAGAGCAGCAGCTCTGGGAAAACCAGCAGTGACACAAGGCACCAGTGGCTCCCATGCCTCCCATGCTGCAGCTCAGCAGGGCACACGAGGCTGCATCTAGGTTTCTAGAAGAGGGATTTAGATGCAAGAGCACAGTCTGGAGCTGCACAAAACCAGGGGTGGCAGAGGGAGGTAAAGTGGTCCAAATTCTCCTTTATTAAAATGGCATCATGCCACCACAGAGGCTGAAGCTGAGGTGGTGGGATGAGGCCAAAGATCAGCCAGGGTGCTACAAGCCATTCCCATCTCTAGGTCCAACATAAAGTTCACACTGCCAAGAGTCCACCTGGTTTAACTTCTTATAAAACTCCCTACTTGTAACACTCTGCTCCTGGTTCACACACACAGAGTGAGGACCAAACATGGAATAACAGATGGGAAACACCAAGTTAAAAGCTTTTCTTGATCAGTGGTCCCAAAGCAGATCACTGTGATCAAGGCAGGCAGGAATAAAAGGCCTTTTGTGAAACTGTGCTCTCTGAGCTGTAACCATAATCACAGCACATATTCCAAGAAGTAGGTCCTGATATTACTGGGTCACACAAAGGCAGGGCTATGCATATTTTGCACCAATTATTAATACAGCTATTTGTGTTAACTCTCCAAATTGAGTAACTGAGACACCCTGTGCAACTGACATAAATAGGAACACAGTTACATTTGCATTCACTCCATTTGTGCTCACATTGATAACTACTTGTGGGTTTTCTTGCCGCAACAGAAACCATAGCTCGGCTGTACCTGCCCCTGTGACCACAGAGAAGGGGCAGAGCAGAGGCTGGGCAGCCCAGGCCTGTCCCCCCAGCCGTGCCTTCCCTAGGCAGGGTGCTTCTGCTCTGCCAGGTCTGACAATGTGCTCTCACCCTCAACAGTTTCTGCTGCAGAGGTATCAGAAGCACTCTTGACAGATCAGTACATGCTTGCATTATTCCCAACAAATGGACTCTTTGCATCTCTGAGCTATTACTGTACCCCAGGAACACTGCTTGCTTGCTGGAGCACTCATCATTAGATTATTTACACTTTCTGTGTGCTTTTAAGACATTCTTTGCAGCTTCAAGGGTGGCAAATGTCTCTACTAGTAAGCTGAGTGATGCCATTGATTCATTTCACATAACCACAGAAGGAAAGTGGTATTCTGGATTTTAGTATCGGACTTGGGCTTGTTACAAGTTCCATGTGTGCTTCTCAAACTCAGTCCTGCACACCCCCTATCCACCCTCTTCAGACAACAGTTACAGACCACAATTTCAGTGCAAAGTGTGGCTTGTTCCAAACTCACAGAAAGAGTACTAAGGTCCACTATATTTTGTCAAAAGCTCTGTTTGATCTTCTTTCCACTGTGATAAAAATGCCAAGGTCACAAATACCTCTAAATGCAAAATCACGGGTGCCTCGACTACTCTGTCAGAAATAACCTAAAAAAGACTCAGATTTTTAAAGGCAGAACTGGTGTAAAACTATTTCAGCTTCTGAAGAGCATTGCCTTGTAAAGATCCCTCCAACTGTTCTTTATCTCTGCCAGCAGACACCCCACACTCCTTAAGCAAGCATAAAATAGCAAGAAAGGTTGAAGAAGACATGACCAGTCATGACCACAACTCCTTCCTCACTAGATAGAGGTTTTCCTACTGCTTTAATGCAAGGATAATGCTTTACTCAGGGGACATTAGAGATAAGGTAGATCCCGAGTTCTGTGACCTTAACACACACTGCCAAAGCTTAGGAGCACCCAGAAACACAAATCCACCCCTGAAGCTCAGCACACCTGTTCAGAGTTGACCACAGCTCAGTTCCTCCTGGAAGGACTGAAAGCCGCCTGTTCATTACCAGCTACTTCTTCACAAGAGCTGACCTGATTATAGCCATCCCGTTCCCAGCACTTGCTATTTCCACTTCAATCATTACCAAGCTGGTGTAACCTGCAGCACAGCCTGTTGACCAGAACGCACCATGTTCGACAGTGACGTATACGGGCAAGTTCATTTCACTCTGTTTTGTACTGTAAATGGGCAACAGGGGATTATTCTGCAACACAATCCCCATCTCTTAGGAAAAAGCTCTCAGGACTGAAAAGTTCTTTCCAAACTCGTGCTGTGACTGTGGATAAAGGCTCATCCCATCTCTCACATGGACTTGGCGCAGCCGACATCAGACACAGAAATCCCTTCTTGCAGCCCTTCCCTTGGCGTTTGACTGGGAAGAGCCAAGAGGGGAAGAAAAAATAAAGCAGCCAATAGCCTCAGCTTCCTGAGGCCAAAGCGGTTCAATGTGTCCATCTCTGAAGTGGCAGCTTACAGACAGAATGCTGCTGCAGCAGCCCCAGTCTCCTCATCCGGAGCTCCTCCAATACCGGGACAGGCAAACCACCGAGTTTCCTTGGAAAAACTTGCACGCCCGCTGCAGCTTCGCACCGTGCGAACAGCACACCAAGGCTGCCGGCAGCACCGCTTCCCTTCCCGAAGCGATAAGGACCCGACGGCCCATCACCGAGCGCGACTGAGGTGACAGAAGACCCGGGGGCGACGGCCAGCCGCTTAACACACACACCCCGCGCAGACCCAACTCCGCGCCTGCGCACTGACCGCCCGCGCCCCCCGTCTCAGGCGCATGCGCAGCGGAGCCCAAGGCTGGCTCGCGCGGCTCCTCGGGGGCGGGGCGGGCTCCAGCCACCGCCTGTCAGTGAGCGGGGCGCCGCGGAGGAGGCTCGAGGCGTTGCGCGCACAGTGCTCCGCGCTCCGCTCGCCGGGCCGTACCGGTAGGTGGGATCCTGGATCCGGGGCCGGGGTCCGGTGTGGGAGCCCTGAAGCGCATGTGTCCGGTGTGGCCAACGCCGGGAGGAGGGTGTGAGGGAGCGCGCTGGCTGGCCCCAGCCGCTGCCTCCGCGGGAAGGGCTTTGGGAAGACCGGCCAGATTGGAGCGGCTCCTTCCGCTGTCCTGCGTCCGCGCTCCCCGTGTGCTCTGTAACAGCCCCGATGTCCCTTCTCCGCCCCGCAGCTCTGCTCCTCGACACACAGCTCCCCGGTTCCCGGCCCCGGAGTGCTGCCGGAGCGAGAGATGATGCCGGAGCCTTTGCCGTGTCCAGGGGTGCCGCTCTCAAGAGCTACTTCCTGCCCGGGAGAACGGGTGGGTGATCCCAGGCTGGGACCAGCTAATCACAACAAATAACTAAGACGCGAGGCTCGGTGGCCGCTCGCCTCTCGCATGCAGCCGAGGCACTCCTCTTTGACGCGGTTCTTCATTTTTTTTCTCTGGCAAAAGGTTAAACCGCTTCTTTAGTGATTAATAAGTTGCTGCTGTGGTTGATCTCAGTTGCTTCCTGTCTCTTAATTGGTTGCATTAGGAACATGTGTTCAGCACTCTGCGAATGTAAGAAGCAGCAGTCTGAAACCAGCATCCATAAACAACGTCTACATTTCTTTTTCAGCTGGCTCTCTGAACTCTTTGATGAGTAATAACTTGTGCCTTTTTTGCTGTAACATTAGTGATAAGAATAATCGAATCGGGCTTTGAAATCCGTGTCTGTGGTGTGCTGCTCTATTGCATTTTAACTGAGTTAAAATTTCTTATTGGCACAGCCACCGAATTCCTTTGGAATGAGTCATTTGCTATTAACTATTAAATTTTAACTGTGTAAGAGAGGGAATCTTTGTATAGAAGCTGTGAAGAAAGAGCAGAACAAACCAACATGTAACAGCAAAAAACCTTAAGGATTTGTGGGACCTAATTTGGCGTCATTGGAGTTAATGAACTTTGCTGCTGTCCTGAATCTTATTTCAGTGTTAAACTGCGAAGGTCAAGCTGAGCCTTAGTGGTCCCAGAGATGTGGTCCCTGCTGCTAAGGATGGAGGCATACATGACTGTATTGCCTTCTTGACTTTTGAAGTTTGCTGGTAATTGTCAGTCAAATCTGTTCATAGAGACAGGTACAATGATCTGGAAGACACAAAGATTTCCAAGTTCCAGGAAGAGAGGCTGGTGGAGAGTAAATGAGACTGGAATTAGTGAATTGTCTGGAGATGCTGGAGGTCAGGAGGGTGCGTGGGGGGACCAGGAGAAGGCCTGTGAGGACTAGACATTTCAGACTTCAGCCTGTGGGAAACTGGGCTTTGCTGCTCATTTCTTAGGGGCATCAGGGCCCTGAAGAGTGTGGTCCTTGTCTCATCTAAAAGGCAGTTTTCTTCTGCAGTTAATATGGAAGTTTGTCTTGTGGAAGTTTGCTCAGGATGGACAGTTAGAAACTACTCCAGTCAGTTCATATTTCTATAGTATAAAATCATCGCATTTGAATTCACAGGACCAACTGTAAATTAAGATTACATAGAAATACTTGTGTCTGTACTAAATTGACCTAAACTTTTGGTTTTGCCTAGCATTGCAGCCTTACTGCTTATATGGTATTTTATAAATGTGATTGAACGTTTAAAGCTGGAGAGCAGTTTGTAGCATTAACTGCTGAAAAGTCAGTCATGCCAGCTTGGGCAAAATTGATTTGAATGTGTGTTTGTGATTATTGCTGGAAGTTGTCCATCTAGGTACTTTATTATATATTTATTTTTTTTATAATTTCATAGAACCACAGCCTGCTTTGGGTCAGAAGGGACCTTAAAGCTCCTTCAATTCCAACCCCGTGCCATGAGCAGGGACACCTTCCACTAGAGCAGCTTGCTCCAAGCCCCTGTGTCCAACCTGGCCTTGAACACTGCCAGGGATGGGGCAGCCACAGCTTCTCTGGGCACCCTGTGCCAGTGCCTCAGCACCCTCACAGGGAAGAGCTTCTGCCTAAGAGCTCATCTCAGTCTCCCTCTGGCAGGTTAAAGCCATTCCCCTTGGCCTGTCCCTACAGGCTCTTGTCCAAAGCCCCTCTCCAGGTTTCCTGTAGCCCCTTTAGGCACTGGAGCTGCTCTGAGGTCTCCCCTTAAGGAGCCTTCTCTTCCCCAGGCTGAAGAAGCCCAGCTCTCTCAGCCTGGCTCCATAGGGCAGGCTCATATTTAGGAAAGAGCTTCATTCTACAAGTAGGTCTTAAAACTTAGGATATCCTGAGATCTGTGTATGATCATCTAAGCTGGGCTGGAGAGCAGAGCCTCATCCAGGTGAAGTTTGTTCTGATGCTTTTTCTGTTATCCTTGTTTACAAAGCAGTTAGGAAAAAATTAGCCACTTCTTTTCATGAACAGGGTTTCATTGGTGTTTATGAACTCTGGGCAAATGGTGTTATTCCCATCTTTGTTCAACAACATGAAAAGAATTGTTCCAGGGCGAGTTGTTCTCCAGCTCCTACTTGAGGACATGGAAAGGTGTGTTTAGATACTTTCAGAAATTCTGCTGATGGTTAAACCCAGTGAAATATTTTCTTCCATGGTTTGTAACTAAACCACTGCAATATACTGATGTCTGGCAGCTAAAGAGACAGCTCATTATCCTGGTGTTTATAGTAAGCAATACAAATGGCCCAAACAGGATTAAGAAGTATTTACTATCAAACCACTTTAAAGACTGTGTTTACATACTTGCTGTTTCTTGTAACATAACTCATGAACAGAAGGCTGATAGTGAAATCCTTCAAGCAGGCAGTTCTGTGGTGATTTAGGTAGAAGGTTTCGCTTTCCCTGGTGATCTTCAGGTAAACCTCTGTGCAGCAGCACTTGACAGCACACCAGAGACTGAGAGGATCCCAACAGGACTATACAGGAGCCTCTTGCACAGACAAGTGGCTAAAACTGGTTAAAGAGAAGGAGGTGAAGGCTGTGAGCATCCTGGAATAGCAACTGGTGGTCTGACTCACCAGTATTTTAATCAGTCAGGCATTCTATTTATTTTTACTTTGGAACTCTTAGATGCTCAAGGGAAGTCTCTTTTTTTTTTTTTCCTCTCTTAAGCATATTAACTTCAAATGGCATTCAGTGGTTTAAGGTGAAGGGGTGTGTTGAGTGCTACAACTGGTTTTTATTAGTCCCTTCTGACACAAACTTAAAGTTCTCCTTGCTAACAGCATCCAGTGTGTTCAAATAACCACCCCAGGCCCATGCTCAATAATATGCCGTAAACAGACATGGCTGAAAACAGAATCAGCTTCATTCCAGTTCCATCTGCAATGTGGGCAGGCAGGAGAGCTCATCGATAGCATGGAGCAGAGCAGGGCAGCAGTGAAGAGGCAGGGACAAGGAGAAGTGGTGCTTGGGGGCTGAAGGGGGTCTACACATACATCTGCTCCTTGGACCCCAAACCAGGTCTTCAGTTTATTTTTTAACAAGTGTCTTTTTGTGGTGAAAGGTGTGTTTTGCCAAGCTGGGATGTCCTTGTGTGGTGGTTTTGTAGCTCGTACTCCGGATAGGTTCTTTTGGCTGCAGACCAGGCACTTTTTTGAATCCTTCCTGACAGTTGTTAGGACTGGGTGGTCCCCAAAAGGTGTATGTTCTTCTTGTCAGCTGACATTCCCTGTTCAGTGATGCCTAAATTCCTGGCTCTTCCCAGCTGTTGCTTTGTTGTAGTGCTCAGCAAAGCAACATTGCTGAAATGCTACTTGTGTTGTTTTAATAAAGCAGTAGCAGCTGCAGAAGAGGAGGCTGCCTAAGTTAATGTATTGTTCATCAAACTCTGCTCAGTAAGGAAGTGGGAAACCTCACTGAGACAACATGACTTTTTTTTGCCTTCAAACTAAATGTCAATGTGAAACTGCTGCTGAACACTCACACTTAGACCAAGAGAAGAACTTGGCGTGCTTCATTAGCTGACTTTGGAAGTCTTATTTGTATTTTAAAGCTCTTTCCCAAGTATTTTTTAACCAAATTTATGGGCTACTCCACGCAACATTGACTGAAATTCTCCAAAAAGACATTGGCAAAGGAGATTTGAGCCATGCAGACCAGGCAGGATGCCTTATGAATGTGTACTGCAGGGTGGTTTAGTGCTGGAAAGGTATTTTCATTCCCTTTTTCCAGCTACGAGTCTTTCTTTCTATATGCATAGTAACTTCATGAAACAAAAGGAATGTTCTTTTAAGGTCCCTGCTACGCAAATAGCTTCCAGTTGAAACGGAAGAGCTCAAGAGGGTAAAGAGGGACTTGTTTAGAGAAGGGAGGGAGGAGGAGGCTTTAAAGGAGCAGAAAGCACATGGTTATCTCTTCATTAATAATGTTTGAATGTTTTCTGAATTCTGACTCCCTACAAGTCTCAGATCATTTTATCCAGTAGGTTAGCGTCTCACAGGCATTGTTTGAGGGAGGAGTTGCCCCTGACTCCACAGACAGCTAATAAGGTGCTTGGCTTTCATTCTGTAAAAACTCACTTTTTTTTTTTACAACAGTGCGGTCTGACATCAGTTAACCAGAGGTGAGTGTCAAACCTTTGTGAAGATAAGGAGCAAGTAGTCTTTGCTGTTGCTAGCAAAGACCCATTGTGGGTTGGGTGTGTGGTATTCAGTTTTATCTACTGCATCATTACCCATCTTCCCCTTTTCTCCTTGAAAGTAATAAACCCGTACACACATCTACAGAAGGAAGAAAGTCAGGGATATTGAAATCAAGAATTACAGTTGGATCTAAGAGACATGGATGAGGAACAGAAGGTTTTGAAAACCAGAGAAGCAGTTTGGGGTATGAAACAACCACCCTTCAACTCAAGAACTTGAAGCTATATTGCACTTACATAACTTGTGTCTGTACAGGAAGCTGTGCTCATCCTGGAGCGGTGACAAGTAAATAGGCAGCTGGAACCGCAGCTCCAACGTGTCTTATGTGGGTAAATCCTGTCCTTAGCGGTCTTGCTGTGGAGCATCAGGTACCCATTCACTGCTCCTAAGGCTTCCTTTCATCTAGAACTTCCCTGAGAAGGGCTGAACACGGGGCCTGGGCCTGAGAGACCAAGTGCCTGCATCCAAATTAATGGGGCTTACAAATGCTTTTGTGCCACCCCTCCAAGTGCATTGCGCTGAGTCTGCCCTGGTCAGTTCTGAATACATAGCTTCAAGGGAAGTGAGGCTTCCAAACTGATCACAAGGTTCTGATCATTGCTTTTAATCTGCCAGCTATGCTTTGTTATGTGTGCCATAAAAACAGCTGGGGTTTTGATTCTTCTAAGGACCTGAAAATTGTGCAACAACAGTTAAACTGGGCTGGGCTTTCCAGCTTCTGTGCCTACACAGCCTTGTATACCTGAGTCATACTAAACTGTCTGAGTGCTGGTGGCTGCTCTGTTAGAGGACGTTGCTTACAATAGCTACCTCTTATTTTTATTTCAGTCAGCAAGTGAGGTATGTGCTTTGTTGACTTTAATCTCAGTAATGTTTCCTTGTTACTCTTTTCCATTTCAGAGGGTGATCAAGGACACAGAGTTTTGCTTCTTCCCTTCTCCCTCTGTTGTCTTTCTACCGGTCACTCCTCAGCTTAGTTAAATTACGTATTCTTTGGTGATGGGGATGGATTTGTGCTGCAGACCTTGAAGGTCCTTGAAGGGGAAGGGAGGGCAAGGAGAGACAGAGTTAATGCAAATCAGGAGAGAGTGAGTATAAAAATAGCTCTCAACTTGTCAGTTTTGTCACTGGTGGCTCGGGTTAGTCATCTGGCAGGCTCTCTTTCTGCTGCTCCAAGGGATTATTTTACAGCACTGAGTTTTGACATAATTTCTGTAGAGGAGAGGGAGTGGGACGGGTGTAATGAGTGGGATACTGTCATCAGCACTTCTTTTGCACAGCAGCTGTTCTCTGTGGAGAATGAATGTGGTCGTTGTTGACTTTCCTTGTCTACCTGCCAGGTTGTTAGGTGACTCATTTATACATCACACCAAGGTTCAGGCACTTGGCTCTCAAACAGCACCCTTCCCCTTTTCTTGGGGGTCCTTTATGGAGCACCCACTGGTTTAGTCATTTTCCTGACTGATCTGTCTGTTGCCAGGAGCCTGTTGGAGGCAGTATCCTGTTGCCCCAGGCAGCTGTTCAAAGCAGAGGGGAAAAAAGGAAGAGGAAAATCCCTGGTGCAGATTTAAACTGATGAGCGTCAAAGATGTGCTCCTGTAATAGATACGAGATCTTGGCTTTGCTGGCCTCAGTTCAAATGTCCCTGCGCCTTGTCTTACACTGTGCTTGTGGTGCTTAACACCTGTACGTGTTTACTGAGCTTGCTGAGTTTTCATGGGCGTTTAATGGTGGAAATGTGCATTGTGAGATCTTGCACCTGAGCTGTGGGAGCACTGGCTCAGTGAAGTGACCTCTGCAGGTAACGGCCAACCGAGCATATTCTGGTTTAAAAGACAACAATGGGTTTAACTTGTCTAGAGTCAGAGGTGAAGAGCTCAGGGGCTAAACTGAAGTCATACGTCCCGTGGGCTCGTGTTCAGTGTGGTTGTAGGGAACTCTGAACTCTCCATGTTCTTGCATTTCACCCACAGTATCCCGCAGTATCTTACTTCCATGCTTCTTTATGCTTTTCTTTTTCCATTCCTGGCTGCCTTCCACCTTCCTCTGTGGTGCCAGTTGGCCAAGATTTGGCGTGTGCAGGGACTTGTTTGGAGCTACATCTCAGCTCTATGGTCAGCAGCTCGTGCTGACTGACTCGCCAGCTGCTGCCAGGCAGAGGGATCCTCTTTTCCAGCACCAGCCCTGTCCTCCAGCCAGCACCAACTTGCATTAATCCTGTGCACTATAAGAGCTCTGCTTTTGTTGGGCTTGACCAAGGATTTCAAAAGCTATTGGTGATTAAGGGGAAGGAAGCGAAGGGAGGGAGGAGCTCTGTATGGCAGGCTGCTTGTCTAGCCTGGTTTCATTGGAAGGAAAACCGAGAAAAGGATTTGAGGGTGACTAAGTACAAGGAAGAAAGCAGTGAACAGGATTTGATGGCCATTTTGTGTGATGTGAGAGCACAATGTAACTTCTGGGTGCACTCTAGGAGAAAATCTTTCATGTCTTTTTTTTTCTTTATTTTTGGTGGGAATATTCTTCCTGGTCAGTGATACAGGGGTTCCCTCTTTCCTGTGGTTTCACTGTTTGTATTTAACTGAGAGAATATACCAAGAAATAAATTTTCCTTTGAAACCTGTGTGGTCTCATTTTTGGTACTGAGAATAATGTTGATTATTCAGCTCTCCAGTGATGCAGTTGGGGATGGGGAGCTGGCAGTCTTGGGTTCTTTCTCAGCACCATGCTCAGAGGTTGGGTAGGTCCTTGATTTGGTTTAACTTACTTAGTGATCTGATACCTTCAGCAGCCTCCTGCTTCATGTGAACTTGAAGCTGCTTCTGCCTGTGAAGTGTCTTTGACAAGTGTTTTTCTGTTTTTTCTGTTCTGCCTCAGTGACTCTCTGAACCTGGGAAATGGCAGTGATGGGAATTACGTGCCAGGGAGCTCCTGATCCAGCCATCAAGCACAAGAAGGAGCTCACGGCTACCAAGGGGCTGAATGAGACAGTGAGTGAAAAGCAGAGCAGTGTCTACAAAGTAGAAGAGTCCAAGAAGGTCATCTTCCACAGTCAGTGGAAAATCCTGAATGATGTAATCACCAAAGGAACAGCAAAAGAAGAAACAGGAGGAGGATGTGCATCAATTTCTATTATTGCCCAAGCAGAATGTAAGTAGGAGGGCAGTCTGCTCTTCATTGAGGAAAAGGAATGTGTAATGCAGTATGAGATTTCACTCGCTTTGCAGTCCTGGAGAGCTGAGATGAAGTCTATTTGTAATCCCAAGTAGGGTGGAGTAGGTGACACATCCCAGTCTCTCTTTAGGAAGCTCGTGAAATCTCCTAATAATGTGACAGCGTCCACTGAATAAAACATAAATAACAGAACAGCATGAGGCCACTGCACCAAGGTGCTTTGAGTAAACATCAGTGTCCTGCTGGGTCATCTGTCCTTGGCTGACTTCTGAGAGGTGTTTTAAAAAAGGGGGGGGGGGGGAAGAGAAGAAAAACAAAGCTGTCAGGTGGGAAAGAGTTGAAGGATCAGGAGATCACAGTGCTGGGAAGCTAAACAGTGCTGGGGGAGGAAGGATGTAGTGTTGATGGTGTGGCACGACTGTGTGGTGATTTGTCTGGAGCACTGTTTTAGCAAGTTGGTAGGATTGTTTCTTAGTGCAGTTGTTACTAGGAGACTTTGCTTGGCATTGGAGACGTGATGATCCTGTTTTCTTTCACACAGGTGAAAACAGTCAGGAGTTCAGCCCCACTTTATCAGAGAGATCCTTTATTGCTCATAGTAAGCGTTACAGGTGAGAGACCTCTTAACATGAATACCCACCTTTACTGCTGTGTTCGCTGACTGGTTTCAAATCATGCCAGCAATGTGTGCTTACAGTATGTCTTTCCAAAAGCACTTCTGTTTGAATGAGCTTTTCTCTCTGAGGCTCAGGAAGAGGGTATCTTTCCTAAACACCTTCCTCAGAACCTTTTTGTGTTAGGAGAAAGCATAAGTTTAAGCACAAGCTTTGTAGTGTCTTATTGTCAATGCTTGCTGATTTACTGGCCCTTGTAGTCTTCTACCTCTATTTCTGGGTGGTCAGATTTGTTTTGAAGTGACTGAGTGATTTTTTTTTTTTGAGGTTTGTGGGCTTGAAGTTGAAGGACCCAAGGGAAGAGTCTCAGTCTTTAACTGAACTGTCCCTGTGCTTTTGGAACCAGGTTACACCATTGTCTTTGAGAGTTGTGGGAAACTTGGGCTGCTGCCAGAAGTAGTCCTGAGAAAAAGGAACTGCTTCTGGGGAGGGTAAATAAAAGGGACTGAGAAAAGAACCTTTGTTTAATGACAGCATCAGAAATAGAGTTGTGAAGAGAAGCTAGAAGTTGTGATGGAAAAATGGTGGCCTGGAACTTGCATTTGTGGGAGTGAGCCACTTCTTCAGGAAGAGCTTGTGCCCTGTTGGGGCACATATTGGAGCTTTCTTAAGCTGCTCCAGCACTCTGGAGTGGCTCACTGGGATATTAGAAGGCAAAATGTGATGTTCTAGCTCTCTATTCTTTAAATCTCAGAAGGCAGAATTGCTAGTTCTTGTTCTGTGGGTCAGAGTTATTAGCTGGAGGTGTACTTTCACCATCAGATCTAAGAACCTTCATGCCTTTTGGTTTCCCGTAGCCGCTCAGACAGTCTTGATCAAATCCCTAACAATGTGGCCCATGCAAGGGAGGGAAAGATGGCACCTACCTGCTGGAGGGGGAGGCAGCGTGGGAAGACGAGAAGGAAACGTCACAAGAAAAGATCCAAGCTGAAAATACAAACAGTGGCTGCTGGCAAGCGAGGTCCCAGGACTCCTGAGCAAGAGAGCTGTACTCCAATTCCTGTCCAGGTGAGAATCCTTAACCCTTCCTTTTGTGCTGTTGAGACCCCTGCAAATTCCTAGCAGGTATTAGCTGAATTTTGGGTTGTTATATTGAGGTTCCTGCTCAGCTCTGTTGTTTGGTTTTATTTTCTAGGAGGATGAATCACACCAAAATATTATTTACAGAAACAGTTTTTGGGTTTCAGAATTTAACAAGGACTCTATGCTCTATGATCCGTTGTCTTTTGAGAAACCTGAGAAAGTTCTGTCTACAGGCAAACTCCACCCCCCAAGGAGCCAGTACAAAGCAGAACTGCACAAGTTGATTAGCCCTATTCAGTGTCTTAATCATGTTTGGAAACGGCACTATCAGAGGGACAGTGTTCCACAGCCTGAAACTCTCCATCCTTTTCCCTACAACATAATACCCCCTCACTTCCCACATCTGTACAGTTCTCTCCATGCCATGAAATATAATGCTCTGGAGACATACTTTCATGGTGATCTCAACTATCAAGATGATGAGCATCAACTACCTGGCCTAAACTTAGAATATAGTTTCTCTAAATGCATCAACCAATCCATGAAAACCAGCTCAGACAAGATTTCTGTGGAGGAATACTTGGTGGATGCCTTGAAGGGGAGTGTGAGTCTTGGTGAACCACAGAATTTAGCCAGCCTAGCCAAGACGTGGAGAGGAGGTGGTCTGGACCTGAAGGGACAATTTCATGAAGCAGATGAAAATGAAGGCGTGCTACTTACTGAGGTGATCTTCTGACCCTACACACTAGTGTGGTGGAAGGCAGAGCTTCTCCTGGGCTGCAGAAGGGAGAGAGTCTGCGTCCATGTGCTAGCTTCTGTAACAATACTGAGTTTTCTGAATGGTTCTTGAGATGGTGGAAGACTGCCAGTTAAAGATGTGCTTCTGGTTTTTGAAGGATATAAAGCCCTGTCTTAGACTAGTGGCCCTAATTTGTTTGCTCATTCACAAAATACTCATGCTTGTCTATGGAAGTGTTTCTGTGCTTAGTCAGTCTTCAGAGAGGTCTTCTCTGTTTCTCTGTTTTCTCTGTGAAAGAACCTGATCTATTCAGGTGAACAGGCTGCAATATTTCATTGACTATAGGTGACCTGGACTGTCACACAGACAGAAACCAGGGACATGGAGATTGTGAAGGTGCAAAAAGCATGTCTGCCACCTGTGGCAGGAAGCCAGCAACTCACCTATTGTCCCTTGCCAAGCACAGGGCTTGGGCCTATCAAATGCATGTAAACCTTAGAGGCATGATTTATTTCTTCTGAATTCAGTTCTGTCTTGCCACCTTCAACTCCTCATAGAGGTCTCTTTGGAATCAGTGTGACCCTGTCAGTATTGTCAGTGAAGTTCAGGGTATCACTCACACTGAGACCTAAGGCATGATCCCAGTCTACTGGCTATAAAAAAGGTTTAGCTCACACATAGATGTCTACGTTTAGTCAATCTTGTTTTGTTCATTGGATTTAGCTTTGTAGTTCTGTCCTTCATGTGGGAATAGTTTGGCCCTCCAAAGGTGTCCAGATACTGTGGGCTTTCTTTACAGCAATGGTGTAGACTCATTTAAATCAGACAGAAATCAAATAGGTTCTCCTATCTCATCTCAAACCTGTGACAGAAGTAATTTTGACAGGGATTTTTAGAGGTGCAGTGGTATCTTTTCCTGAGAATGTTGGTCTTTGTGGAGCATCAGGATTGAACTGTTCCTTTCCTTGCTTCATCTTGTTTTCTGATTTTCAGAAACTAAATCATCTCGATTTCTGATTTCCAGAGACTAAAGCCAGTGGATTATGAGTACCGAGAAGAGGTTCATTGGACCAAATGTCATGGTTCTTTGGGCATTGGCTCTTTTGGAGAAGTGTATAAAATAGAGGACAAACAGACAGGCTTTCAGTGTGCTGCCAAAAAGGTAATTATGTGTGAGAAAGCAGGGGGGGGTCCTGACACAAGAAGGCTTATGGAGAAAACATCTTCTTCCAGCTGCCATAGACTGAAGGTAGTTTATTATACAGTCACTGTGAAATGCTGCTGTGGTTCTGTCCAAGTTAAAACTGATGGCGTGGAGAGACGCAGCAGTTGGAGAACTTGTATGTGCACAGGGTGGGGGTCAAGCTCGGCAGCCAGAAATGGTTCATTTGGCCTTCAAAGTATGCTGCAGAAGATAATGGGGTTGTGTGCCGAGACATGCCAAGAGAGTCCAGCTTTCAGAAAAATTGGAAGTGTGTTCCTAGTGGCTGTGGGGGACAATCAGCTGTGGGAGCTGTTTGCTTATCTAACTGTTCCCATCTAAAAACGTGTCTAGTATAAATGGTGACATGGCAGGTGCTTCTTTGTTGAAAAAGGAATAAAGTAGGACAAAGTAAGGCAGTTGGTAGGCACTTAAATTGGAGAGAGCTTTCATCTGTTCAGTAAGTGTCATATGCAGTACTGCACATTATAATGAGGTGATTCTGTTCTAGATGCAGCAGCAGATGTGTTTTTATCCAAAAGTTGGCTTAGTAATCTATTGTGCACCAAGATATGCAATTGTCCTACCATGTATGAAGCATATAGAACATAACTGGAGTCAGGGTATTGGTTTGTAGGCATCCATGGAGTGCCTCGGAGGTGAAGGCAGAGTGATTATGCAAGTAGATGATGAGAAAGTAAACTACTCGGTTTGAACTTAACACTTGAATAGTTTCACCACCTCTGTGACCTGATGGTTCTCACATTACCCCAATAGAAAACTTCAAGAGGTGTGTGGGAAGCGTTTGTCTTGAGTACAAAAATGTTAAATGCAAAAAGAATCGGGACTTGAGTTTTTCAGTTTAAAATGTTTGCTTTTTCTTGCTTGCATTTGGGCTCAGCTTGCTGCATTGCATGTGGAAAGGTAGAAGTGGCAAGACTAAGCCAGCTTGTCCAGTATTTTAACCATTTAGTTTGCCAGCTGTATAGAAGCAAACACATTTAAAGCATACGTATTTATTTTGTATTCTGCATCCTCATGTTTTAGATGTGGGATTTTGTGGCAACATGACCAGCTTGTTTTCTGACAGGATGTAACTACTTACATTTCTTATGTATTTTTCCAAATACATTCTTAGGAGAAATAGCTGTATTTTCAGTAATGAGGAGTGGTTTTATTTTAATGGAGCAACTATCTTCAGTTCCTACTGTCTGCCTGTGTTAGAAGGGGACTTCCTGACCTTCTTTCACCATTCTTGGTATTGTAAGCACCAGCTCTCCAAATTCTTGAGATTAAAGAAGACTAGCTAGAGCTGGATTGCTGACAGTGAGGAAATGTGATCCATCCTTTTCCCAACAGAATCATAGTTCTGTTGGGAACAGGCTCATGTTTTCCTTCTGGGCTTTAGCAAATTCTTGATTTATTTTGTTTGGGTAAACTCAGTGAATAGAGTTTTTCTTTAACCATTTTTCTGTGCAGGCTGAAAAGGTGATAGTGTGGATCCCTGCTTGTGGCCATATTTCAGACTCCCTCCTGGTTTGGGGGAGGTTTATATTTGCCAAGTATTGCACTATCCTTAATTTTTTTTCCTCTTTCATGAAAGCAGAGTGCTCCAGTTGTCAGCATTATCTTTTGAACTGAGACAGAAATTACCTTCTGAAGTTACCAGCTACAAGCTGGAGGTATTGCAACCTGTCATCTTTTCTGACAAATCTTCACTCAGATGCTGAGGATTTAGGGACTCGCATCATCCTTGTTCAGAATCATTCTGAGTGTTCCCACATATTGTTGTAGCCACTGATTTCTGTTAATGAAGGTCATCCTTCTACCTCTGCTCTTGGACAGTGCAGGACACTCTGACCCGAGCATCTGGGGAACAGCTCAGTTGGGATTCAACACAAAATCTGTTCAGTGCTGCTTCTTTGTTTTTGTAGGTACAAGTTGAACACTTCCGTGCAGAGGAGCTAACAACATGTGCTGCAGTAACAAGTCCTAAAGTTGTCCCCTTGTACGGAGCTGTGAAGGAAGGACCGTGGGTGACCATCTTCATGAAGCTGATGGAGGGTGAGAAAGGAGCAACCACAGTGGAAGTTCCACTGTAACCACTGAATGCAGCAGACACTGATCTCCCTCCTGCCCCAGTTTTAAATCTGTTAATTCTTTGATGTATCCAGAGTATCTCTAGTGTTCATTCCTGAATGGGTTGGGATAGGTATTGTATAATCCTTGCTGGTATGTGGCAATGGTCTTTCTGGAGGGAGAAAAATTCCCAGTCCTGCCTCACTGCAGTACAAGATGTGCATCTCTTGACCAGCAGCTGCAAGTTCTCACTAAAACACATCGCAGGTGCTGGTTCTTGCATTCATGTTTATTTGCGTGGCCCCATATAAAGCACATTGTACTGGAAAAGGGGATTCTGTGTAAGCAAACCTCGGTGCTGCTGTTGCCTGATCCTGTTTTTCTAGTGAGGACCGTAAGGAAAATAGAGCCTGTGAAGAGCTGACTGGTGATCAGAGGCACCTAGAAATGTCTGATCTGCTCACAGAGTAGTTGCTTTTGATACAAAGCAACACCTTTAAACTGACGCTAAGCAAAAGGCTCCATGGAAGAGGCTAGTTTCTGTGGGCAGTAAGAACTCCGGGAATAACTAAAAGGAGCAGGCCCAAGTGTAGAAGATAAGGGCTGTCAGACCTGACAGTTCTTGTTTCTTCATCAGAAACCATGAGGAGTGCTGATGATGCTGGGAAGAATTTAAAGATAGGCTAACATGGACTCTCTGGATTCCTTTCTAGGTGGCTCACTAGGTCAGCTAATTAAACAGAGTGGCTGTCTGCCAGAGGACAGAGCCCTCAGTTATTTGGGCCAGGCATTAGAAGGCTTGGAGTATCTTCATGCTCAAAACATTCTCCATGGAGATGTAAAAGGTAGGCTTGTACTTAAGGTACCCTGTTCTTCCCTATTTCTTGATAGAGGCAAACTGCTTAGAGGTTAAAATCCTGAGTGGCTAGTTATTTAGCAGATTTTCAGCTCTACGTTTGAGGTCAGAGCTTAACTTGGTTCTAAACAGCTGAACATACCATATTTGTCACCTCTTTCTGTCATCCAGTGGGCCTGACAGGCTGTTTGCCCAGGCTGCCCACCACTGGGTAGAAGAATTTCCAGGGCAGATAATTATAGTTGTGTACTTGCTTAAGCCACTGGTGCTTCATAGGAGTAACAGACCTTGGTTAAGGCTCAAAAACCCTGTACTTCTGTGGGCTTTTGTGCTTTTTTTCCATCTCAGTGACCATAATACAAAGGAGACTAATTCAAAGCTTCTCATTGCCAGCGGAAAACGTGCTCTTGTCTGATGATGGAAGCAGGGCTCTTCTGTGCGACTTTGGCCACTCCGCTCACCTCCATCCAGATGGCCTGGGGAAGTGCTTGGTCACAGGTAAGGATTTTCTGCTGTGATTGTAAAGAATTGCTCTGCTGACTCATTTTTTCTTCTTTGAACATTTACATTTGGCTAATTTGCAAGCAGCTGTATTTTCCAGACTTAATGTTGCTGATAGTGTCACATTCCTTGATCTTACTGTGATGTATCCCACTGACAGCTAAAATGAACTTCAAGGTTGGAAGATGGTTCTTATCTGCCAGTCTAGAAATCTGTTGTGGGATTTTGTCAGCATAATGTGTGCTGTGTTCTGTCACTTCAAGAGGCCACACCGAAATTTAAAAATCTAACTCTGACTTGTGATGTGATGTAACCTCCTTGAACAGCTGGGGAAGGATCCTAAAGCAAAATTCCTCGCTGATTTTCAGGCAGTTAAGCTTTACAGTGCTGCTTAATGCAGCCCTTGAAAGAGAAGGATGTTTTCTTACACCAGTAAAGCATCATGTTTCCCCTCACAGATTGGCTTGGAAGGGGAAATTAATACCTATTCTGTGTGTAAGGGATGGGACTGATATGGAAATGTAGCCTATAAGCTTATAAGAGCACACAGCACTTCTTTTAGGGTTAAGATGACTTATTTCTCACTTTAACTGGAAAGACAAGGAAGCTGCCTTAGGCTTCCCAGCAGTTGCATTAGAACAATTCTCTAGTTTCCATGCAGTGAGTTTTCATTTGAATTGTTTTAGGGAACTATGTGCCTGGCACAGAGACTCATATGGCTCCAGAGGTGGTCATGGGAAAGCGGTGTGACTCCAAAGTGGATGTCTGGAGCAGTTGCTGTATGATGCTGCATATGCTTAATGGGTGCCACCCTTGGACCCAGTATTATAATCACCCACTCTGTCTAAAGGTAAGTGACCCAAGATATCTTCAGTAACAGGTACATATGCTTGCAGAGCCTCATGATACGTAGGTAGAGAGCTGTTTTTTCAGGGAGGCTGGCTGAGAGCCAGCTGGGCATCTAAATGATGCCAACCTTGTTTTGGAAGCTGATAATTTCTTACGCTTCTTTGACTGCTGGGTATTACACATGCTAGGGCTGTTTCATTCATATCCTGCTCATGACTTGAGTTGGCTTTTTAGCCGTTCACCTGTAATAAATTTACTGCTCAGATCTCTTGTTTAATGCTGTCATTTCAGTAGGAAATGCTTTCAGGGTGGGAAGAACCTTTCTGAAATCAAACAAAGCTTCTCTGGTCTAACCTCTTTCACTTCCTGTTTGTTACACAGATAGCTAAAGAGCCACCTCCTCTGAGGGAAATTCCACCTTCCTGCAACCCTCTCACTGCTGAGATTATTAAAATGGGTCTGGAGAAAGAGCCTGTTCAGAGAGCATCTGCATCTGAACTGAAAACAAAAACCAGTGTCGCACTTGAAGAAGGTAGAAATGTCCTGTGTCTAAAGCTTCTTATCCACACTGGTACAGTAACCAGTTGCTAGTTATGTCAGAGTGGCCCTATGGGAAATGTCAGTGTGTTTTACTGTTCAGGATATCGTTTGCACAGGCTTCAGCATTGATGGATATTTTGGGGTTCATGGCTTTTGCCCACAGCCCGGTGTTTCTCACCCAAAATTCCTTGTGTGCTGTCACCTGCTCTTGCTTCTCTGCTTGAAGCAGCCAATGTTCTGCTCCATGAGGATTTATTAAGGTGTGTGCTGTGGCTGGGCTCATGTTCAGCTGAAGTATCACCCACTGAGCTGGAGCCTGGTATGAAGCAAAACTGAAAGCAGGGGTTTATTGCATCCTGAACTGTAACTCCTACTTGCGCTCTGGTCTTGCCTCTAAGACTATCCATCATTTATTTCAAGTTAATCCTGCTGTAAGGTTCTGTAATACAGCAAGAATTTGTAGAGGTGGTCTGGTTTTGTCTTTTGAAGATGCTGCGTATTTTACAGCAAGATGCAGTTCAGAAACTCTTCATGTGAAGGAAAACTTTTACCTCTTTTGTTTTGTCTTTAGTTTATAATGTTTATGTGCTTTTTGCTTTTTACAGTGGGAGGTGTGACAAGCCCCTGGAGAGGTGAATACAGGGAGCCTAGGCATTTATCTCTGAACAAAGAAAACACTCCCCAGACATCCCTGTCCCCTACAGTGAGCTCAGTTTCTGAGACTGGTTCTGACCCAAAATTGGCAGTCAAAGTTTCTTGTACAAGTTCTGTCCTACCACCACCATCTCTGGAGCAAACAGAGGAGGTTGAGGGAACACCTTGGAATGTGTGCAAGGAGTTACCTGAGGCCTGGGATCCTCCACCTCTTGCCTCAACTCCTCTCCCCCTGAAGAGCTGCAGCCATGTGGAGAGAGCAACAGCCATTTCAGAGCAAGAGCTTCAGCAGCTAGAAATAGGTAAGCAGCAGGCTATGGAGGGAATTCAGCTTTTTGAGCATGATCAAAATACAGCTGCTTTCTATTGGCCTCTTCACAGTTATTTCTAGGGTTTGAGCTTGAGTGTCATTTTTGGTCAGTTCTCTCTCATTACACAGGTTGTTCAGCCTTCCTTTGAATTACCCAGAGTAGTAGTTCTTAACCAGTTAAATATGCCACAAAGTTAGTGATCAGAATTTCCTTCTACTCTCTGAACAGTGAAGGGAACTTCTGTAGAGGTGCAAGAACCTTAAAAAACCACCAGTGTCAGACTTGTGCTTTAAGTGGGGTCTGCATTCCAACTTCATCTGAAATTTTAGGTTTTCAAACATTATTCTTTTGATAAAAGGATAAACCTATTGGATGGGAGATATCAAATGAAGTATTATAGTTAAAATCAGTCTGCAACTGTTCTGTTGCATTGGAAAACTTAGAGCCACCAGCCAATGAATTTGATTACCAGCAGCAAACCAGAACTGGAAAACTTGCAGTTTGGAAACGAGGGAAGGAACAGTCTGGTTCCATTGCCCCCGTGTGACTCAACCTTCACATTTTTTTAATTCCATATTTTCCCTAGCTTGAAGTTTTCAATTAATTTCCAAAGACTAGAAAAAGTGTCTTGAAATGTAACTTGTCATGGACCTGAGGAATGGCATTCTAGGGGATTGCTGAGGGTTGGCTTTGTCTCAAATGGCTTTGGATCTTCAGCAGCCTTGTAAAGTCTGGATATTATCCGTGCAAGTTACCACAGGAGTTGAATACATAAGTTTGACCTTTCTTTGGCTATAATGTGGATGAATCTACAGTGAAGATTCATAAGTAACATAATAGGCAAGAACTAGGAAATTCTTGGCACTAGTGCTGCCTCTGTTTCGTTTTGCAAGTCGTTGGCACAATTCATCTCTCCTTTCTGGCTCAGTTTCCACAGTGGTGACCATAGCCTCTGCTTAGCAGAGGAATTGTGTGCCATGTATTTTGTGGACACCAATATCAACATTCATTAAATAATGCTGAAGAAGCTTTGGGTATTAATTGCACTAATTGTAATTAGAGGAGGGAGGCAGGAAAGGAAACAATGGTAATGTCTTCCTCTTTCCTTTTGCTTGCAGAACTGTTTTTGGACAGCCTTTCACAGCCTTACTCTCTGGAAGAGCAAGAACAAATGCTTTCATGTCTCAGCATTGACAGCCCATTTGTGTCAGATGCCAGTGAGAAGGTGCGTGTAGATGGATGCTGAGGGGGCTGGGTGTGGCAGGGTAACCATCTCTGGTTTACGGGGAGCTGTGACCAGTGCACATCTGGAGTTTCTCATGTTCGTTGCTGCTTTTTGACACCGAGTTTGCTGTAGAATGCCTTGGGAAGAAACCTTTGTCCTTAGACAATTGGGTGTTTAGGATTGTGGTTGCTCCGTTAGTTTACTGTCCAGCATGGATCTCTTTTCTCCAGTTGTTCTCCTGTGCTGTATACTGACAGGAAGTCTCAAGTGTGTGGATATGGAAAAATCTCAGGAGCTTTGACCCTCGCTATGCAGAAATAGGGAACTGAAGAAGCAGTGGTGAACTTGGACCAGATAGCTGTGCAGCCCAGGGTCAAAGGATGTCTAGGGGGAAAGACCAGAAGAATAGGGCAGATGAACAGAGACCCTGGTCCTGGATATTCATTTCCAGCCTAGGGATCTGTTCTTCATAAAGTTTTTTAACCCATTCATACTGGTGACTTACATAGTCAAAGTTACTAAGTGTAATTGCTTTTGTTTGCTTTATCTCTGGTGTTCATAAGGTAGCGAAAACCAGCGAAACACTGAATAAGCCTTGCTGTAACCGGGGAAGGACCTAAGCCCTTCAGTCATTGTTTTCAAAGACAGAGTCCACAGTTGTGTAGCCTGCCATCTACAGGAGTCATTTCTGCCTGTGACCATCTCTGTTTCCTATTTCTGTTCCTCTTCCCAGCCTTCTAATGTTTTCTGAGGAGGATTGAGCAGAGTCACGTCCAGTAGTTCAGCTTTGACACAGCATGGTGTGTGCAGCTGGGATGTGACTCTGGCTTGCTTTGGTTCTGTGTTTGGTTTTATTTTCCCCCAAATACCCAACTCCAATATATAATTTGACTTTTTTCTGATACTCACACTCTGCTGATGATGTCAGATTGACTTCTGATGACTTGAGGATAATGCAGACTTTTCCAAGCTGTCTAGCATTGTAGGATCCAGAGTTGTTTATATACACTTCACTGTTCTTCCTGTGTGTTACTTGGCGCTTACTGACATTAGAAATCTGTCTCACACTTTATTCTGTCATTCAGTGAGCTAAACCCCTCTTTTCTCATACAGCTCTTCCACTGCTTATTGATTTGCCCATTGATTATATCTTAGTATGTCTGAAAAATGTTTCATTGCTCTTCATGTCCTTTTCCACATGGCAGGTAAATGTTGACTAACTCAAGGCCTGGCCTTAGATCCCTGTGGATTCCTACTTTTTTCTTCCTGAGGTGATTTTAACGTTTATCTCATACAAACTCATTTTCTTTAGGAGCTTTTGCCAAACTTATGCTTACTTCTGCAGAACTCCATGAAGGCCTCTCACAGCTTGAGGGACACTATGAGCTCTGGGATTCATTCCTGGAACAGCCAGGCAGATGGACAGAGCTTCAGCTGGAATAACCTGCGGAGCCGCAGTCGGCACACAGACACTCCCAGCTATTTCAATGGTAAGTCTCAAGTGCTACGTTTTGATCAGGGAGAACGTCCTCAGTGTCTAGAGGATCTGGGGTCTTGGAGCTCTTCTTATCCTTTGGAGGCCAAGTCTGACCCAGTGATGAATGGGTGGAAGACACTTGAGTCTGTATAGTCTAGGAAAAGCCAGAGAAGTTCCCGGCTCAGCTTTGTATGCGCTGCCTTGTGCATCTGCCATGTGCAAGAATGTGTTTTATAACCATAAATGTCTAGAAAGTACTTTTGAGGGCATGTTGTGTGAATCAATACATCTCTTCAGCTGCTTTCTTGCTAAATCCAGCTCTGCCCTGTGAGTCATTGCTGTCTTCAGCAAGCCTCCATGCTCAGCGGAAGACCTACCTAAATTAAATGCTTAAAGACAACACTGAGTTTTGATATATGTGCCTTGCTAGTCAAGTTTTCTGTGTTGGACTGAGAAGTCATTATGCCTACAGAAGTTAATGACTTCTCTTGCACATTTCAGGAGTGAAAATCCAGATCCAGTTACTAAGTGGAGAAAATTTACACATCAGGGATTTCCACAGGACAAAGGTGGGAGACATTGCCACTGGGATAAGCAGCCAGGTGAGACACAGTGCAGCTTCATAATGCCTTTAAACAGTGACCCTGAAGTCCATTCGAGGGCCCTAATGACACATTTAGTAGTATAATTTCAATGTTGCTGTTAGGAATGTGATTCCCAAAGATGTTTTCTGAATCATGAACAGTTGCTAATTGTCAGAGGGACCACAGGGATCTCCATCTCAGAAGGTACCTATGCTGCAGCTTATAGTCCTCGACCATAAAAATAAATTCTTTCCCCTCTCCCTGTAGAAGAATCACTATATGACTTTTTCATCAAGAGCAGTAATATCAGCTAAGGGAGATGGGCTGTGTTTGGCTGTGATGCTTCTAACTTGTTAGGTTGGAGGAGATATTGGCAGACTACAGTGAACCGCACTGTTGTCCTCTTTGGCAGTCCCTGAAAGAACTCCTGAGTGTTTGTGAGACTGTGACTCATCTGAGTGCAAAATGTGGTGAACATCTCTAAACAAAGAGGTTGCAGAAGTCCAGAAAATGGTTCAGTGGTGCTGGTTGTCTTTGGCATACATTGTCTCTTGGACATCACAGAGCCTGCAGAGGAATTCACTGTGCACAAACATAGGCAGTTCAGGAACCACCAGTGCTGGTCAGAAACTCATGTGAGGCAATTTGGCGCTGGGTGAATGAATGCTACCTAGTCCAGTTTCTGAGATACTTTCTTAGGAGAGAAGGTTTGGATGCTCCTGCCAAGAACAGGCCTTTCTCCAGGAGTGTTTTTTTTTGGATTGGGAAGTTCATTGCTGTGTTTGATAGAAGGATATCATGTTCTGAAAGAGACTTGAAATGCCACTCAAATCTGTCTGTTCTGTTTCACAGATACCAATCCCTGCTTTCAGTCTGGTTACTAAAGAAGGCCAGCCAGTTCACTACAACATGGAGGTCCCCGACTCTGGTATTGAGCTGCAGTGCACCCTTGCCCCTGACTGCAGTGTCAGCTGGACATGGCGAGTCAAGCATGGTCAACTGGAGAACAGGCCATGAAGCTGTTCCTGTTTTGGAGGTTTTTACCTTGTTGAAAGAAGGAATTGCAAAAGCTTCCAACCACCACCCCTGCCATGGAGCACCAAGTGCAGTTGCTGGTGTTTTGTGCTGAAGTAGAATAGCGGCTCAGCAGCTCACTGCTCTCGGGCCTCACTTCTGTTGTCTGTTTTGATCCAGTTCCAAGACATGTCCTGAACTTAGGTGTTCCCCAGAACAGTGGGAATTACTTGTTTTGGGTGTGAGTGTTAGGTTGAGCTTGAGAATGGTGGGTGGAAATTCCTACTTTTCAGAGGAATGTGATTGTGCTTTTCAGGAGCAGAGGGGGATTGGATGAGAACTCTTGTTGCTCAGCCTCCGAGGTGAAGCCAGTAGCTGCTGGGCTTGCCCAAAGGAGGAGGTTGGATGTCTTCAGTGTAGTTGGTTGTGCCAGGGGGAGCTGGCTATCTTCCCTCTAGCTGGAGGAAAAACTCAGTGTTTCTGTCGGCTTTGGGTAGCATCATCTCTACCTCAAGCCTTTTGCATGGGGAAAATCAACAGCAGTAACTGGCTGGGTTCTTGGTTTCACCTCCCACCCTTTCCTGCAGACACTTCCTTCTTGAATCAGAAAAGAACTATCTTCCCAGAAAGAGCTTTGCTTGCAGCTCTCATCTTCAGGCTTCCTCCCTGGCTTAGGAGCTGGTGCTCTCTCTCTGGTGTTGCTTCCAACTCTGGCAGGTAGGGCAGGAGGAAGGTATGATATTCCTTGGTGGGAAGGGTGGAGGGGTTGTATTCCTCCATCCTCTTTCCACCACTGACTTGGGTCTCCTCATGGACTGTCCCATGCAGGCAGCTCCCCCTGGAAGGGGAAAGGGATGGCAGGTCCCCCGGCTCAGACCAGGGCTGACTTTGACTACAGCATTTATAAAAACCTCACTCCTAGCTATCACCCCATCCCTCCACTCAGCCCCAGGATGGGAGGTCAGTGCCCCACGTGTGCGTGGTGCGAGCTCAGCCTGCCCTCACCAGCACTCAGGGACTGACACGAGGCCTCCTATCACTGCCATTATTGCAAGACGTGCTCACGGAGCGGGGTGGGCAGCTGGGCCCAGGATGCCTTAAGTTTTCAACTGTTTTTTTACTGTTGTGTCGATTGTTATGAGTGTACTGAAGCAGCATGGGTCCCATTCTGATGGGCTGGTGTTGCTAAGCCTCCTCTAAGCCGGAACAAAGGCAGAGGGAGTTGTAAGCTAGGGTATATTTATTCAGGACTGCTCAAAGCCCTTACACACGTGGAAATCACTTGACAGGGTGCTGTTGCTCTTCCAGAGTGTTGTAACTTCAGTGGCCTCTGAGCAGGAGCTATCTACATCCAGGCTGAACAGAGAAACTGCTCACAGAAAGCAGGGTATGCTCTGCCAGATCCATGCTGGTTCTGGGGGCACAATGGGACAGGAATGTTGGCAGTTTCCTCAAGTGAAGTTCACTTAGGAAATAGCTGGGAAAGTTACACCCTGGACCTCCCTTTCTGAGAAGCAATGCTCCTTTAGGAACTGATACTCCTTCCCTTTGGTCTCCCAGAGCATGGCTGGTTTTGATAAACTTGGCAGTGACATCCCTCATCAAAAACTAAAGTTGTGATCTAATAAAAAAGTGGAACTCTTGACGAAAAATGGAACCTGTCACCACTCTGGGTTTAGTTTTTATAGCACTTTTTGTTCTTAGCACTTAATACATTGGCCAGAATAGGCACCTGATTATATCTGCAATGCCACATGAAGAGTCTTTTTAGTAAACAATTAACGGAGTATGCACATGTCTTCCAGGAAGGAGTAGGGGAGGAGTGGGTAGGTTGGCTTGATTACTTTTTCTCAGATGCCATAAGCTACTAAGAATGTTAAGCAGGAGGATCAAAATGCTCCTCCAGGGCTCCCAGGAGCTCCCAAGCCCATACTCAGTGCAGTGATCAAACTCCCCACACCTGGCACCCTTCCTGGGCTTCCTGTGAGGCAGGGAGGAGAAAAACCTGTTGGTTGTTTCTAAGAAGAGTCTGTTGGTGATGTGTCAGTCTGAAACACGAAAGCAGGGTCTGTTCCCTTCTCAAAGTCTGCATCTCATGGCTTTCACTGCAGGGTGCTTCGATGTACAGTTGTTTCATACATGGGTGTGAGACTCAAGTTCTGCCAAGCTGTAGGGCAGGATGCAGCAGCCCTCTGTTCCCAGGACTTTCGAGCTTCACACTTCATCTGTAGCATTAACATTAATATCAGGCCACCTACACGAATGGAGGAAGGGCAGTGAACTCTCGTGAACCCACAGTGCCTTCACAAAGTAGATGGAGATGTCTGTGTTCTGTACCCTCACACCAGTATTAGCCAGTATCTCCATCCTTTTTGTTTCGTCCAAAACCTCCAGTCCTGTGTTGCTGCCACCTCAGGCAGGAAAGTGAGGCTGCAGACTTCCACCTCGCACATATTGTACAAGACAGGCTGTGGCATCAGCAGGCACTGCCAGGTGTGAAAGACTCTGGCTAATACCACAAACCACTGGTGCTTTCTTACTGTCCTGAATGTGGTTCTCTTGGGAGGATCTCCAGGGTTTGCATAGTTTTACTGCCAGCTTGAGATCTCCTCAACATTCTGCTGCTGCCAGGACAGTTCCCTCTTCATTTGGCTGATCATTTTTGCTGTGACAGGCATAAAAAGTCCAGCTTTCCAGATGAAGGCTGGCTGTGCAATGCTGACAGGAGGCAATCAGGAAAGCCTTTGGTTATCCACATTAAAACTTGGCTGAAAATGTGTATAATAACAAGTTGTCTTTGGGGTAGAACCCCAGGTCAGGGTACAGAGGACAAATAACAGTAGGAGTCACAGAAACAGATGGCTTTCATTGTGTTGCTCCTTCCAAAGATCTGGAAAAATCACTGCTGGAAAGCAGTATGGAGCTGATCACCTCTTTGGGATGGGCAGTACTGGTGAGGGCGATGGAATAATGAGCTTGTGTTGAACGAATGACACTTTATAAAACTCTGATTTCTTGAAATGAACTTCTTTTGACCTGCATTTTCACAGGGAAAAAGAAATAAAGCTGGACAAAAATGTTCTTCATTCTCATTGCTTATGGTTGAGACCTTGTCCCAGAGAGTTCCTGAGTAACACATTTGTTAAGAAAGGAAGCCTGGTTTCATTGAACTCTGCTGTGTATTGCCTTTGGGTTTGGAGGTTGCAGGGAGAAGTCATTTCTGGACGGGAAGAGGCAGCAATAACTTTGATGAATCTAAGCACAGGATTTCATAGAATCGTGGAATCCTAGATTGGTTTGGGCTGGCAGGCACCTTTCATCCAGTTCCAACCCCCTGCCACAGGCAGGGACACCTTCCACTAGCGCAGGTTGCTCCAAGCCCCTGTGTCCAACCTGGCCTGGAGCACTGCCAGGGATGGGGCAGCCACAGCTTCTCTGGGCACCCTGTGCCAGCGCCTCTGCTCACAGGGAAGAACTTGTGCCTGAGAGCTCATCTCAATCTCCCCTTTGGCAGGTTAAAGCTGTTTTCTGCTGCTGTGGAGGGCAGAAGCTGTGACCTTCCTGCCCAGGGTGCCCAACAGAGAGGATATGTGTCCGTGCAGGTGCCTGGGGTACAGTAGCCTTCTTAGGGACACTTGAGTGGTAAGAAGTGGGGCTGCTGCTTGGCAGAGCCACAAATACTGGCTTTTCCCTTCTGTTTTCCTGCAGCACTCTTATTACACATGTTTTAACCCATTCAACCCCACCTGCCCAGAGGTGGCCAGTACTGGAAGGAGCTGCAGGGCTGAGCAGAGCCTTGAAGTTCTCCTACCCCTATCTGCAGTCACAGGCAGGTCAGAACCATCTCCCACTTAAAATTATTCAGAGGAGCATGGTCACTGCTTCTGGCAGCAGCTCCTTATGCAGGAGAAGGCGCCTTGTTAGTGAAGCAGCGAGCAGCTGCTTCTGCATCCCTCCCTCCATCTCCTCCTCCATCTTAGCATCCCCCCCATGTAAAACTTCACCTCTTCTCACAGACAAGTGCTTTATCCTCAGAGTCATTTTATTACCAGTTCTGCTTTAGATTAAATGGGCCTTCAGTATATAAAAATAATGTATACAAATGAGCTGTTAATGTTTTACATTCCTGGCTTAAAGTCATTTATAAGTTACACATTCATTTCCCTTCCCTCCTCTCCCCTTCGAGCTTGCGGGTGGTACCGAGCCGGCACTTAGCATCTTACAGCAGGAAACAGCCACTGCTTGAGCTCTGCAGCATGACCTTACCCTGGTCTAAGAGCTGGGGCAAGCGAGGCCATTTAACAAACTAAATGCATTAAAGGTTAATTGTGAAGTGCATGGTTTGGAGTTACTCAGCAGCAGGGCAGGGGAGGAATTGAGTCCAGTGCAGTATGGGAGGATCGTGCAGCTCCTGCACCACTGCAGCAGTGACCTTGGAGCGGTTTAGGGTCGTGGTGGTTTGCTGAAGGGCTGGAGGCTGCCCCCTTCCTGCTGCTGGCTGCTTCCCGAGGGACCATGGTCACTATTGTCTCCAAGATGCTCCAGCCCCGACAGCAGGGGTGGGTGGCAATGAGCAGAGGTGAAGCCACCTCACAGAGACTTGAGGACAGTAAATCCTTGCCTCTGCTGCTGATTGTTGTAGCTACAGAGCCTGCCCTGTGGCGAGGAACAGCCCAGTGCTGCTCACCACAGCCTTCAGATCCCAGTGAGACCTTGTACGTGGGTATTCCAGCCTCTGCTCCACAGCACAGAGAAATTTAAAGGAAGACATATAAAATCACTGTAAAATAGCACCCCTGCCAGCCTCTGGGGCACGGGGTGTGCCCAGGGTGGGGTCTTTGCAGCAGGCTCCTCACTGGATTGGAGCTCCTTGGCTCTGCAGTGGAGGAGAACTTGGGTCTCAAAGGGCTCTACAAGGCCAGGGGAGATGGAAATGTGCAGGGATCGCCCTGGCTCCCAACCCTTGTCCCCTCCTGCAGCAGGAAACCAAAAGCACCAGCAAGCTGAAGAGCAGAGCACACCAGTGCAGTGCTGAGCCTGAGACAGGTGTGGAGCAGCTCTAGGGTAGAGATGGGCAGCCCCTCTTTTCCTTCCAGGACAATTTGAGCTCCTTTCTGTGCTCCCCTCTCCATGCGCATAGCCAGGAGGGTCCCCAGCCCTGCCTGCCTGGAGGAGAGGAGCTCAGAGGTGCCACTAAGAAAGCGCCGGGGGATCCTTGCGCCAGACCCAGGGGCATGCGGTGGGAGCTGGCACGCGAAGCTGGAGCAGCCAGGAGCGGGAGCTGTCCCGGTGCCCTGCGGTGTCCCATGGTCGTACCCTGGTCCTGGCCGCTGCAGCGCCGGCGCCGCTCACAGTGGGATTTCCGGCGTCGCCTGCAGGCTCTGCCCCGCAGCCCGTTTCTTGGAGCTGCCGCGGCCTTTGTCTGCGCGCCGGTACGGGTTGTTTCTCAGATCTGCACCGGGAGGAGCACGGAGACCGGCTGAGCTCCCCCTGCCCGCCCCGGACACATCACCCATCACTGCCCAGGAGGCACTCGTCTGGGTGTGAGGATGCTCAAGAGAAGCCAAACCAGCAGCACGAAGACGGGAGGAGCAGCAGCTACAACCAACCAGCCCCTGGAGCCCTTTCCCTTTGCTCTCCGGTGCCCAGCACTGTATCACGAGGCTGAGGCTGGTGCCGCAGTGCCCCGGGGTTGGCTCACGGTGTGGGGCAGAGCCCAGCTGATGTGTCACACACCCGGAGATGACAATGGGATAAGCCCGGGGAAGTGCCCAAGCCTGGCAGTCCCCCTCCCGCCCCTGTGCCGAGCCCCGCTGCCCCACATTACCTACAAAGGACTCTCCTCATTGAAGCTCACATCGCAGAAAAGCCGGGACGAGCGCTTGCCCGTCCGGGCTGTGAAAGGAACAGTTTTCAGAGCTGAGCAGAGACATCCAGAGAGACAACGAGGAGGAGGAGAGAGGAGGAGGAGAGAGGAGGAAAAAGCAGAAGAGGAGGAAAAGCTGTGAGACAGGGCAGGGAGCACTTGCACCACATGCGATGAGAAGGTGCTACAGGTAGGTTTGTTTCCACAATGGTGCTTTGTGTCCCTGCAGCTCCTGGCTGCAACAGGCCCCTGCAGTCCCCCATCACCAAGGGCGTCCCTGCTGCAGGGGGCAGATGTCTAGCCACTACCTGAAATAATCTCTCACCTGAAATAATATCCTCAATGGCCCCATCTTTTCCCTCATAGATAAGTGGCTCCTTCACCATCTGCTTCTTCTTCAGCTCGGCAATCATGTCCATCTGCTGCCGCTTGGCTTTCTGGATGGAAAGCTGCAGTGGGGACAGTGTGGAGTGAACAGCACGGCCTCCACTGCAACCCAAAGGGGATGGGGTGCCTTCACCTTCCCTCCCTCTCCTCCCCTCCCTCCCCAGGACCTGCTTTGCCCCTCCCCACTCCACAGCCTGCATGGAGCTGGAGCCTGGTACCCCACCAGCACAAAGACACTTGGGGCACCATCACCTCAGGCTGGTTCTCACTGCGAGGGGAGCCAGATCCTGCCTCTTTGGCTGCAGCCTCTTGTTTCTTCCACATCTCAATGTCCTGCTCTGCTTTCTTGGGAGAGACACAGGGAAGGTGTGCTGAGATGGGGAGTCCTGCTTCGGATCTGCACCACTCCCAGTCCCAGCCAAGCTCCAGCATCTCCAACTCCCCCAAATGGCATCAGTGAACACCACCAACTAGGGTCAGAGCCCTCCCAAGCCCAGGAATGGGGCAAACCCCATCCCCTCCTACCTTGTAGGCTTTGATGAATCGCATGAACATGGGGAAGAAGGTGGTGGGGGGACTGGTCTTGGGGCTCTCCCCAAAATACTCCACAGCTGACTCATATGCCTCCTGTGGGCAGAGACACCTTGATTTGGGGGGCTGGGCAGTGGTGCCACATTGCCCACTTCTTCCCCCCAGCATCTCCCACCTTGCCATCCCCTTTCACATTCCCCCCAGCTCCTGCTTCTCCTACTGGGGCAGAGGTGGGAGCACCCTGGATGTCCCCATGTAGAAATGAGGGGCCCAGTCCTGCCCCACAACCCTGCATTGCCTGCAGTACCCACCTTGGCGGTTTTGCTGTCAGCTTGCAGTTTCTCCATCACCTCCGAGTTGACCTTGAGGAAGTCCTTGAGCACGGGGCTGTCATCCTGCCGCATGAACTCCTTGCGGGTGAGCTCCATGCCCTGCTGCAGGCCCCGCACGTCCTGCAGCACGCTGTCCAGGGACACTGCAGGGAGGGCAGCAGTGCCGGGGTCAGGGCAGGCTTGGGGACTCCCAGTGCTCAGGCTACAACCCCAGCCTGGTACCCACCTGTGCCTGCCTTGTCGAGGAAGTGCAGCTCAGTGTGGAAGCCAGTCAGCCCAGGGTACTTCTCCGTGATCACCCGCACCAGGTAATGCAGCAGCGTCTGCTTGCGGTCAGTCGACTTCATCTCCAGGAGCTGGGAGAGCAGCGTCAGCCCCAATCCGCATCCACCACCCCACCTCACCCCTGCTCAGGGCAGGCTCTGAGGGTCCTTCATCCCCATGGCTGGTTCTGCATCCCTCAATCTCCCCATATGTGGTCTCTGCATCCTTAAAACCCCACAGCTAGGTCCTGTGTATCTCCATCCTTTTATCTTTTCCCCATGCCTCTCCAACTATATAGATGGTCTCTTCATCCCTGCATTCCCACAGATTCCTATGTTACTCCATCCCCACAGCTGGTCCCTGCATCCATAAAGCTGCTCCTCTTGCCTCTCCAAACCCTATAGCTGGTCCCTGCATCCCTCCATCCCCACAGCTGAATCCTGTGTCCTTCCACACCTATAGCTGGGTCCTTGCATCCTTCCATCCCCACACCAGGTTCGCATGTCCCTCCCTCCCCGGGTGTTTCTGTGCTGACCCTACCGCATCGAGGCTCTGCAGTCGGAAGCCATAGGCTGCCCCACGCTTGCTGCTGTTCATGTAGTTCCCAAAGGCCAGGACAATCTGTGGAGGCACAACTCAGGGACACAACCCAGCATGGATGGGGCACCCTAGGGGGATCACAGTGCCTACAGCCACCCTGCGGGCACCCATCCCACCCCAACTCCCCCCCATCAGGGCTACCACACCCCAAACTCCTTACCTCGAGGATGTTGCGTAGTTTGCTGGAGGACTTAAGGGACATGGATGCAGCAATGATGGCATTGAGTTGCTGTGGGTGAAAGAAGTGTGTGAGCCCCGCTGCAGGGTGTCAGCCCCTCCCAGCACCCACAGCCCCCATGTCCCTCCCCGGCACCCACAGGCATGAGCAGCTGGGCCGTGTCACTGAAGTTTCCCAGGAAGATCATGACATTCATGCGCTCAGCCAGGCGCGGGATCTTGCTGAACCGGATCATGAACTGGTCCTCGTCTGAGAGCTCCTCCGGTGGCTGCTGCTCCTGCTCGAACTTCCCAATGAGCATCCGCTCATACTCCGTGGGCAGGAAGCGCAGCAGCAGCTCCAGGAAGTCAAGGCTCAGGGCTTGCTGGTCATACCTGCAGGTGGTGGGAAGCCCCCAGTGCAGTCAGACCCTTCAGCAGGTCCCTCAATCCCGCTATCACCCACGGCTGGTTCCCATCTTCCCTCCATCCCCATGGCTGGTCACTGCATCCCTCTATCTCTCTGTATCTGGTGCTATCCCACCAACCCCAGCACACCCCACATCACCCCGACCCTTTGGTATAGCTGAGCTTGCACCCAACCACCTCCTGACCTTCTCCCATCAAAGGGGGACACTCACGTCTCAATAGCTGTGCAGATGTCCTGGATGCTGCAGCCACCCTTGCGGAGGGTGATGGCCAGGTTCTTGGCTCGGTTGGACTCCATGAGAGTGACCTTGTTGGGAGCCTTCTGTGTGGCCTTCACCTTGAGGACACTGATGTCCAAGCCAGGGCCCTGCGCCTTGGTCTTGAACTGCTCTTCAAAGTCACTCATGTCCAGCTCCTGTGGGGAGACAGGGCTGAGGGCTCGGCAGGAGGTGACACAGAACATCTGGGATGAGGATGGGGCCAGAGGACCAGGGCAAGGGGGAAAGGAATGAGAGAATGAAGGTAGGGCAAAGGGGTGAGGTCAGGCTGAAGGGGTGAGGATGGAGCAAGGAAACAAGGACAGCAACAAGACAAGGGGGTGAGGAGGGGATGAGGGGGGGCAGAGGATGAAGATGCAAAAGATGACATGGACAGGATGTGAGGATGACGATGGAGCAAGGGGTGACAGGAGGATGGTAGATCCCAAGTTGTCCCTCTCCATGGTGTCAAGGAGCTGCTCCAGCCTCCCGCAGCCACATTGCACCTAGATGCGTGCAAGGGTGGCACAGGAGCAGCCTCAGCATGGATGCAGCGTGTACTTGGACATTGGCCTGTGCCTGGACCCCCCCAGAACCCCCATGTCCTCACCTGCAGCACCTTCTCGTCATTGAGCTCATTGAAGACAGTGCCATCGATCTGGCTCGGCTTCAGTGCCACCCAGTTGAAGACGGGCATGCGGAACTTGGTCTGGATCGGCTTCTTCAACTTCACTGCACAGTGATGGGGAGGGGGGATGCATCACAGGATGGGGGTTCCCAAACCCACCCCAGAGTGCTCCCAACCCTCTCCTGGTGACACCCCCACCACTGCTAGGTCACACTCACCTGAACCACTGCCAGCACTGGGGGCATCCAGCCCCGCTGGGAGGGCCCCCCCACCGAGGGGGAGCAGTGGTGGAGGCGGGGGGAGGTCCCTCTCCAGGGTCTCCGGGACTGGTGGAGGTGGGGGGGGCACTTGGGTACCTGGGAGCGGAGGGGCCAGGGTGAGGCCGGTGCCTGTGGGCAGGGGGGGTGCAGGGGGCACCGGGAGGCTGCGACCAGCCCCCGGCAGCGGGGGTGGTGGTGGAGGTGGGGGGGGGAGCGAGGGGGTGGCTGGTGCTGGAGGGGGAGATGGGGCTGGAGCTGGGGCTGGATCCAGAGCTGGAGCATCTGCAATGGAAAGAAGTGGATGTGATGGTAGCAGTGCAGGACATGGTGCCACCACCACCTTCCCTCTGCCACTGAGTGACTCTTCATCCCTAGTCACATCCCCACACTCCTGCCTCAGTTTCCCTGCACAGAGGTACACTGACACCCTTCTCCTGTCCACTGGGAAGGGACATCCTGGGCTGCCACTACGTCCCCGCATCTGTGTTACCTGTTCCGGTGGTGGTGGTGGTCTCTCGGGTAACCACGGGGGCTGCTGTTGTTTCTATGACAACGGGGACAATTTGGATGGCGACGTCTCCATCGGGCCCACGCAGGATCTGCACCAAGCCCTTCTCCTCCAGCTCCACCAGCCGCCGCTCCAGCGCCAGCCGGTAGCACTCCTGGGGCTGTGGGGCTGGCGGGCTGGATGCCTGTGGTGGGCTCAGCTGCTCCTGCAGTGGTGACAAGCCCCGGCTCATCACTGGTGTCCTGCTGCACCCCTCAAACCCCAGTCCTCTGGGCATCCATCCCTTCCTCCAGCACTGGGTGCTCACCCGCAGCGCCTCCAGCTCCTGCCGCGCCTGGCTCAGCTGCTTCTCCAGCTCCGCTATCTTGGCCATGGAGTCGTTCTCTGCATCCTGCAGCTTCTCTGTCAACTGCAGGGAGATGAGGCGACGTCGCTCAGCACCAGCCCCAGCCCTCCCTCAGGATTTGCGTCAGCAGCTCCTGCCCACATGCCCACATCCCACCTGGTTGACGTGCTCCTGCAGCTCTTCCATGTGCTCCAGCACAGACATCTTGGTCTCCGAGTCCTCCAGCATGGCCCCCACATCAAAGACATTGTCCAGGTAGGCTTGGATCTGCACCTGCAGCTTGTCACTCTCGGTGAGACGGAGGCTCTGCCATGGGACAGCCAGTGACACTGTCACTGCTGGTGGTACCCCCCCCAGCACCCACCCACCTCTGGCATCAGTGCTCAGCACTGGAGTGGTGCAGGATCACCCACCTCCAAGTACTGGTCCAGCCCCAGGTGGGTGAACTCGTATTGCAGGAACACACGGAAGTTCATGTTCTCCACTGAGTGCACCACAATGTTGATGAACTGCATGCAGGCCACCTGCAGGACAGGCACCACTCAGCACAGCAGTCATAGAATCATAAAATGGGCTGGGTTGGAAGAGATCTTAAAGTTCCAATCCCCTGCCACAGACAGGGACACCTTCCACTAGAGCAGGTTGCTCCAAGCCCCATCCAACCTGGCCTTGAACACTGCCAGGGATGGGGCAGCCACAGCTTCTCTGGGCACCCTGTGCCAGCGCCTCAGCATCCTCAAAGGGAAGAACTTCCTTATATCTAACCTAAACTTCCCGTTTCAGTGTCAACCTATCACCTTGTGTCCTATCACTTCAGTCTCTGAGGAAGAGCCCCTCTCCAGCATCCTTGTAGCCCCCTTCAGACACTGGAAGCTGCTCTGAGGTCTCCATGCAGCTTCCCTTCTCCAGGCTGGACAGCCCCAGTGTTCTCAGCTTGTCTTTGGGGACATAGTGCCTGGGGACTGCACAGTGGGTCAGTGGCCCATGGGGACATGGTGCCCCTGAGAAATGCATGGTGGTTTTGCTGCCCTGGGGCTACGGGGACCTGGGGAAGGACCAGTGGCTCAGCAGCCCTTGGGGACACAATGCCCTGGGGACAGAACAACAGCTTGGCAGCCTTTGGGACATGGCACCCACATGACAGCACAGTGGGTTGGTCGCCCCTGGGTAGACAGTGCCCTGGGGACAGCAGAGCACCAGCCCCACCAGCCACTCACCATGAAGTCGATGTTGGTGTCCTCGTTTCGGAAATACTCCATCAGCTTCTCGAAGCGGTTCTTCTCCCCGCAGACCTGGGTGGGAGCAGAGGGCTGAGGACCCAGAGGGACACTGCTGGGGGGGCACCCACAGAGGTAGCAGGGCAGAATGCTGCCTGGCACCCAGTCCAGCTGGGATGTGGCCCTGGGGACACGCGCTTGGCATTGGGACATCAAGCCCAAAGGCTGGAGCATCAAGATGGGCATTTTCAGGACTCTGCCACACATAGGGAAACTGAGGCACAAACCCAGCAGAAGCACAGGTGCCAGTGTGGGGACTGTGTGTCCCTGCTGGGGACTCACCTCCTTGAAGTTGTCAAAGGCTGCCAGGATGATGTCGTGGCCACCTCGGACCAGGCAGACAGCAGCCAGCAGCTCCAGCACCAACGCTTTGGTTCTGTGGAGATGGGGTGTGAGAGGGTCAGGGCTTTGGAGTGGACAATGGGCAAGGGGGAACAGGGGACAGGTCCTACCTGGCATTCTTGTTGTTGAGGCTCAGGGTGATCTCGTTGACACAGGCTGGGTGGTTCATCACCAGGCTGAATCCAGACTTGGGGAAAAAGGAGCATTAATGGGATTGTGCATCCTGTCCCCACCTCAGGGATGCTCTGGGATCTTGGGACATCCTCATTCCACATCTCCACTAGATGTGAGAACATCTCAGAGCAAGGGGATGAAGAATGGGTCCCATCCCAAACCATGACCCTGAAGATGGACCTGCAGTGGCTGGAGACTTTTGGGGAGCCCTCTCCCACCTGGTAGTTCATGATGGCACGGAGACACATGATGCAGACATGGACATCGTCCTTCTGGCTGACCAGGCGGGAGTTTCTCAGTGCCTTCCTGCTGTGTGAGGGGTTCAGCCTGGGAGGCAAGGGGGCAGCTGAGCGTGGCCAGGGTTAGGGGGGCACAGTGCAAAGCAGGGTGGGCACAGAGCACGGATGGGTGACAGCAGGGATGGGGGAACAGCAAGGAATCCAGGAGGTTGCATCCCCACAGGAGAGATCCCCATATCCCTGCCCATCTCCAAGCCCTTGGGCTGGTGTGGTGATGGGGGTGGGATGGAGGCCGGGTGGTCTCGGAGGCTCACCGGAGCGGATAGGAGCTGCCGAGTGACCTGGGGCTACTGTCCCCATCACCTCCCGGGGCACTGCAGGGAACGCTTGGGTGGATGTGGCGGAGGAGAGTGTGGATGTGCTGATTCGAGAGGCAGCAGCTGGAGGCGCATTAGAGCCTGCAGGACAGGAGGAAGAGACAGGGCTCCCGTGTCGCCTTCCCCCCCCGGCTTGGGGACACAGGCTGGGGACAAGGGTCGTGACCCGCTGAGGGTGCCACGTCACTCCTGACCTGTCCATGGGGCCGGTGGGACACCTCGGCTCCCCTGGAGCTGCTGGCAGGCGGCGAGGGACCCCCATGGTCCCCATGGTGCCGTGTTAATGGCTCCCAATGTGACTGTGGTGGTGTGTCCTCTGGCCCCCCACCCGCTGGTGACCAGCATCGGGGTCCCACTGGGGTGTCGCCGTCCCACCAGTACACCCTGGGCCCGTCACCTACCGTCAGTGCATTCCCAGGCAGCGTGCAAGAGAAAAGCAGGTTAAAGGGGGCTGCAGGGCGAGAGGTGCCAAGCGAAAGCCAGAGCCACCAGGACCAGCTATGGGGGCACAGACCTGCTCCTCTGTGCTGGTTTTAAATCAGGAAGGTGTAATTTGCCCCCCAAAGTCTCAATTTTTTTGCTTGTTCATAGGTTTTTCCCAGAACATGCCACAATGCTTCCACTGGGGGCTTGATCCAGCCCATCTCCCAGCAGGGTTTATCCTGGGTATGTGGCTTTGTCCCCTCCAAACCAGCCCTGGGGACCCATTGATAGGACCAAGCCTGCATCCCCCGGCCAAGCCCCTCTCCGAGCACAGCGCAGCCTGGGTGCAGCAAAGCAGAGAGCAGGGAGGGATACGGCGCAGGGACTGGGGGGGGGGGAGCAGCTGGGGACAGGACCGCGCATTACCTTACAGTGAGGTGCCGCGCTCTGCAGGAGCCCTGGGTGGGGGACGAGGAGTTGCTTTTGTTCAGGTCCTCCAGTGACCGATCCAGGACCTTGCCCTTGTCAGAGCCTGGGCTGTCATTCTCAGAGCTCTCCATGTCATACCTGGTGGCCCATGAGGACACAGGGACCAGTGAGATGTGGCACCCCAATAGGGGTCCCCAGGGCTGGGGATGCTGAGAATGCTCTGCTCAACCCCAGCCATAGGTCCATCACTCCAGTTATGAAGGAGAGCACCCCAGAGTCCCCACTCTGTGTCCTGGGGGAGTCTGATCCCACCCTTGGGAAGGGGCAGCTGGTGGGCAGCCAGACATACGCAACAGAGCACTGGGCGAAGGCAAGATATTCCAGCAGCACGTCCAGCCCCTTGTTCTCCTCGTTGAGGAACTCCTGGACCCAGCTGTGGGATGCAGAAGATTGGTTGGCTCCACCAGCCCTTCTCATCCTCCCTTTCTACCCCTCCAGAACCTCAGCAGAGCCACCTCTTGGTCAGAGGTCCCCAGCAAGGGTGGGACACACTGGGGACATGAGGTGGTGCCTCTTGGAGGCAGGTGGGTACCACAAAGACCCCCATTCCTGCTGCACGGGGACACAGACCAAGGACTCCACAGCCACCACTGCCACTAAGACAGGACAACCTGACCGTAGGTGGTGAGACCATGGGCACCCCTGGCTCAGCACCCACCACACAACAAGGGGTCAGGGCACAAAGGCTGGGGGCCAAGGTCCGTTCTGGCATCCAGGGAGTACCAGAAAGCCAAGACGAGGTTGAAGCCCTACAGCACCCACGACACAGCTAGCTGCTTCAGCACCCCCATCATGCCGTCAGTCACCCCAGATGGGTGGGATGAGGTAACATACCCACACCAGAAGTGGATGCCTGTCCCTGTCCCAGTGATGCTGGGGACAGCAGCAATGGCTGGTGACAACAAGGACACTTCCATTCTTACCCGATGTAGTTGGTCCTCAAGGAAATCTCCAGCTCTCGGAGCACCTGTGTTGACTCCTGCACTCGCCTCTTGAACTGTGGGACATGGAGAGCCGTTGGCACTGTCCCTACACCCGACCCGGGTGGCGACATGGGGTGCAAGGGAGAGCACTCACCTTCCTGCTTACGCCACCCGTGTCCAAGTAGCTCTTCAGCTTCTGGATGTAGGCAGACGGTGGGTTCTTCACCTGGAAACGCTCCTACGAGCCCCGCACAGAAGCTGAAACCACCCAGCCGCGGCACAGGAACGTGCCACCATCCCACACCAGCCACCATGTCCCTGTCCCCACCCTGCACTGACCAGTGTTTAATCAGGTTAATGAGGCAGTGAATCACTAATGGAGATGGATGTCGGTGCTTGGCACTATGAGTGACACTGGGGGACAGGGACAGCATGGAGGATGCTGTGACATCCAGACCTCACCTGGTCACAGATGAGCTCCCACTTCTTCTCATTGTCATACTGGTTGAGCAGCTTCATCTTGTCCGGGGGCAGGTTCATGGACTTCTGTGGGGTGATGGGTGTCAGGGTTGGGGGTACCCTCAAAAACACCCCCCCTGGGGCTGTAGCACCCGCAGCTTGCTCAGCACTGGGTGTCCTAGCTCAGCAGTGGGATAATAGGGACATCAGCGGAAGGATGGGGACACCAGTGGGATGCTGGGGATGCTGGTGAGGACACTGGTGGGATGATAGGGACACTGGCAGGGACACCAGCATGATGATGAGGACACCAGTGCCTTAGGGCACTGGTATCAGGGGATGGGGATACCACCATTCCCAGGATGTTAGCATGCCACCAGACATGGACCCACCAGCAACATCCCCATCTGGGGGTCCCCAAGGGGGAGGACAGAGGGTATTAGTGGGGGACAGGAGAAAAAACTGGACCTATCCACCTGTGTCATGATGCTCAATGCTCCCAGCCTCAGCCAGCCCAATCGTGGCAGAGCTACTTGGGGTGAGGGATGGGGACACAGGCTGGTGACACACTGAAGAACCCAGGAGTTAAGCCCTGATCGAGGGTGATGGCCACCCCTGACCCACCCCCACCCCCCCCCCGCCCCCCCAAACTGGCACATGATGAGCCCAGCTGGTGAAATCAGTGTTCCTTTAGAGACCTGGTGTCAGGTCAGGGTCTGGAGCATCACCACATCCCTCTGTGCCACCATGGCACAACTCTGGCCCCCACTGCCTCCCGGGGCCCTGCCGGCAGGATGCGTCGTGGTTTCCGCTCTCCAAACGGCAGGAGGCGGCTGCCAAACCTGCTCTACAGCACAGCGAGGCCTCGGAGCAGCTCCTGCCCCTGCGGTGCGCAGGGGACACAGCGGGTCCCTGAGGGACACCATGGGGAGTGCAGCAAAGCCTTTAATGGCGCACCCACCATGGCCTGGGCCATGTCGGGAGCTCAGCTCAGGTCATGGGTGATTGAATTTCCCAAAAGACCCCTTTCTTGGTGACCCAGCCCCTAGAGAAAAGCAGGAGTTGAGTCTTGCCTTGGGCAAGCTGGCATGAGGGCACGTGGAGGCAATGGGCAGCCCTTAACAACCTTAATGTTGCCCTTAACCACCAGTTTTGGGGTGCCCTGATGAGGTGGTTGAGGATGGGGCTGGGGACACCTATGTCCTTGGGGGAAAAAAGGCATCTCACAGAGGTTTGGTTGCCCACAGAGGAGCAGGTCCAAGAGGAGAGGTGCCACAGTGGTGGACAGGAACCCCAGCGCCTGCCTCCACCAAGGACCTGTCAAACTGCTTTTGCAGGAAGCCAAAACCGTGAGATGTGGGTGGAGAGGAGCCTGGGGGATGGATTGCACAGGGATGGTGAAATTAGGCTGCTGTCAGAAATAGCCTTGTTGCAAAGCCACCGGGGCTGGACTTAAGATGCTGGGTGGGTCCCAGGCTGAATGAGGGGGCAGCAGCACCCAACATCCCCTTTGCTGGGGAGCCCCATCCTTGTGGTCCCCTTGGGGTGGGTAAGACCTTCCAGGAGGGTCAGACCAAGGCACACAGCTGTACCAAGAGGGACCATGCACCCGAACACCCAGGGCTCTGGCAGCACTCGTGGCACCCTCAGTGGGGCACTATTGAGTGTCCTTAGCAGAGAGGGGATGGTGGCACTTGCCACATGGACCATCTCTTCTAGTGTCCATGTGTGAGACCTGGAAAAACCAGGACCAAGAGCCAGCTGTGAGACAGGACTTCTGGTGGGTTCCCTACCACAAAGATACAGGCAGGGCAAGGGGATGCTGGGGAATGTCTCTGCAGAGGTGGCTCTGCCACCAAGCCTTGTGGTCCCTTCCTTGCCAGCAGGGCTGCCTGGGGTGGGTGGCAGGATGTGGCATGGTTTGGGTACAAACTGGGTGGTGGCTGCATCCCGCCAGGGCCCGGGCACAGTCACGTGGTGCTGGGGGAGGAAGTGGCTCCTCTGTGGTCCCCAGTAGCACGAAGAAACCAGTTCTCATTTCCTGCTGTGGGGGGTGCGGGGGAACTGGTGCTGTGGGAGGTGTGGGGCAGGGCAGGTGATGTGGGGCAGGGCTGGGTGGGAGGCATGGGATAGGGCAGCAGCAGAGCACCCATGGAAGTGTCATTGGAAAGACTTAGTCCTCCTCGGGGGACAAAGATGGTGGGGCCATGGGGACTTGCCGCCAGCAACCATGTCCCACCTCCAGTCATCCAGCACCTTCCATCTGGCACCAGCACTCTCATCCCACCCTGGTGTAGGGCTTCCCCAGCCTGGCAGCAGCATCATTGTGCAGATGCCACCAAATGTATCCCACCAACTCTTCTGGGACACACAGAGTGCCATGGAGCCCACAGTGCCATCCCACCCATGCCCAGCACTAGGATTCTGTGGGCTGGGACCTTCTACCTCAGCCAACACTGGCTGCTGACCAGAGCTGGGCTATACCCTACACCTTAAACTAAAACTGGGAGGAGGCAAACCAGCACATTCATCATTTTCTGGTACAAGAAGTCCTTTGTGTCACAGCACCCACACGGGGCAGCCGCTGGGGTGGGGATGGAGCTATTTTGAGTGTCAAACACCTTCCTTTGTTCCACACGCGAGCAGGTAGAGCTGAGCTGGGTTCTGCACCAAACCCCAACGCAAAACAGTTCAAAGCATCCTTCACAGAAGCGTTTGCTCAGTAAAACACTGATGGGCAGGAGTGAAAACCAGGCTGAGGCCAGGGAGCAGCGTTTCTGGGGCATGTGGAAGATGTGCATCCATAGGGGTGGAAAGCCTTGATGGCATGTGGCATGCGAGAGAATCCCAGTCCAGACACTGGGTAACAACCAGCCCACCATTGGGAAGGAGCTGGAGCATCCTGAGATGGTTGTTTAGGGGTTGTAGAGGACCAATGTCACCAGGTACCTGCGCTGGTGGCCACTGGAGCACACCACTCCAGGGTACTCCCTCCACCCCTCATGGCCAGAGAGCACAATGCTCTCATCCAAGGGTGTTTGGGACATGCTCAGGCCAACAGCACCAACCATACCATGATGCCCCCTTCAGTGACCCCAACTGCCATCAGACCCATCTTCCTGCCTCTTACCAAGACACAGCACTGGGCATGCAGCAGGATGAGGCTCATCAAGGGCTCTTCTGGCCCCTGGCATGATGCTTGCAGGACCAGCTCATCCTGCCAGGGACTCCCTATATCCATCCAAGTTCAAACCTGCTAAGTGCTAGGCAGGGACAAGCCGGTGGAGGAGCAGAGGATGGCCGGATCCTGCTGCGAGGGTGGTGAAGAGCGGGGGGGGGAAGCTGCTCCCAGCACATTGGAGAGACGAGCCTGATCCAGCCACCTTGCCCACATTCCCACTGGCTGCCTGCCTACCCACCCTGTGCAGGAATGCCCTCTGGAGATAGCCTGATACGGGACCATGGAGGTGATACCTGCACCAGGACACCCTCCTCTGTCAACCAGGCCCTGATCCAGCCACGTACAACAGCTCCCTTCCTATCCAGGGCCCACATCCCCTATGGGGATGGCTGGACTTGGCCACCATGCTGGGACTGGGCTGGGGAGGGATCCAGAGGAATGCTGAGCATCAGTCAGCTGAGACTGACACTACGGCCAGGGTTCACTGGTGACCAGTTGCACTGCTGGGGCCAACAGTACAGCTGCAAACATCTGCAAACATCTGCAGTGGTTACGTTTGCCATGTTCTCCCCCAGGTCCCGGGAGAAGAGGCAGCAAAGCCCCCACCAGCAAACCCTCCTGGCCAGAGGCAGTCCCCATCCCCCTTAGCTGCCAGCCCCAACACTCCAGCTGAACCCTCGGAGATGTTTTCAGCCTCATCTCCACCATCCCCTTGCCCCACAGTTTGATTTGTATATTCCCAATTGCTACCTCTTGACATGCAAAAGGGGGGAAAATCCTGACTGCTCCAAGCAGGAGCATCTCCATCCCAGCGGCAAAGGTGCTCTCTTTCCTCCACTCCATCCCAAAATGCCACCTTGGCACATCCCAAACCACCTGGCACAGAGACAGCCCTCCTGTTGCTCTGCCAAAGAGGCATCTGCCACTGTGCCTTAGCTGGGAAGAAGTCAGTTTTGGGGAAATAAAACTGAATTCCCCATTTCTTGGCAGGTGGAGGGTTTATCCATCCCCTTCCTGGTGGCAGTTCGGATTCCCCTGGGCTCCAAGGTTGACTATTCTGCCAGCTCTCCCAGTCTGGGGTGTCCAGCCCAAAACTGGTTTACACCGACATGCTCTCACAGCAATACTGTAACCGGGGCAATGTGTTTGATCTGGATCATGCTCCACTGAGGGATTCCCAGCCCATCATGTCCTGCTCCATCACTGATCTCACAAGCTCAGGAGGTGGGAAGATGCAATCCTGAGTTAAGGAATGTGGTCAGGGTGAGTGGAGGGATCCCCCAGCCACCGTCCCCTGGGGGTTCTGCTGCCTCCCCCACCAGCAAGAAGGAGGAAGGGAACCTGCTGAGGGAGGAAGCGAGACTGGGACAGCAATTTCACAAGAGACCCAGTTCCCGTCTGGCCAGACCCCAGCCCCATGGCTGTCCCCAGTTTTCCCTTGGGAAGGAGGCAGGGCAGGTGGCGCTGAGGTCCTGGGGCAGATAGTCCCCCTTTTCCAACCTGCTGCAGTCTGGCCAGGTGGGAAGCGCCATTTTCTGAGGCCTCGCAGCAGCAGCGGAAGCACCCAAGGTCCCCACTGCCTGTCCCCTCCTGCCACCGCCGCTGCGGCACCCGGGAGCCACCACCAGTGCCACCACCCAGCTCAGCCACCCGCCACCCTCCATCAATGGGCATCCCACAGCATGTCCCTCTCCATGGGGATTCTGGGGTTCCCATGTGGATCCCCACCCTGCAAAGCTCTTCACCATCAGCTGCAATTCCCACCCCCAAACAATCCTCCTATAAACACCACAAGATAAAAAAGCTCCACAATAATTATCACCTGGGGCTGGCAAGATCCCACCGAGCAAATCCTGGCGTAAAGGTATCTGTGGAGCTTTTGCCCATGGCTGCTCCTGGCACAGCTGTCTCCCAACAGGGGATCAAGGGAGTAAAGCAGCATATTTTTTCCCTGCTCCCAGCCTGACCCTCCACTACAGAGCATCTTTGGGAAGGGCAGGGATGTGGGATGGAGCATGTCCTGGCTCCCATGAAGGGACCGCAGCCTGCTTGGTGCGAAGGTCACGGCCGGCTGCCCCGCTCAAGGACGGAGAACAGGCAAGAGCTGATCCCCTGCAGCTCCGAGCTGCCATCCCATGGGAACGCAGCTTCGGCATCGCCCTTCGCTCATCCCGCAGCCGGAGCTGGGGAGGCTGGGAGCAATGCCGGTGGTTTTTCCAAGGGGATAACAGCATCAGTAATGAGGATGAGGCTTTTCCACCCACAGCACCGGTTGCCTGCAGCACGCTGCCTGGCCCAGCCGCTGCCGGCTCCCGCCATGGAGACCTGGGATCAACTCAGATATTTCAGGCTGGGTCCCCCCTCCATGAGCGGCAGCCCCGCTGTGGGGCAGGTCGAGCATGACCAGGCGTGACAGAGGAACAATTATTATTAATCTTAGGGATAATAATTAATAACCGAATCAAATGCTGACTGTGATAACGGGACTGTCGCAGCTGTAAGGGTCCCCCCGTCCCCGCTCACCAGGACGCGACCGAAGCGCTCCTCCAGCTCGGCTACGGCGGGCATGGGCTGCCGGGCGGGCGGTGCGGTGGCGCTCGGGGGGGCGGCGGGAGGCCGGGGGTCGCGGCTCTCCCCCCCCGACGGCCCCCCCTCCATGCCCCCGGCCGCATTGCCCATGGCCGGGCTGGGTTCGGGGGTGTTGCTGCTCCTCCCCCCGCTCCGAGGCTGCTCTTAGCCGTTTGCAACTTCGCCGGAGCGTTATCGCGCTGCTAACGCCTCCCCCCACCCGCCACCCCGCCCCGGCGGGCAGGGCTTCACCGGCCCTGCCCCGGCAGCAGGAACCGACCCCGGCGCTCGGACCGCAGCGCGGGGCTGCACCGCTGCCCGCTGCCTCCTGCCCTGTCCCGGCTGCTGTCAGCTTGTGCGACCTTAGCATTTGATTTCATTTGTTAATTTAATATTTTAATTTTAGTAAGTTTATTATTTTATTTCACTTAATTTCATTTTCTTTTCTTATTTTTAATCTTATTTTATTATTTTATTCTATTTTTTAGATGTAACTTTCATTTTATATATTTTATTTTACATTTAGTTGGCTTTATTTTTAATTTATGCATTTATTTTATTTAATTCTTTCTATTTTAGCTTATTTTATTTAATTTTTATTTCGTGTTATTTTATTTTTATTTTATTCTTTTTATTTTATTCTTTTTTCCTTATCCTTTACCTTTTTTATATATTACTTTATTAATTTAATTTCATTATTTTGTTTACTTTAAAAACTTTTATTATTTATTTTGTTCTTTTATTTCCTTATCCTGTTTTTTCCTATTAATTTTATACTATTATTTATTTTATTCCATTTACTTTCAAATTTTGTTCTATTATTTCATTTTCTAGGGTGACAGTTGGAGCGAGGGGTGCAGCCGGAAGGTGTCAGGCTCCCTCTTTCCCCACTTTAGCCTCCACAAGAGGGAGAGCTGAGGCCAAGCCAGCTCGTTGCACCTCTGGGCACCCCACCCTGGACAGGGGCTGCCAGGTGCCAGGTTGGCATGGTGTGGGCAGATCCTGCAGCCTGGGTTGCTCCTGTGCTGCTGCTGGGCCATGACAAAGGTGGATGAGCAGAACCACCTCACCCAAGGGTGCTATGGGCAGGCAACACATGGTGATGGCAGTCCCTGGAGAGCCACAGCACTCATCACCTTCAGCAGAGCACCCACCACACATGGTCGGGGCTGCAGCAGCTGGTGTCACCTCCTCCACATGCAATTCGTGATGGCTGCCTGCTGGCACAGAGCAAGGCATTTCCCCATGGCATCAATGCTGGGGCATGAAGCACATTATTCTACTACGATTTGGTGAGATTTACTGAGATTTGGTGAAATTAAAGACTTGAGGATAGATGTGCTGAGGAATGGGTAGAGGATAGATCTTGGAACCCTTCGCGCAGCCCTGGGGCTGCATCTATCCAGCTCTCGTAGCATCTCCTGTTTGGCAACACCAGCTGAGGTGCTGGGACAGGCGCTTGGCACTGCAGAGACCAGAGGAACGTACTGGACCTGTTTGGTCGACCTCTGCAAACCCTAAATCCTCAACCAGGGGATGCACAACCTGATCAGGAGCTGCCGTGGATTCCTGAGCTCCCTTTGGCACTATGCTGCATCCTCTCTGTCATCTCTGGGGCTCTGGGAGGCCAGAGGGGAGCAGCAGGCAGCTCAGCGGCACCAAAATTGGGGTCACCCACATTTGGGTTTGTTCCACTTTTCCAAAGCTCAAAATTGCAGTTAAAATCTCTTTGTTCATTAAATATTTCAGCATCTTGTTAAATATTTTGCAATTAATATGCTCATCCTGGTTTTCACAGGACAGGGATGGTCACCCCGACAGTCCCAGGAGGGCAGATGTCACCAGGACCATGTATGAAGACCAAGGTTTTCACTCAGAGGTCCCACGCTGAGGACATACTCTGCTGTGGGGCAGGGAGCCTGTGAGGACCCCAAGGGACACCTTCCACTAGACCAGGTTGCTCAAAGGCCCATCAGAGTCCTCTCTTTTTACCACTTTTCTGGTGTTTGATTTGCAGTACATGAAGGCCTTTGTCTGACAACTTCAATGACATGGGAGCTGCTTGCTTCCTGCTGTAATGATCCTTAAAAATATGCTAGAAACCCCATTCCAATAATCATCTTCAATATGTGTCCAGGGCTAATTTATTAGTTTTTTACATTAAGGTTGACTTCAGACTTAGGTTTGTTTCTTAATTAAGTTCAATTCACTGAGAAACCCTCAAGCTGGACATCAGACCCTTTTTTCCACCTGGATTTGCAGCTCCAAAAAATTATACTGTTTTCTTGATGTTAGAGATATCCAGGCAATATTTGCTCATCCAAAGAAGCATTCCTAGACCTGCACTGTATAGTTCAGAATAAACCCAAGCTTAGCATGATAACTTGGCACTGAAGGATTAAGCTCCAGAAGCTTGACAGTATTTGGAGAGCTGACCCCACCTTACATACCTCCAAGGAGCTGGACCTAGAGGTACCTGAACCAGGGAGGGAACCGTTCAAGGTTGCCAGAGGCCATGGCTCTTCCTTTGTTCCTTGGTGAGGATTTCTAATGGTTTGAGGACTTGCTCTGAAGTTGTGTGGCTGAAGTGAAGGTTGACCCAAGGTTCTCTCTTGGTGGAAGTATCAAGATCTTAATTCCTTTACTTCTGAAGTGCTGAGCTTGGATTTCTGTTTTCTGTGCTGCTGAATTTCTTAGTGGCTGTAATGAGTTCCAGGTATAACTCCACTCTCCATTTAGCCCATCATCTTCTCAAGTGCACATTTTAATGTGTTAAGCCATGAGAAGCAGTGGAAGGAGAAGAAATGTGTCACTTCTATTGGTAAATCAGCTTCTTCTGCAGGTTTTTACAGCTTAGAATAGAGGAATTTAGGGGTAAAGCACATGGCTGGAGTCCTGGGACATGGAGGTTCAGGGCTGCAAAGAGCTTGAAAAACAGATGAAGGTAAACATCGTTCCCAACCAGAAATATTTTGGTGTCACATCACAAATAGCTCATCCAAGGATTAATTATACATAACTTGGTGTTTGTGTATCAGCTGCAGCTTGAACACAGTTGGCTTGGATCCCATGGGATGTGTGTGAGTTCAGAATCTGTGTAAGGAGGAAAACATGGAATAGATAATGAGCAAAAATTGTGATATGATGTATGTAAGGAGTAAGGGAAGAGCAGTGGAGGAGAAAGGGGCTCCTCAGCCTCTCTGTTGCTCTGGGAACGGAAAATAAAAGCCATGGATAGAATACAAAATAATTTTTTTATTGGTTTCTGAGGAGTTTGTCTTCCAGCTCAGAGCAGTGAGTCCGCTTCTGCTGAAAACACGGGAGGAACAGGAAGCAGGTGAGCTCTGTCTGGAGCCATCTCACCCAGCTGTTGAAGAGCCATGGTTGGACCCTGGAGGAATCACGGAGCCATTTAGGTTGGAAAAGACCTTTAACATCATCAAATCCAATCATTAACCTGGCTCCAGGGATGGGACAGCTGCCACCTCTCTGGACAACCTGTGCCAATGTTCTACCACCTTTATTGTAAAGAATCTCTTCCTTGCCTGAATCCAACCTGAATCTCCCTCTTTTAGTTTCAAACCATAACCCCTTGTCCTGTCACAACAGGCCCTGCTAAAAAGGTCTCTCCTCATCTTTCTTGTAAGCCCCTTTTAAGTAATGAAAGGCCACAATAAGGTTTCCCTGGAATCTTCTACAGGCTGACCAATACCAACTCTCTCAGCCTTTCTTCGTAGGTGAAGTGCTCCAGTCCCTCCACCATCCAATGAACCCTCTCCACTGTGTCCACGTCTCTCTTTTACTGGGGACGCAGAACATGACACAGTCCTCTAGGCATGGCCTCATCAGTGCTGAGTAAATGGAAGAGTAATCCCCTTCCACCTACTGGCAACACGTTGTCAAAACGCAGCCCAGCGTTATATACCAGCTCTGCAGCAAGGGGACGCTGCTGGTTCACAGTCAACCTGGCATTCACCAGGACCCCTAGACCAAGCTCCATTCTAGCTGGGTATCTCCCAGCACGCAGCAGTGCCGGGGGTGGTTCTTCCCAGGATGAGGGCTGTGAACTCCATGTAAAAGGAAAGGGCTCCTAAACACCAGTGGCTGCCCAAGCTGCCTCCTTAGGAGGTGGTCGGAGGTCACACAGCAGGGTCTGGGCCCCCTCCAGCCCTGCTGGTCCCAAAGTTGCACCAGAAATGTAGATACTAGAGGCCCCAGGGCTCACCCTGGTTCCTGCTGCCTGTGTGCTCGGGACATGATGCCAGCCCTGCTTTGTGATGAGGAAAGACTTCTACAAACAAAGGATGACAAGGGCTGCTGCTAGAGCTGTCCCCAGGGCCAGCATCTCTTCTGGAGAAGACAAGGGTGATGGCCCAAGCAGGGGGGGAACCCAGTGCCAGCTCCCAAAGAGTGAGCACAGTTCAGGCAGCTCTTTCCCACCCTTCCCAGTGATATTGGGTGGGGGAAAAAAAGGAGCACACAGGGAGTACAGAGATTCTCAGTGCTTTATTGTGACAGCTCGAGCCCAGGGGGCCATGCAGACAGGAGCACGAGTTCCTTGCTGAACATGGGACTCCAGACCTCACCCATGGGAGAGGAACCCTGGGCTCTAGGTCCACCCCAGGCTGGCCAGGTCACCGTGAGCTGCTGGAGAAGGTTTCATCCCCATTGGTCCCTTCTCTCAGCAGCAGCTCTAGGTGGTCTAGGTCTGGGGTGGCATGGCCACACTGACACTGCTCTCTGCCTCCCCTGTGGCTGCAGTGCTCCCGTCTTCCTCTTCCTTTTTGTCTGGCAGCAGCTCCGATATGCTGGAACCTCGTTGGAGCTGAGATCCAGAGGTTTGGTCCTCCTCTGGGCTGCAGCCCAGGTCTGCGGGCAGATGGAGAGAGGGAATGGTGAGGAGTTGGCAGAGTTCAGCCTCCACCCTCTGCTAGAGGAACACATGTGGCACCTGTGGGGATCAGCTCTGGATTCCAGAGACCTGATCACACACAGATCCCAGCCCTGCAGGGGCCCAGCCGTCCATAACAGCTGATGTCCTGAGGGACCCAAAGAGACACAGCAAGGGGCCAAACACGCTAAAGAAAAGTCCCTTCTTAGGGACAACCTCTGCAGCAGCACCTTAGCTCAAGGACAAGGTTTTTCGCATGCCTAGTCTTGCATCAGCCAGGAAATCCACAGGAAGTCTCATTCCTAGGGCAAAGGACCTGTATCCTTATACATGTCACCTCCCCACTCTGTCTATGCTAAGGTTAGGACAGAATGATGACACCCAAGGGTGCAATGTAGCACCACCCAAGCCCCAACCCCATAGCACTGACCTGTCACTGTCCAGTCCTGTGCCAAGCCACCAGCAGGTCCCTGATCTTTCTGAGCCACCACAGAGCTGGAGGGGGAATGAAGGGGTGAAGTTGGAGGTCAAGGACCATTGGGCCTATGCATATGGGGACACACTGGGGCTCTCTCTGGGTACACCCGGGAATATCTGTTCTGCTTCAGTACTGGAACAGCCCCGGCTCTCCCCTCCCTTTCCTTTCCAGTGAGTTTCCGGACTTGAGGGATAAACAACCAGCATCAGTATCACTGAGTCCTCCCGCAAACCATGCCCAGCACCACAGTCCCAAACCCCCTGACACCCCATTTGGCAGCATGGAGGGTCACAGGTTTGCAGCATGGGGGCTTGGGCAGGGAAACCCCAAAGGGAAGCTGCAGAGACCTGACATACCTCATTACACAGCAGAGAGCTCAGCCCTGTGCTGCCCTCAGGCCATGGATCCAGACTCACAGCCTCTCAAAAGCCTCACCTCCACCTTCTCTCCCACCCATGGGTGGGTTCCTGCAGAGCACCCTCAACTGCTATCCCATTTCCAGCCCCACCTGCAGCCAATATCCCACCAGAGCCATCCTTCTCTCCAAACCCCATCCTGGGCTTTGAGCTTCCCTGGCTGAGCTCAGCCCCAGGCTCGGGTGTGGGGATGAAGGTGAATGGGGTGTTGCAAAACTCTTCTGGGCCTCTGAGCCCAGTAGTTTGGAGGAAAAATGTTTTTTTCCAGCCCTTATTCCCTGGAAGGAGGGCAGCACAGCCATTTGGTACTACCATGCCTCACTTCCCCTGCTTTAAAATGGGAGTAACACCATGATTTCCTCCTGGAGCTGACCCTAGGTTTGTGGATGGGGCAGCAGCACCGGGGGGGGCAAACACACCATCCTCCCCGGGGACCCACATGTCACAGCATCACCCTGAGCAGACGGGATGTCGCCCTGGTGTTACCTGCTGTCTGAAGCCAGATCTCACGGTGACCTGGGGCTCTGCCAGCCCCGGCAGACGTGGCACCGCTGCCACTCGGCACAAAGTCCACAGTTGCTGCAGGGAGTCAAGGACAAGTGTCCCCAGCGGTGGCAGGGCCACTGTGACCTCACCGCTCACCCGTCACCATGACCTTGCCACCCGCAAGGATGGGGATGCCATGTCCAGGGGGTCCCCACCAGCAACCAAGGGTGAGGGATGCAGTGGATGCTCCATGCTTGGTGATGCTGTCAGCACTCTTGGTTTCACCCTGCTGGGATATCGACTGCATGGCCGGGCCTGCGGGGACAGGAGTAGGACATGGTGATGGCCCAGCTGAGGACAGCAGTGGGGTGGTGATGGAGTCCAGCTGCCTGCATCGTGCTTGCGTGATGACAGGTGATGGAGACCCGGCCGAGTACAACTGGCCACGGCTCCTGACCCTACTCCGGACCCCTCTCCACGGCAGGATGAGGCCATGCGGGTGACGCTAGGTTGTCCCCGCACAGGGAGAGGCAGGATATGGCCGAGGTGTGCGAGGGATCCCAGCAGCCACTTGATGTCAGTATTGGCCTGATGTTCATCCTGGGGATGGGCAGCAAAAACGAGTAGGAACAGGCCAGGAGAGGGGAAAAGAGCAGTTTCCCAGAGTTAACATCACCAGCGGGAAAAGACGAAGGATTTTAAGGAGCAAGGAGAAATGGGCTGGTCCAGGAATGGATAAGCAGATCCATCCATCCATCCTGCCATATTTTCCAGCCTTCAAAATGAATCTCATTACTGACAGTTAACAGCCACTGACCCCTGGCCCTTTCTCACAACTTTGCTTTATGGTTTGAGAAGGTGGCTCTTCCAGAATGTCCACTCACCATGGACATCCTCTTTTTGTGCCTTTATACAATCAATTAATTCATAAAATTCATTAATTAATCATTAGCACTCTCACCCAGGCATCCATGGCTTGTGTCATCAAGTTTTCTCCATCTGCCCAGAGGAGCTCCTGGCAAAGCTGGGATGGGTTTTCCAGGTGACCCCCTGATTCCAAACCTGCTCATTTTCCCCATGGGGTGCACCCTTGGACCCTCCCCCCCCCCCCAACACTTCCAGCCACCTGTGTAGCCCCCCTAGCCTTTGGGCTGAGTCAAGGTCCCCTTTGTGCAGGGAACTAGGCAGATTTAGCTATCTTTGCTTTTTTGTAGGACCTACAATAAACGGTGCCACCACAGGGTTCAGCTGGTGGACCTTGACTCTGTGTGACAGAGTGGCTTGTGGAGACACGGTCACCTGGTTGAGTCTGGGATCTGTCTGTGGTCCCAGTGTGCCTGAGGGATGGGTTGATGATCCTGGGGGTTCACAGCCCCTGCTCCCCATCACCCGGGGAGAGGACACAGTCCCTATTCCATATCACCTGTGAGGGTGTCCTAGGGGATGGGTGCTGGGAGCATGGTGTGGGGTGCTGAGGTGCTGAGTGCTGGAAGCTGGATGATGTGATTGATGGGTGCTGGGGTGCTAAGTGCTGGGAGCTGGAGATCTGGGTGTTGGGTGCTGGGAATTGAATGGTCAGACTGTGGGAAGTGAGTGGGAAAGCCAAGCTGGTGCTGGGGGATGTTCCACATCAGCTTTGGCTTCAAGAGAGGAGAGCAAACAGCATGGGGCAACAGAGGGGTGCCAAGCTGTGCTTTGGGGTGCCCTGGGGACAGCACAGGGATGTGAGGGCACCCAAGGGCTCCCAACAACAGTGTTTAAGCAGGGCAGGCAGCACCAGTGCCATGAGGGGCCTAGCTGGGAGCAGGGCTGGGGTGGGGAGGGCTCTCTGCAGAGCTCAGTCAACAGCATTGAGCTCCCCTTGCTCCACCTGTGCTCCAGCTACTGGAGGCTTTGCTCAAGCTCAGGCTGGTCCCAACAGGGGAGTTGGTGTGATAAACCTCCATTCCACTGCAAATCCAGACCCAGAACTGCTCTGGAAGGAGAAAGCCCCCTCATCATTGGTTTAAATTCAGCCCCCTGCAAAGTCTGCCCAAAGGCTTGGGGCAAAGCCAGCTGGGTCTGCTGTCCTGCAGAGGTCAATTTTGCATGATTGGGGTTGTACAAATACCCAGCATCCTCACAAAATACTTCTGAGAAGTGTGGAAAGGGTCAGAGCACCCAAGTTTTTGGGTAGCATGAAGGGCAGGAGGACCCATGGATGGCAGACAGGGTGATGGCTGTGCCTAAACCTGGCTGGCTGTGCTCAGCTGCACACCCCAGGGTGTGGAGGAGGCTAAAACACAGCTGGAAAAGACCCAAATCCATGAGGAAAGGAATCAGTCCGGAGCTGTAACTACAAAAGCCTCTGGCATCAGCAGCTCAGGGATCAGCCTGTCACTGTTCCCTGTATCTACAGCAGGGTCATGCTGGGATGGGCAGGGGGCAAGATGTGGATCTGTCCCCTCCCTCCCCAACCACATCCCAAGATCTGGACCATTTAACATCTCCCCATCTCCTTTTCCATTCAGGATCAGCCAGACCATTTCCAAAACCAACCCTACAGCAGGAAACATTCAGCATAATTAACCCCCATCGATTAACATCTTAAAGGAAAGGGGGGGGGGGGGGATGGAAGAGTTTTGATTTTTGGGTTTAAAGGCCAGGAAAAAAACTCTTTGTCCGATTCCCTGCCTTGTTCTTCCCAAATCACACTGGGACACGGCTTGGGGCCTTTCTACCCCACACTTCCCTCCAAGAAAGGAAAATCCAAGACGTCTGCCTTCACATAGAAAGTCTCTGAAAGCCTTTATTTTTTTTTAGCCTTTATGCAAAATTTAGTGCTTACTTTTGCCTTTTACATGTCCTGATCCCCCAAATACAAATTATTCCCTTATGTACTTGCAGCCTGAGCACCACCACGGTGCAGCCATTGAGGCTGCCTGCAAGGAGCATTACCAGCACCAGAGGGAAGAACGGAAGCTTTGGGAAACATCCGTGTTGAACACCCGGAAAAGATAATCAGCTTCACTCTTGGGTCACTCCTCTCCTGGAGATCCAAGATGGAGCCAAGGCTCAACCTGTAAGGAGGCGGCAGAAGAGCTGGAAATGGGCAGGGACACAATCTGGGGTTTCTCGCCAAGTTCTCACCCCCGAGATAGCTCAGCTCTGGCCGCGCCAGAGGCCACACTCCCTAGGGGGATCCGTGCCTGACAACTGCCATTCGGGAACGGTTCTGGAGGAGGAGAAAGGCATTAAAGAGTTAAGGGCCAGATGGCTGAAGCACAAGGCCGGGTTTAGAGCTGGGCACCCCCCCTGAAAACCGGGACCCCCACTCTGAAGCCGGGACACGCCCCGTTTGGAGCTGGGATTCCCCCAGCTTCGAGCCGAGCACCCTGCTGGTACCTCCCCATTCCTCCTGCCTCAGCCAGGCCTCTCCCCGCTGTGCCACCAGCAGGCCGGGCAGCACCAGAACCGCGTTTCGCTGTCTCCTCCCGGCTCCGGGGAGCCCTCACCGCCCAACCGAGGGCTCAGAGGAGCCCGGGAAGGGCCTGCAGGAGGCGGACGCCCCTGTACCGTGTCTCTGGGCCCGGGGGTGATCGACAGCGCGGGGCGGGGCCCAGGATCGGCCCCTCGCGGCCACCGGGCGACCCGGTCCCGCTCACCGCCATGGCAACGCGCCGCGCCCGGCTGTGTCCCTCCCCGTCTGGGGTCCCGGTTGTCGTGGGAGAGCGAGTCTACACCGCCACAGGCTGCGCCGCCGCTCTGCAGGACTGGACTACAAAGTCCATAATCCCGCCGGAGGCGGCGCGCCCCGCCTCTTCCTCTACAACGCTCATTTCCATTGGCTCCTCCAAGTCGCTAAATCGCGTCACGGCGGCATCTGATTGGTTGCAGCGCCGAGGTGCAGGCTATGGCGGACGAGCGGGCGGTGGGGAAGCGGCGGCAGCCATTTTGTGTGTGCGGAGGCAGGCTCCGGGCCTTGCTGCTGCTGCCGCCGCCGCCGGGGCGTGGGTGACGCGGCGCGGTGGGCCAGGGGAGCTGGATGGGACCGGCGGGGGAGGCTCCTCCTCGCTGCTGAGCCGGGATCGCGGGGCAGCCCGGACGGGCGTCCCTTTACTGGAAGGGGTGCTCGGGTCTCCCCGCTGGCCCCTGGTCAGGGCTCCGGGGACGGGGAGAGCCCATCCCCTACGAGGAACGCCGCGTCTGGAGCTGGGGAAGGGGTCTTGGACCGGAGTCTGAGTGCGCGGTGGTGCGGGGGAAGGCCCAGGCAGGCTTTCCGTGCACCGGGCTCCGGCGGTTCTCACGTCGTGGGGCCGCTCGGCAGCGGTGCCTTGGCTCCAGTCCCGCCAGTAACGCTGGGGCGGGGTTCTGAGCGTGGATGTTCTAGCAAAACCGTCGTTAAAACGGTATCCGAGTGTTGCTGGACAGCAGCACCAGAGTTTCTTGCGAGGCTGCGCTCTGAGTGACCCCCGGTGTGAGCAAACAGCGCAGTTTCATGTTGGAAGTGGGATTTGGCTTAGGAATTGTGATTCCCGGAAGGAGGAAGGCCTCACGTTCCACCGTGCCACCTCACAACACAGCTCTAATACGCCATTGGGGGGGGGGGGGATAGTCTCTCGAGTTTAATCCTTTGTGCCACGCATTTTAGCCAAAGCACAGCCAGATTCCCAGAGGGATTCCTGGAGGGAGCTCTCCCTGTCGGGATCCAGTGAATCAAAGTTAACATGGCTTCCCCTTGCTGCTGTTACCGAAGCAGCAGCTCCTGCTGCAGCGCTTGGAAAGATTTAAACAAAAGCAGTTGCCTGTTGCCGGGGCCAAAAAGGTAACTTTGCGAGCTGATTATAAACCGGAGTGAACCTTTGCTCGGGGTTATAAAGGCCACTCCTTGGGCCTGTGGAAACAACTGGGTGGGTTTTCCCTGTGCAAAGTCACAAAAAGGCTGTTTTCTTCAGACTTCCCCAAAATCCCAACCAAACAACCACCCCTCAGTACTGAGTAGTGCGTGAGCTGCCCGTCCCCTCCAGGCCCAGCTCCCTTGGGGATAGCGTAGGTTGAGTCCGTGGTTGTGGCATCAGGAGAGTTTCCTTCAGCGAGTGGCTCAGCCATGGCTCCTTCCCTCTGCAAAAAGCAGATGATGTCGGCTCATCCCCTGGCATTAAGGGGATGTGATTTAGATGCGAAGCAGTGAGATGTTGGAGGCTTTCTGGCAGAAGTGTGGATTGTGCTGTCAAATGGGGACTCGAGTTAAAAAACAGATGATTTTACATCTCTGCAGTTAGTGGGTTGGCTTTATTTGAAGATGGTGCTTTGTTGTGACTCTTTGGATCATTTTTGACTCCCACGTCGCTTTATGGGGTCTTGAACCCTAAAACTTCATCTCTCTATGAACTGCTGTGTTTCCAAAGCAGGGGGGTTAGTGTGGTGTGTGTCTTTGCAGGCTCACGACAGCTGAAGATCTAATTTCAAGCTGATTTTGCCAAACCAATGGGGGTTGCACTCAGTTCAGGCTGTGTGCCCTGCATTGTTAGAGGGGGGTTTGGAGGATGGGAGCTGGAGGGGCTGATCCTAACACTGGGGTTTGGTGTGTTTCAGATGGACGGACAGCCGCTAGGTTTTCAATGCTGGCCTCACCAGCAAGTGCTGTGAAACCTCTTCCACTGCAGATACAGGGCTGCAGATCCTCCTTTTTTAACAAAATCCTACTTCTCTTGTGGCACAAGAGACTTGCCAGGACATCCTGAGAGCTATGTGAATATATCCTTGGAACAGAAAGCTAAGGAATGAAGTGCAGTTAGTGCCTGTGAAGTCTCAGGCAGGACAGCAGGGTTACTGGCAGCACCATATTCCTGCTCTATAAAACCTGGCTCATCAAACAGGTTTAACGGACCTGGGGACTAATTGCCATGCTGGTAACTTGCTCCTTGAAACCTTTTCAGACCTGAAGGGACAGCAGCATTGAGGGGCAGGATTCTGGTTTCACTTCACACCAGCATTGTGGCATGAAGCTGTTAAGTTGAACTGGTTCCTTTTTTTATTTCCTTGCAGCAAGCATTATCTTCAATGAACTGGTGTGTCCTTGCATCACTTTGCTCCTGGGCCATGGAGGAATGGCCATAACCACAGGTGGGATGGTTTTTCTTTTGAGTTTGTGCTATAATCCCAGGACAGAAATGCTATCCTTTCCTCCAGGAAACCCTTGGGAAGGGAGGAACTTTGAAAGCCCTTTAGGCAAGAGGGTAACTCCATTCCCCGTGTTTCTGAGGCTGATTACCACAAAGCTGCCTCAGCAGTGAGCCTCTTCCTGCCACTCAGCCCCCAAGTCAAGCTCCAGCAGGCAGATTCCTGCTGCCAGGGGCCTGTTTGGAGGGTGCTGCCATGCCAGCGGCACTCCTGAGCTCTCCAAAGGAGCCAGAGTAAAGGCCACTTGGCTCAAACAAGCCAGGAAAGACCAAAGCGGTGGCAGGAATGTGCTTCAAAGGCTTGGCAGGCACAGCTGCTTGCCCTCCAGCGAGGTACTTGCCCTCGACTAGTCAAGGCAGTGCTGCCTCCGTGTCAGGAGGGACTAATTGCTGCCCATGCTCCCACATCACAGCAGAGCAGCACCCTGCTCTCTGGCAAGCTCCAGGATTTGATTTGTTCTCTGAACCAGTGGAGCTCAAATCCTCCAGCATAGCTCTCAAGCCAGCTCCGGGGCCCGTGGGCAGGCTCTGGAGCAGGAGCTCACCCCTCAGCCTGCAAGGTGGAGCACAGACAAGCTCCTTGGCCATTACTGATCCACACGGAGGTTTCAAAGGTCCATGAATGCCATCAGTGTCTGCCAGGAGGTTTGGACACAGAAGCTGGAAGGTGCCTTTGCAAGAAAACATGTTCTGAAACACCTCTGGATGTAGGGGTCTGGGTAACCTGCTTTGGATAAAGACTCAGTTTCATTTAAACTGCACGGAATAAAGCAGGATAAGTTGGTAGAGTCAAAGCAGGGGGAGAGCTGATCACTGTGGTACTTCTAGAGCTTCTATGTCCCATGTGTTCAATAAAGATTTATTCCTAGGAGTTAAATGTAACCAGGTTGGGGTTACATTTACATGAAGGGTGGACCCTGTGGCTGTGCTCAGTGTGACAACACCATCATGCCTGGTTTGGGTTAGAAGGGAGCTTAAAGCTCATTCAGTTCCAACCGCCTGCTGCAGGCTGGGACACCTTCCACTCGCCCAGGTTGCTCAAGGCTCGTCCAGCCTCACTGTGTAACAACCGTCATGCTTGATTTCACTAATATTTCCTTGCATTAAGTTTTTCAAGTTAGCCAGGTGCCAAGAGCTGCATTTGATGCCGTGACACATAGCACCCACCGCCGGTGCCATCTGCCATGCGCCTGCAGTTCTGCTGCCCCAGAAACAAATCACAGGCAGCAGATCCACAGTGGGAATCACTCCTTAGTGGGGAAGGAATTGCGGGAGAGAAGCACCTGGGATGAGCAGGAGGACTCTGGTCTGGTGCTGCTCTTCCTTGGTGCTGAGATCCCCATTAACTGCCTCTGGGCCGGACTCAGTACTGACAGCCGCTCCAGTCTCTGCTGGATGATGTCATGGCAGAGGGCAAGGCATCATGGGCGCTACTGGCTCCTGAGCAAGTCACCCTCCAGTAGTTTTTCTCCCCATGGATGCCCCAGAGCACACAGGGCTGTGCCACAGTTGTTAAATCTGGCCTGATCCATAAAACCAAAGTCCTTCGGTGCAGCTGCTTTAACCCGCGGTGCTGCAACCCCCCTGCTCTGGTGACACCTTAGTCTCCCAATATCTTAACTCCTCCATTTTTGTATAAAAGGCCATTTTTCCCCTGCTGTAGCCTTGGGGGGGGGGGGGGAGGGGGGGGTAAAGCACCCCTCTGCTCCCCAGGTACCAGTTTCAGTAATCCATACTCCTCATTTCAATCCCAATGGCCTTGGTTTACACCACAGCCCAAAGCAGAGCAGGCTCAGGCCATTACTTTAACTTTGAATTTACCTGCTTTATCCCCCAAAACCCTCTCCAGACCATGCAACTGCCTGGAGCTTCTCCATCTTTTTCCTCTCCTGCCCCTCTCAGGCACAGCCACAAGGGAGGCTGAGCATCACGTTCGCCTTCCCCACTCCCTCCTCATCAGCCATTCCAGAGGCCACACATTGACTCCCAAAACTTTCCCCTGGGCTGCTCCAAAGCTTCCCCTTCACTTGGAGCTGAAAGTACATTTTGGGTCAGTTTTTGCCCAGCTCTCACTGACCCAAGTTTTTACCACCCCGAGAGGAAGAGAAGTTCACTTTGAGCAAGCCTTGAGGTGAACATGCACTTGAGCTCACAGAGGTGGACACAGGTCCATGGCACACATGAGTTGGGGGCTGTTCTCCCTCCTCCAGGTGCTTTTACTTACTTCAGCTCCTCAAACAAGATCAGAACCAAAGGGTGACCAACAAAAAGAGCTGTAACAGGCCATTCCAGCTTCCTTTAACCCAACACCCAACAGAACAGCATGGAAATGGTTCCAAGTGTATTCCCTACCAGAATGCCACCAAACATTACCAAGAAATCACACCAAACCCATTACAGTTACAAGTAATTAAATTTATTAGACCTATATTTTTAGTCAGTTTGGGCCAATTTACGGCTTTCCTGGAGAGTTTTTTTTTTTTTCTTCTTCCCCACTTTTTGGTTTAGACACACACACACACAAAAAATAATCATAAACCCAAAACCACCAACACATCAACACCCCCTCCCCCCTCCCGGCGTTCGGGGCCGGGCCCGGTCACTCCCCCGGCTTGCAGGGGCCCTTCTCAGCGCGGGGCGCGTCCCGCTCCCGCTGCAGCCGCAGGTTCTCGGTTCTCAATCTGTCCACCTCCAGCTCCAGCTGCCGCACCCGCGCCGCCTCCGCCGCCTCCCCCCCGTGTTTTTTGCTCTCCATCCTTAGCCGGTTGTTCTCCTCTTCCATACGGGAAAGGCATTTCTCCAGCTCCAGGTATTCCTTCACCAGCTCCTGCTTGCTCATGTTCTGCAGGCTCTCCACATGGTACCGCTCGTACGTCTCCGAGAAGTCCCTCTGCAGAAACTCGCTGCCGTCACCCCCCATCCCGTCGCTTCCCCCGTCCTCGTCCGCCGCCTCCTCCAGGAAATCCTCCTCGCTCGTGTCGTCCGACTTGGCGGCCGCACGCCGCGGGTACAGCCCCGTTTTCAGATCGGGTTCCTCCTGGTCGTGGTCCTCCATCAGGAACTGCGTCGTGTTGTAGGGAGCCACCGGCTGCCCCTTGGCGAACATCTCAGCGCGCAGCCGGGAGGCGCGGAGGCTCTGCCGTTCGTCGAACTGCTGCTTCTCCTCCCAGCTCAACTTCGAGTACGGCTTCCAGCGACGCTTCTTCTTCGACGGCCGCCGACGGTGTTTCTTCTTCACCGGCCACTCCTCAGCTCGGCCCACCGCCGCCCGGTACCGCGGGCCGAGGCCGGGACGCCCCGCGCCTCCCGCCGCCGGCGGCTGCCCCTCGGCGCCTCCCGCTGCCGCCTCCTCCGCCCCGGGGGGCGGCAGCCGCTCGGCCTCGCCATCCTCCGCGCCGCCGCGTTGTGGCTCCGGCCGCAACTCGGGCTCGGAACTGGGCTGCGGCTCGCGCTCGGCGGGCACCGGCTCGGCGGGCACCGTGTTAGCCATCGCGCTCCGCTCCCTCGGGGGCGAGCGCTACTCGAGCCGCATGGGGCTGCCTCCCCCGTGGGCTCAGGCCGCCTGGGCCATGGTACGGGGCAGAGTCCCCACGGATCGCCGCCGCCGGAGGCGGTCACCGGTCACTCAGGAGTTAACGCCGCTGGGATCCCGTTTCCGCGCGGTGGTAGATGTAAACAAATAGCAAGGAAAGAAGTCCCTCCTTAAAGGCACCGCGTCCCTTTTTTGTTTC